>NW_020448830.1:1053399-1071529 GCF_003343035.1 Apteryx rowi
CCCCGGCGGGGCGTGTGCCCCCGCCCTCCCCGCTCCGGCCTGCTTGCGCCTGCAGCGCGGCGCGCGCACCCTCCCCGCACGGCCTGCTCGAGACGCCGCCCGCCCCCCAGCCGTTATCCGTTCAGTGCGCACGCGCCCTTTGACCCGGCTGGCTCCCTGCTGCCCCAGCCCCGCCTTGCACATGTGCTCTCACGTAGGCGCATGCGCCTTTGCGCGGAGCCCCAACCGTCGCCGGTGACGTCTCAAGGCGCATGCGTTCTAGCGTGCGGCTGTTTCCCCGGCCCCTCCGGCGCATGCGCCATTCCTCACGTTCCCCCCGGCCGGGAGCCGGCGCCGCGCGTCTCTCCGCCTTCCCCTGTGGCGGCGCCTGCGCGCTGCGCGCTGTCGGTGCGTGGCGTGCAGTGCGGTGGGGGCGGGTGGGGGCGGGGCGGGTATATATAGTGCGCGGCCGGGGCGGCGGCCTCCCCCTTGTCCCCCGGCCGCCGTCGGTGCTGTGTGCGCAGTGCGTGTGCTCCGGACACCCGGACACGCCGGCCCGGCCCCGCCGCACCATTTATTACTAAAAATACTAAAAAAGCCAAAAAAAATCCAAAAATCCTAAAAAACCTACAAAAAAAATCCTTCCTTCTCCCTTTCCCGTCAACCTTCTGCAACCGGCCGGTTTGATATAAAATAACCCGGTGAAGCGAAGCCCCCGGACCCGGCGCAGCCGAGAGGAGACACTGAGCGAGCCCGACCCCCGCCGAGGCCAGCAACAGCCGAGACCTCCGCCAGGCCCCGGCACTGAGTGAGCCAGCCCCCCCCCGCCGCGCATCCGCTTCCCGGAGCCGTTAAGTTTCGAATCCGTCTTCGAAGTGCCCCCTCCCCCCTTCGGTGCCTCCACCGCCTCCCGCCGGCCCCTTCCCTCACGGAGCCCGGGGCCGCCGCGGCCTCCTCGCCTCGTCAGCGCCCCCCCTTGCCCTCCCGCGCCGGGAGACGGCGGCAGGATGAACCCCAGCGCCCCCAGCTACCCCATGGCCTCCCTCTACGTGGGGGACCTGCACCCCGACGTCACGGAGGCCATGCTCTACGAGAAGTTCAGCCCCGCTGGGCCCATCCTCTCCATCCGCGTCTGCAGGGACATGATCACCCGCCGGTCGCTCGGCTACGCCTATGTCAACTTCCAGCAGCCCGCCGACGGTGAGTGGCCCGCCGGGGCAGGGCCGCGGCGCGCGGGCTGGGCGAGGCCCGGGGCGAGCGGGCGGGCTGGGCCGGGGCGACGCGGGGGCGAGGGGAGACTTGGGCCGCTGCCTGCAGAGGAGTCGTGTCCCTCCCCCACCCCCCGAGGGCTCCGCGCCCCCACCCCGGCGCGGCCGCGCGTCCATTTTCCCCAGCGCCCGGGCGCTTCGCCGCCCTGGCTCGGGTGGGGCGGGCCGCCCCGCGCCCTCCGGGGCCGGCGCGATGTTGCTGGGACACGRACAAACTTGGCGCCGTGCTCGGGGAAGTTTGCGGCGGAGCCGCCGCTGGGTGACATGCGGCCTGGGGCTGTCTGCGCCTCGTGGCGGGGGGGAGGCGCTTCCTCGCTCCGCGGCCGGGAACCGAAAGCTCACGCGGAGCCCCTGCGACGGGAGAGGAAGGGCCTGGCGCCTCGCCGCAAGCGTGGGGCCTGGCGGGCTGCCCCGGCCGGCGGCTGCGGCGCGCACTGCCGCTCGGCAGCCCCCCGGGACGCTCCCGGGGTCGCCGGCACCGAGGAGGGTGTGTGCAGGCGGCTTTTCCGCAGGCTGGCACGTCCACGTGTGGCTAAATCAGGAATCTGAAGCGAAGATAGTTTGAAGAAAACATCATAGTCATTAGCACCTTTTAATAACTGCGCGGGAGCTGGGTGTGTATGCATGATTAAGAAGCACGAGAAGGAAGTGGGACGTACCAGGATCATTTGGTAGTTTCATAGACGGTCCAGTCAAAGCACAGACCAGAGCAGAATACGTTAAAATGCGTTTGTCAAATGTGGGGAGGGGATGAAATTACTTCAGCCTCCTTTCCTTGCTTTTTATGTAGTAAACTGATCCATTTGTCTTTGCAGTAAACTCTTTGACGTTGTGTTTGCAATGGTTTTTTTATAAAATTCTTTACATGTGGTGTTGCTGCCACTCTAAAGTTATATCAGCAAGGGAACTTTCTATATAGTTCTGATCATCTGTTTGTGCTAAACTTTGGCAAGCCAGCTCATTCATTTGGAGGGCATTTTTATAAAAGGACCAAATGTGAAAAGTTTTAAGTTTTGCTGGAGTCTTTGATAAAGAGAAAAATAATTTGTCCAGCAAGAACATATAGTTAAGTAAGCAGCTTTCTACTATAATGGTTTCATTTTTCAGGAGCATGAAAGTGACAGATTTGAACTACAAACTTTTCAAGCAGTTGGATTAACTGGCTTTCAAAATTAGCTTTAGTATATGGTTATTATCAGATCAGACTTCTGGTGTACTGATGGTGCCTGTATGTATGTAGTAAAAGTTACTATCTCATCTTTAATAAGAAGGTATTTCACCTGTTATCAATTCTCTCACTTCAGAGAGCTTTTAATTTATTCAGCCATTGTTTAGAATGAGAGGATTTAAATGCTTATTTTAACATACTTTTGTCTACTTTCAATTGATTAAAAGCTTACAGGGCTCTCAAAAGAAAAATAAGGGGTTAGCACAGAACAGTTCAGTACTGTGGTATGATAACATCAAGGCAGAATTTGAAGGTGATTCAAGTGCTTCTCTCCCTTTAGTAATGACAGAAGTCTATAAGGCTTGACCTTATCTTTGTGGTTAGTTAAGCTACATATTCAATCCTACCTTTTGTGCCTCAGTTTTGCAATTTGCCAAAATGTTAGAACAACTATAGCTTTTTCACCTTATAAGTGCTTGGATTCAGGGGTTGGGAATATGCTTCCTGCAGATTTGGGGCAATAGCATTTTTATAAGCATTTTCAGACTGGGGATAGAAGATCTTATATTTTATTTTACACTTACTCCAATTTTTCTGCTAAAAGTATTTCTCACCCTTGTCAAACTTGCATCTGGCACCTATTTAGAAGCACTTGTTTAAAATAGCAACAAAGTAACTTAAATGACATTTTGTGATTAAATTTTTGCAACATTTTTAGAATTTTGTATTCTTGGAAAATACCTAAAAAGCATTTGCGCTTTTTTTGTAGATCATAATATCCATTTTATGAAAGCTTGAAATCAGAGCTGAGGATAAATGGTTATTCCTACAGTAACATGAGCTTCCAAACTACCAGCATTTTCTTGGCTTAGCCTAATTCTTACCTGCATCTCTCAGGCTGTGTTTATTAAACAGCTAGTAACAACTGGCTAGGGTTTTGAAAAGGTCTTTGAAGGTGTGTTTGACATTACCAGCTGTCTATAAAGTATGGATCTCAAAGCTCTTCCAAAATCTAATTAAACCTGATGACACACTTGTGAGGTATGCACACATTTTATAGTTGTGACTTTTCTGAATTTGAGTCATTGTCCAGACTAAAATCAAGGCAATCTTGTTTAATCACCAAACTAGAAATACTTGTGAGTAATCTGAAACTGCAAATTTTTCTTCAGAATTTTAGAGTACTTTTGTTTCCAAAGATTTATTATTTCACAGCTATTCCTATGCATGTTTAGTACAAATCTAGCATTAAGTGTTTATTCATTTTGAAGTTGCTAAAGTTGACTGTCCAGCTTGTTCAGACTAAAATTGGAACTGGTGACTCATTCAATAAAAGCTTGAGCAGAATCAGCAAAAGTATAGCATGGATAGGTGTGTCCATTTGGTAACAAGTTAACCACTGAATGGAATTGTCTCCTGCAAACTAATGCACAGCCTTTTATGGGAGAAAGTTGAAATATAGTGAAAGTAAGTCAATTTTAGTAGTTATGAATAGTGAATGGGTAGCTTATACCTAGTTTCAGATGAAAAGTATTCTAGTAATGTTTTAAAATACATTGTGGAGTGACAATGTGGTGTTGGTTAAGCAGAAATCTTTGTTTCTTCTACTTCCACTCCACAGAACAGATGAGAGCAGTTGAGACTTCCCATGCTATCCTTGTCTTTATGCAGAAATTGCATCAGCCTTAGATACATGCTCACTACTAATTCAGTGGTGATGTTTGTAAAGGCTAGTACAGACCCACTCTGAATCAGATGTTTGGGAAATGTGTCCCGGAACACACATTTTTCAGGCATGTTGGGATTATTCTAGAAGCAATTAGCATGAATTAGAAAAGCCTCTTTTGTAGTAAAAGCAAGCCCTATTACTACTTCTGGAAATAATGAACTGTTTATTACTGGCACTTTTGATGGTGCTGGCAGTGATGATTCTAATGACTTCCAGGGTAATACCAAAATTTTAGATGTTCCTACAGTAGCATGTCAGATATCCACAGTTCATTTTGTTTGGCCATCAGCTTTTTGATAATTTAAGGTCTTCCCATACTTTCCATTTCTCATTATCAGTAATGCAGGCTTCAGCTTTGTATCAGTTGTTTGCTTGCTACTGTCACGTAAATAGGGTAATAGTGTTAATAGAATGCCTTTTTCACTCATAGGTTGTTTTTTTTAAACAGGAAAATGACTGATAGGTGTATACCTAATTAACTTCTACAAATATCTTTCAAAGTATATTATCTTCATGTTCACTTGTAGTCTGAAAACACAGCAAGAAAGGAGATAATGTGATGTACCAGCTGGACAGATTCTAATAACAGATTTTCTTTAGCCATGATATCCAACAGCATAGCTAAAGATAAGAACAGAACTTAAAGAACAAAAACATACAATAAGTTTTTAGAGTGGGATTTGACAGTTGTGGTTGGTTTTAAGTTCTCTTCCTAAGAAAAGCAATTAACTGACATGTCTACTGGTTTTAAACTAATACTAAACTGAATTTTAGTTTGCCATTAATATGTTGCTACTATATCATTTAAATGATTGTAAATGTTCTTTTTGTTGTGACCAAACAGAAAACGCAATCATTCACTTGCAGTGTCAACTCTGCTCTATCCATTAAAAAAAMCTTGTTACCTTTTAGATGTTTGCAGCAGGAAAATGCATTTTGAAATGTATTGCGGTGTTTAAGGACTCAGATTACAAAAAGCTATTCCACAGGAATGATATGGCTGTTGGATGAGAAAAATGTTCTGCCATGAATTACATTTTAGAATATTTAGTTTTTATTTTTTTTTAACTAAATTCAGTCTTGTTAACTGCTATATGCAGATTTCAGTAAAATGATTTAGCATCAATGGGTGTGACTTCACGTATTTTGGGGGACTCTTCAATATTCTTGCAGTTATACCAGATATAAAAATGAAAAGGAGCTAGTATAGGAGATCATAAAATGTCTGTCATAATTTAGAGCCATTGCTATTTTTTGCTTAAATGACTTGTTGACTTAAAACATCACAGATGTCTTGTTGCTTTGAAGGGATATATCATGAAAACTGAAGATGCCTTGGCACTTCCATATCTAAATATACTGAGATCTTACATTCAGGCTTTGAAAAGTTGGTCACGGAGTTCTATTGGAAAAACTACTCCATTGGAGTAACAAAATCTGGTTTACGTTACTTCATTTTGCTCTTTTAATGCTTGCTCTTTCATTGATCTTATATGTATTTAATTGTGTGCTTTTAATATGTATTATTTCAGATTTTCAAAATTAAGTAAGTACTGGTTTTACTTTTTTACTTTCCTTGAACTTTCGCTCACCTGGAAGTCCATCATAGTTTTTTTCTTTTTTTTCGCCACTGAAGAATTGTGAGGAACAGCTGCATGAACCGGGCTTGTACTGCACCTAGCAAAGCAATTTTGTCAGTTTATGGGTATCTGTGGTTTAGGAGCTGTGCCTAGTATAGGCACAAGTTATACCCCTAAAAGCCTTTTTATTGATATAATATGCATCTACAGGGTGGGGGGAGGGGAGGGAGAGGTCAACTGCTTTTTACAAATGTTAAAAGCCTTTCCTCGTGTGGAATAGGTCATAGYTGCCATCATTTGATACATTGCTTCTCCTTTCATCATAATAGCTTTTCATAGTGAGTGGGCTTCCATCCTTTAGGCTACTGGGATGTCTGATACTTATCCAGCTGATTTGTGCACCTTCCTTTTTGTTAGTGTGGATTTTGTTGAAGAATTTTTGTTTGTTTTTACTTTCATAAACAGAGGGGCTTTTCTGTTGGAAGTTTGGTTTTGTATTTTGTTGGCAATACTGGACTTAAAATAGCTAAAATTTTATGAAGAATTGTTGTGCTTCAAATGCTATTTGTGTGCTTATTGAAATAACTCTAGTGTTTCGATTAATTTCATGATGTTTTTTCCAGCTGAACGAGCTTTGGATACCATGAACTTTGATGTCATTAAAGGCAAACCAGTGCGCATCATGTGGTCTCAGCGCGATCCGTCTCTACGCAAAAGTGGTGTAGGAAACATCTTCATCAAAAACTTGGACAAATCAATTGATAACAAAGCTTTGTATGACACATTTTCTGCTTTTGGAAACATTCTGTCTTGTAAGGTTAGTGGAAAATTATTAGCGTGTTTAATGGTTTAATGTGAAAAAATCTAATTAGACTGGAGCCATTTCATAGCTGTTACAACAGGGTTTTTCTTTAATAGGTGGTATGTGATGAAAATGGATCCAAGGGTTATGGATTTGTACATTTTGAGACACAAGAAGCTGCAGAAAGAGCTATTGAAAAAATGAATGGTATGCTGCTTAATGACCGCAAAGTGTAAGTACATAAATACATAGTTTGGGATCAACAGACTGAAATTCATTTTACAAACACATACTTAAAGCTTATCCAGAAAAGACAGATTGTTCTGAACATTTATAGTTTTAAAGAGGATTTAGAATTTTAGTACTAGGAATACTATAAAAATGTATTTTTTATCTATTCTAAAGTCAGAATAAATTCAAACAATGCTAATAACGGCCTGTAAGGAAAAAAAAAAAGGTGTATTAGTTATATCCTGCAAGTCAATGTTGCAATGAGAGTTTGGGGACTGTAACTCAGTAGAATTGCGGTCTTGGGGCCGTCCCTGGTCTTCTGATCTTACTGGTCTGAGATAAAATACAATCCATCAGGTGTTCTGAACAATATTTCCTTTGTAAGAGTTGTTCTGATAGGTACGGTAGTGACCCATTTTTTGGATGAAACTTAAAGCTGTAAAGCTACTGAATCTTGAATAGGGGTCTGATTACACTAAATGTTCTTTAATCAGTGTCTTAATAAACACATATTTAGGGAGTGGGAGTAAAAAAAACATAAATTGCAAGA
The DNA here is from genome assembly GCF_003343035.1 of Apteryx rowi. Classification (NCBI taxonomy): domain Eukaryota; kingdom Metazoa; phylum Chordata; class Aves; order Apterygiformes; family Apterygidae; genus Apteryx; species Apteryx rowi. The sequence goes on from NW_020448830.1 coordinate 1,060,707, forward strand.
AGTTTTATTTTAATGGTATAACTGTTCTGCACTCCAGAAAATAAAAGGCTTCTCAGCTATGCCTAAGGGATCATTATGGTATTTTGTACATTTGCAAAAGAATAGCTCTATTAATACATGCAAGAGTTTGGAAAAAGGATGACAGAAATCAGCATTAGCACTGCCATCACATATTAATTTTATATGTTGAGATGGATGGATCAAGCCATATCCAAGGAGAACATATCTTTTGAAACTTAAGCTTTCCTGCTTGATCTATGCTCAACTGGCATGACTGTGGATGTTCTCACTTGACTTTCATCTTTATACAACCTTTTTAAAGTAGTAAAAAGGTCAGCATATAATCATGATGTAAAAGCACAACATTTATGTAAATGTCTGATAAAACACATCATAAGCATTAACTTTGCTTGAGGTCCTATTCAAACCAGGCATTTTAAAGTGGATTAAAGTACTTTGCTCACTATCAAAATTTGCTGAACACATCATATCATTCTTACCATTCTTGGCTACTATAAATCAGGTTAAGTCACAAAAATTTAAGAAAATGTTGAGTTTACTGCATACTTCTTTTAGATCTGCTAGAATTGGAACTATAAAGTTGGACAGTCCAATAAAGTTAGTAAGCAAAAGTCTACTGCAGTCAGAAATCATAGTGTTATCCATGCAACTTCTGTTCTGGAGCAGGTCCTTGGATCATAAATTGTTGTGTTCTGCTGCTATTCCTTCTCTGACAGTATGAACTGACCTTTAGTGTTTCTAGCCAATTCACAATGGTATTTGACTAAAGAGCAGGTTGAACTGTGTTGGGACAGGGGAGGGAAGAGGGAGGTAAATTAAATATCCCTTGCTCACCATTGGAGAATGGTAACAGTTTTAAGACGGCCAAGTTTTTAGTATGGCAGAGAGGCTATGCTGGTATCTGGAATTTCAGTATAGCCACTTTATTTAGGATTCTTCCCCATTGTGTAGCTCCTGATGTCAAAGAGGCTGTTTTACACTAACAAGAATGAACAATCTTGCCAACGGCTCAAAAGCATATTTATGCTAGTAATTGCAGTGAGCACACTGATTAAAAAATGATAGTGAAATTGTTTTTCTGATGGAGCTTTATCTTTACTATTTTATCTAAAGATTTTCATGCCTATGACGATCAATGGGACTGATTAAGAATAACATATGATGTCAAAGGATTAAAATAAAACTTTACATTTTAACAGACTTGCTTTAATCTACACTGTTCTCCTGTAACTAGATTTGTTGGAAGGTTTAAATCCCGCAAGGAACGTGAGGCAGAGCTTGGAGCCAGAGCGAAAGAATTCACCAATGTTTACATCAAGAATTTTGGAGAAGACATGGATGATGAAAGACTTAAGGAACTCTTTGGCAAGTTTGGTAATGTCTTAAACTTTAAGTTTATATAAACATCAGTAAAGTTCAGATTACTTCTTATATCTGCACAGTGCTTTATATTATGAGGGATCAGGCAGCTGTGTGAAGGTGATACAGAAAACATGTACTGAAATGTTAGTACAAGATTCCAATTTCAAATTCAAAAATTTCAAAGTGTGGCAGTATCCACTGATGAATTTTAAATAGCCAAAATAGTACCTATAATCCACCCATCAGAATTGCTTCTGATAATCTGATAATAAGGCATCTATTTAAATAATCTTTTAAATAGAATTTGCAGATTTTTGAAGTTGCAGATGTTTTTTGTTTTAAGAAATATTTTTTGCTTTAAAACAGATCTATTTAATACAGATATTATTAATCCATTGCAAGATATGTGACAAATAAGTTTCCTGTTGCTTTTTCACTGTTTTGCAGCCTTATCTTTATTCAGGGTATCAGCTTTTATCATTCAATTGAATTTTCATTGTTGACTCCTTATGAAATTATAAGGAACTCTGTCCTCAGTTATGCAGGGGGGCAAAATTATGGTAGGCATATGCTCATGATATAGTAACATATATAATATGTCACTGTTGAAATAAGAAATGTCAAACTTCCTTAATCCAATTACAGATTCTCATACAGGCTTATAGGCCAAATCTATTGCATCTTCAGCCTCATGGCTTCTTTTATTTCTTGTATTTTTTTCCTCCATGCTTTTGCTGTTTTCCGCTGGGTATCATTTAGAGCAAAGATAGCCTTGTAGATGATGTATTCTGTAGCAACTCGAATGCCTATGCCCTAAGCAGCGTTCACAGGAAATTCCTTGTTCAGAAGCACTAGTGCAGTATCAGTGGATTGAATTGTGGTGAATTTAGCTGCTAGTATTTGTCTCAATTGAGTCTGTGAATTGCAATTTTTCAAAAGGTTCAGAGCTGCTAAGCCAGGGTTTTCACAGGGATAGATGGTGGTAAAGCACAGCTATGAACTAAAGGCCTYCTGTCAGGTTTCAGTACCTGTTTCAAAGGATAGAAGTGCTAATACTTTTTAAATGTCAGTTTTTAATGAAAAAAAAAATACATTAAAGTGAAATTTCTGCACTGTTTTCATTGAAAATACAGTAGGAAAGAAATTTAGCATGGCAGATTTCAGCCCAAATGGCTAATGTTCAGCACTGTAGTGGGAAAATCAGCAATTTTGTATTAATGGGTGGTGTTTGCTAGACTATTACTGGTGCTGGAGTATGAAGAGAATACGCTCTGCATATGCAGCATAAGTATTGACATTCTCTTTTCAGGTCCTGCCTTAAGTGTGAAAGTTATGACCGATGAGAGTGGAAAATCCAAAGGCTTTGGCTTCGTTAGTTTTGAAAGACATGAAGATGCCCAGAAAGTAAGCTTTCGGACTTCATTTTAGGATGTTCGTAACTGCAACCTGAACAATAAGCTGCTTCTGAGTCATTTGGAATCTTGAAAATTCATTAAGGATTTTTAACTGATCAAGGATACTGGGGAAACAAATCTGTTGCTTAATTGACTTAGTGTACTTTCTGTCATTTAAAATGCTTTCTTATAAATGAGCAAATGTCAGTTGGTTTGAGAAGCCTCTTAAGTTAGGATACTCTGAGACAGCTTGAATTAGTGTAGAAATGAGGAATATTGAATAATTTAAGAACCTGTTGTAGTTGTGCTTAAAGGTCTCACAGAGGTCTGGACTTACTCATGCTGAGCAATATACATGCACAGTAAATTATGACATCTCTGCAAAACCCAGGTGAATAATTGAATGCAATTTGGTTGCACTAAGCATTTGTGCGAGTGCAAGGCAGGAAGAATTGTGTTTTCTAACTTCAACACTGCAAAGTCAGCAGGAAAGCTATTAGTTTTACAGAGTACATTTGGCACAGCTGTAAGAAAATAATCAGAGCCCTGTGATGCTGCTTTTAGTCTGAAGAGTAACTTTGGAGAAAGGGTCCTTTTAATTTGTATGTATGTCTGTAACATGCCAGTAAGCTGTATAACTTCATTCTTTGACGGTCGGTTTCTTTTATGCATCGGTTTACTGTGGCAGTAGGAATATAGAGTCAGGGGAAAAAAATCAGTACAAAAGAACAAATCAGCACAACAAATTAAGTTTGCTTTTCAAAAAGCATTTCTCTTATTTGTCAGTAGTGCAAGTATATGAGCAACAGATTGGAACAAATACTGTCTTACATCTAAAATATTTAGTCTTGCATATTTTCCTTGATGAGTTGCTTCTCTAACAGTAGTCAGGAACACACTTAGTGTTTAAATAATATGAGAGATTTCAACATTTCATGAAATATCTATTTTCTAATAACTTACTGTGGAGGTACAGAATAAAATGGTGACCTCTGTTTTTAAACTAATTTAATAAATCTGTCAAAGTTTTCACATCTAACTGAGCAGTTGTAACTCAAAACAGTGTAAAAGAAAAAGGTCATATTTTCCTACTGTAAGTGCTTTCCTAATAAAAGTTATAAAAAAGCCATATATGCAAGCTGTAACTTAAAACATAGTAAAGAAAATCTCCAATTTCAGATCTTTCTTTTAAAAACAGAAGTCAGGTGTGTGAATTAGAGCTTTTCAACTTAAGTTGCTTGCTTTTCTCTGCCTTTAGCAAGAAAAGTAAGGCTGCACAAATGGTTCCTGATTGTGACTTGATTTTTTTTTTTCTTTTCCTTCCAACTTCCTATGAGAGAAGTTTTTTGTACTTCTTGTGACTTTTATTTAACCTGGACAGAAGCACATTCAGAGGGCAATTGCCATTTTGCATTAAGCAGGGAAGTTGTGGGGTGCTTTGTTTCAGCAATTACTATTTTAGATGTTGTGGTAGGCAGGTGTTCTTTTTAGAATGCTTAYGTAACTTTGTATATTTGAAGTAGATTTTTTTGTTTCTAAAAAACACTGAAACACAAAGCACTGTTAACCTTTTGTTCCTTAATGTAGGCTGTAGATGAGATGAATGGAAAAGAGCTCAATGGGAAACAAATCTACGTTGGCCGGGCTCAGAAAAAGGTGGAAAGACAGACGGAGCTCAAGCGCAAGTTTGAACAAATGAAACAGGACAGGATCACCAGATACCAGGTTTGGTTTTAATTTGAGAGGACTAACTTTTATTTTATGATATTTTTAGATTCGTGTGGGACATTTGCTTTCAAAATAACTAGGTTTTTGGGKKTTTTTTTTAGGGTGTAAACCTTTACGTGAAAAACCTTGATGATGGAATTGATGATGAACGTCTTCGAAAAGAATTCTCCCCATTTGGTACAATCACTAGTGCAAAGGTAAAGTAAAATTTATGGATTGCATTTGTCCTTTCTCTGAAGATGAGCAGTGAACCTTCCCCAAGGAAGAGTGATTTATTTCTTTGACTAACAATGGTAAAATGCAGAGATGTGACCCAGTCGCCTACTGCTGCTACTGCTGTTATATATGCATGGACATCACAAATGTACAAAAATCAAGAAAGTAAAGTTAAGCACATCATATAATCATCCTGTCTTGAAATGAACAGAGAGTACTGACATCAATATAAGAAAATCACATCTTTTCAATGCAATGATTTGATCATTGTTCCTTCACTGAGATTTTCATCTGTATTCACTAAACAATTAACTTGTAATTACATGATTATATTCCTTTTTATAAATCAATTCAGTAAAACAAACTTGTGATCTCACTTGTAGTAAGCTGAAAAAAGGAACTCATGCAAGTTAAACAGGGATAGATATAACGTTCTCATGTTTTAAAACTGAATTTTGTACTGACAGGTCATGATGGAAGGTGGCCGCAGCAAAGGATTTGGGTTTGTATGCTTTTCTTCACCAGAAGAAGCTACCAAAGCCGTCACAGAGATGAATGGTAGAATCGTGGCTACTAAACCATTATATGTAGCTCTAGCCCAGCGTAAAGAGGAGCGCCAGGCTCATCTTACCAACCAGTATATGCAGAGAATGGCAAGTGTAAGAGCAGTACCCAATCCCGTAATCAACCCCTACCAACCAGCACCTCCTTCAGGTTACTTCATGGCAGCTATCCCACAGGTGCGTACAGAAATGAGTAACAATGTTTTGTACTATGTATACAATTTGTTTAGATTTAACAGTAAATATAAGGTGTATCCATAATTTCAGCATTCTGATTTCATAGCGGAAAGGTGATTGACTGTTTGACATGCCCTTTGCCATTAACAGTTACATACTGTTTTTACATTTGACAGACTCAGAACCGTGCTGCATACTACCCCACTAGTCAACTTGCTCAGCTCAGACCAAGTCCTCGCTGGACTGCTCAGGGTGCCAGACCTCATCGTAAGTCACTTTCTTTACCTTTTTCTAGTGCTTACTGTAAACTCTGTAGCATTTACCCTCAAACTTTTTAATACATTTTCACTGAATTACAGCATCAGTTTTCTCTGGGTCAGGTTAGATGGTATTACTACTGAACTCTTCTCACCATTCAGTGTTTCATGATATAACTTTATACTTTTTTTTTTTCTAAACCAGCGTTCCAAAACATGCCTGGTGCTATCCGCCCAGCAGCACCCAGACCACCATTTAGTACCATGAGACCAGCTTCTTCACAAGTTCCACGAGTCATGTCAACACAACGTGTTGGTGAGTCTCAGGTTTCATTTCTACAAACCTTTTAAGTATAAAACTTAAAAAAAATTAAAAAAAAAAAAAAAAAGCTAGTTCAGAATGATCTCTTAAAAACCTTTAGAAGTTTAATATCATATGTGTTACTACTTCCCTCCTTTATTGGCTCTTACTAGATAGGTGAGCTAGCACTATCTTCTAATAGTTGCTCAAAATGTTGTCCCAGTGAAGACTGAAAATCACACTCCTGCTGTGGTCCCTCTCTTTAGCATGAACCATTTCTTTCTTAGCATGCATTTTAATAGTATTGTATGACAGCTCCTGCCATTTCTAAACTTCATTGTGGCAATTGTAATAATAGGCTGTGTGTAAAAAATATTGAGATGGTATTACAATTTTAACTCTTAATATTTTGTCATAGAAAACAGTGAGCAAAATATCATATGTGCAGTGTTTGCACATAGCTGAATGAACCAGAATTCATTGTAATGGAGTCTTAATTCTTCCAGAACATATTAGGCAATACTATTTTTAGCTAGCTACTTCCTGAAAATATCTTTTTTTAGCATGACTTACTGCTATAACAGGCTTAAGAAATCAAATTAAGTTACTACTCAGCCAAAAGTGAATATTTTCTTACAGATCTTTTTGTATCACAAGTAAGAAAAATGATTCATTAATGAAGTGGCTGGAAAGTAACTCCTGGTAAACCTCTAGCTTTGAACCTTGAGATGTGACCAGTGGTCTGACAGTTGACAGTACTACTGTAAGATGAATCTATAATGCAATACCTAAATTAGGTGTTCAGTTTTGGCYGCTTTAACTTCTGTACAGTGTATGCTAAATAAAAATTGAATTATTCACATATGGAATTGTGTTATCTTTTCAGCTAATACATCAACACAAACAATGGGTCCACGTCCTGCCGCAGCAGCTACTGCAGCTACTCCTGCTGTACGCACAGTACCACAATACAAATATGCTGCAGGTGTTCGTAATCCTCAGCAACATCTTAATACACAGCCGCAGGTTGCTATGCAGCAGGTATGTAATTTTGGTTTTGGGCATGCTTTTGCTGCGGGGGGGTTGGAGGGGGGTGGTTCGCAGAGGAGAAGTGCGTGGGGTGGGGGAGCTTACAGTTAAGAGTTGTCTTTATTATTCTAGAATTCGGGATCCAGATTATGGCACCAGAGTTGCACTTGGGCCTTAAAATATGCTTCAGGTTCACCCAGAACAGGATATGATCCTATGTTACTTCATATTTTCCAGTTGCTTGATACCTCAGCCTGAATTCTCCTTGTATCCGCTCCTCAATGGAGTAGTTGATACTAATCTCCAGTATCACTCAGTCTTATTAAATGGACCTAGTTGAATTTCTTCCGTATTTCTGACGGTGTACACGTTGTTTATGCTGAGTTGTGGGACATTGGGTATTTGAAGCTGCATCTAATTATGGACAAGAACTTAACTTTAAAATGGTGTTAAATTAATTTGCAGCCTGCTGTCCATGTGCAAGGTCAGGAACCCTTGACTGCTTCCATGTTGGCTTCTGCCCCTCCACAAGAACAAAAGCAGATGTTAGGTATGTATGTGGCATCTTTCTTTATGCCCTGTAGCAGAGGCTAAATGTTTTTGGGCCTGTGTTTTAAAAAAGACTTGTAAGGGACTTTCAAAGCACTTTTGTATTAATCTTAAAATGTAGATTAAATGATTTTAGCCTTAGAACAAGGAGGTATTTGCTCCCTTTTCCCCTCAAATCTAGGCTGCATTTGTCAGATGAGATTTATCACTGTGGTTAACTCCCCCCCCCCCCAGGTGAACGTCTATTTCCTCTTATTCAAAACATGCATCCTACTCTGGCGGGTAAGATCACTGGTATGTTGTTGGAGATTGACAACTCTGAACTCCTTCACATGCTCGAGTCTCCTGAGTCTCTTCGTTCGAAGGTGGGTGGATTTTTGCCTTACGCTAGATTCATAAGCAGTTAAATCTACATTGGCTTAACAAGTGTTTTTGCTGGCAGAGCGGAGTAGCAGCAATGCAGCAAAGTGGTCCAGGGCAAGAAGTTAGAATATCCTCTTTCAGTGGGTGGCAGTGACTTATGCTAGCATAAACTGGGGCTGTAACCATTATCCTTTTCTTTTTAATGATGCAGGTATTGTTTGTATRTGTAATTTAAACTGCTTCATTAACTTAAATATACAGAAATAATTAAACTTACCCTTTTTTTAATATTTATTTATTTATTTTTACTTATCAGGTTGATGAAGCTGTAGCCGTACTACAAGCCCACCAAGCTAAAGAGGCTGCTCAAAAGGCAGTTAATAATCCCACTGGGGTTCCAAGTGTTTAATAAGTAAGTTTTCTGGTTTTGTGTGGAATACAGTTTTATACATTGATTAGAGCAGTAGTCCTTAGTCTGTGGCCTATAAGCAGAATGCTTCATTGCACTCTATTGTTTGCAGCCACAAAAAGCAGCATTTATTGTCACAGTTGAGACAAGTTTTGTGCTCAGTACTGTTCAGTTCTGTAGCTCATAAATGCAAGTCTTCAGGAAAAATAGAAGCTAAGACTTGAGGCTGTTAGTTGAGATCCTCAGAGGAATTTAAGATTCAAATTTTGTTGAATAAAAGGCACCATACATTTAAATGAAACTTTGAAAATACTGGCAGGAATATTTCTAGAATTTGGGATTAGCTTTTTTCCAGTTCTGGGCATGCTTGCAAAGATGAGCAGTTCTGTCAAACACCACCATTCATGCTGTTGTTCAAGAGGAACATTAGCAAATTTTGGAAGAGAATTAACCTTAGAATGATCTTTATTCCAGCCTTATTGTTCTCCAAATATGAAATAGCTTATTTACACTATAATTTATATAATTACTTACCAAAATCTGAAATTACACAGTAATTGACTAAACTATGTATAGTCTTGACTTTACATTTTTGTGAATTTAACTAATATTTTAACTGACATTTAAGTTATCTTGATTATCTTCTGAGGGGTTTATATCTTAATTTTACACCTCAGAAAGAAGCGAAAGGGTTGTATCTTCACAGTTTCAAAAGGGGAAAAAGTGTTGTAGGGTTTGGCGTAATACGGGAGTCTGTTCTCCATTCAGTCCAGTTACGTTTTGCCTGCATATAAACTTACTTTTCACATTAATGGTTATTAATTGAATAGGCCTGCTTTTCAAATTTAATCACTTAAAATTTTCTTTTTTCTTTGGCTTTTCATTTCTGCAACTCACCTTTTGCAGGCAGAATTTAAGTCATGTTTTCTTCACTTTTCTTTCATGCCCCCCCCCCTTTTTTTTTTTCCACTAATGACTTTTTCACACTGGAGATAAACAAGTACTGAATAGTTGTTTGTCCTAAACAAAACTGCTCAGACTTTGAGAGCATAACTTTGTGTCCCATAATGTTTCCATAATTGCAGTATGAAAATACTTATATTAAGTGTTAGTGTAATAGTTTGATGGTTTTCTCAGTATGAGATTTGGTAGTCTGGCCTTAGAGTAGAGGTGACCTGCAATCAAATTAGTTATAGTAACAAATTATTGTGCTTAACCCTTGTCGAAGGCCACACTGTGCCGAGTACTGTATAGAGTTCTAGATTCAGTTGTCTTCCAAAGTAAACTTAAGATACCTTCCTTCTATATCTGTAAAAAGTGAGATACATCTGTAATGTACTGCCTGTAAAATTTTTGCATGGTATGATTTGTACCGTGAAAGGCCAAAATATTATTGAGCTTACAGTTAAAATAAGCATACCAGAAAACAGAACTGCTTTAATTTCAAAAACTAAAAACATTATTTTTGTTTACAGAAAGATCCGGGACTACAATCTAGAACTTCGCTTCACCGAAGAAAAAAAAAATCTAAACATGGAAAAACTATTAAATATTGAGAAAAACATTGCAAAATATAAAATAAATAAAAAAAGGAAAGGAAACTTTGAAGCTTATGTACAGAGCAATGCCAGGACTAGCAAAACAAATGTTAGTCCTAGATTACTTATTGATTTAAAATAAAAAAAAAAATAGTAAAATAAAAAATACAAATTAATGTTTTATAAACCCGGGGGAAAAGAATTTTCAACACAGTACAAAAATTTAAAGCATTCCTTTCTTTAATTTTGTAATTCTTTACTGTGGAAAAGCTCAGAATATCACCACTGTTTTAGTTGACAGTGAGAATTGATAGCTGAGCAAAGAAACGTAATTTGGATTATAAAATTCTTGCTTTAATAAAAATTCCTTAAACACTGACTTACTTGTGATGGTTTCTTTTGTACAGCGTCCTTCAAATAAGGTTGTTYTTCCAGAATACCAAGTTGGAATCTCACCCTATAGTTTGTTTTTGCAGTGTCTAGAGAAGATTAGCCTATACTGGGCCACCTGTTACCGATAATATAAATGTAGGCATTAAAACAAATGAAAAGACCAGCTATATCCACATCTGGGTTTTAAATCCCTAATAGCCTGTCTGATCTCCTGTCCCCATCTAATTATAAATAAACGTTTAAGTCCTATACCTTGGGATGATCAGTAAAAAATACTCTGTTATAAAAGGCCTGTGTTGTGCCTAGGGGTGGATGAAGAGCAAGTCAACAGCTTATGGGTAAGGATTAAAGGGCAGGCTAGCATGGGTGACACTGTGGTGGGTGTTTACTACAGGCCACCTGATCAGGAAGAGGAAGTTGATGAGGCCTTTTACAGACAACTGGAAGTAGCCTCACGATCCCAGGCCCTGGTTCTCATGGGGGACTTCAACCACCCTGATATCTGCTGGAAAGACAACACAGC
>NW_020448830.1:1073599-1115832 GCF_003343035.1 Apteryx rowi
CAAACTGAAACACAGACACTTCCATCTGAACATGAGGAAAAACTTTTTCACTGTGAGGGTGACAGAGCACTGGAACAGGTTGCCCAGAGAGGTTGTGGACTCTCCTTCTCTGGAGATATTCAAAACGTGCCTGGACGCGATCCTGTGCAATGTGCTCTAGGTGACCCTGCTTGAGCAGGGGGGGTTGGACTAGATGATCTCCAGAGGTCCCTTCCAACCTCAACCATTCTGTGTGATTCTGTGTGAACTGTGTAACTTACCAACATGCAAGATCCCATTTGACTGCCAGCACAAGGAGAACTTCCTCGTTGTCAGAGGGTTGCAGTGGAAGGAACAATCTCCGTATAGATGACTTACTGTTTCTTGGGAAGGCCAGTTAAGCCTGAACATGCAAATAGTAGTTGGGGCAGAGGCAGATCAGTATGGATACAGGTGAACGAGCAAGGATTCCATCATTTTGAGACACCTGAACATTCTCTATCATCTTCTTGTTGCTGAGTTACATAATTAACAATAAGGTTCACAGTGATTGTGAATATATGAACACAGGGCTTCCTACAGCAAAAACAGTGAGGCTTCAGGTGGTAAAGCATTAAAAATTGAATGCACATTAAGCGTTCAAGCTTAAGCATATTAAGGTCTTGCTTTTTAGATAGTAAAAAATGCTTTTGTTGACAGGACCGCTTAATCCTTTGAATTAGGTACTTCTGATGCTGTGTTCTCTAACATGAATAAACAGCTAGTGTTAGCTATTATTCTTCTGTTGATAAAGAGACCTATTGGTTTAACTTTGGCTTTTCTACACTTTGATGGTAAAGAAATCCTTGTCAAAGGCAACTTTGAAACAGCTCAGGTAGCTCTTTGGTAACTAAATTGTTGAGTTACTACTACAAAGGATGGTGCTTTAGGTGCTTAGGGTGCTTTAAATCAGCAGGTATGAAAACAGAGAAAGTCATCTGAGATTTAATACTGTTCCTGATTACATAATCTTCACTAAAAGATTTTTTTCAGTAACTTTCAGCAGTAATGTGTCACAWACCTCTGCATATAATGAGCTTATGCAAATCTTGCTACTTCTTTATCAAAATTGTGAATGGTGAAATCATAATTCTAGCAGTTTTACTGGCCAGAGGAATCTGCTTCCTCCTGCAAAAGGTTGCCTTCTTGATTCTTTCTTTATATCTGACTGTAATTAAAAAAAAAAGGCATGATTTTTGGATGGGTTTTGGTTTGGGTTTTTTTTTTTTTTTTTTTTTTGCTTTTAAAATAAATAGTTCCTTAATGTAAATCAGGTCTAGTGTACAATAAAATAACATAGTCTTCACTTGAAGCTGATATGACTTTCAGGTCAGCTTGTGTGTTACACATCAAAAGGGCATCCAAGTGATTGTCAAAAGGCGGCAAAACCAAAAAGAGCCAACGCTGGCCCATGAGCTGTGGTTAACTTGTTATAGGACCATACTGAGGTGAAGAGCTTTAGTGGGATTAGAACAGTTACAGGTATAGCAAGGCTACCTAGAGAGACAGAATCTAACAGGAACTTTTGCTGCACTACAAACTTCTTTCACTGTGCAAGTTAACACAGATACATCGAGCTTGTTCATCTACAGATGGTTTATCCTAGAGCTGCCTTCTTGGCTTTTTTCCCCCTTCCTTTAAGGGAGCACTGCCTGCAGAATGAGGGGCATTTTCTACCCAGTTTAGCCCATAATTGGTTCTGCATAGGCTGTTTACACAAAACTGACAATGCAGGGGAGAAAGGAAGCAACAAGATGCAATTTTGCAAAAATTAATAAACTTGATAGACAAAGATTGGGGGGGCAAAGATCTATGAATCAGAGAGGGATTTCTACAGTATCAAGAGATAAGTGAGTTTTCTGGAAGGCTGTCTGAAATCTGTACTTATGGGGGGAGAAGACAAGGAAAAAATCAGATTCTCTGGATATATTATCTCAGTCATAAAACCCTGCAGTATCCTGAAGTCACCAAAAATCAGTTCAAGATCTGGCCTTATTCTCCCATCTTGCAATGATCTTCAGACCTGATTCTGTCTGTTAAGCAAATTTGAGAATAAGCATAGAGATAGAGTTTGTCTGGCATAAAGAAATCTTGTATTTAAAAGCCCTCTCTGCTATAAAAGTGACAAGTTGAACCTGTACAATTCTTATGGTCAGTCCTGTCTGGATGGAGGCAGACTGGGTTAAAGTTTAAGTCTTGATTTCTCACTCTAGCTGAAGTGTATGCTTGCAATTAAGAATTTTGAAATTGGACAGTAAATCCTACCAAGGAGACAGTTCAAACAAGATACATATATGGATCAGATAAAATTATGATGCTTTCAACTTCTTATCTCATTGTCAATTATAAAAGCATTAAAGCTTTGGAGGCAGTTTTAAAGCCCTAAAAACCTTTGGTACCATAACAAAAATGTTGAAGAATTGGATGATATTTAAAGGTGGACCTAGAGGCCTTACTATGTGCAGGAGCTTAAGTGCCCTAGCAGGAAGCTAAGAGCCTACCTTACTTATGCTTCATTTCCCCAGCTACGAGGTAATGTGACTTCAGTGACTCTGACAGAATTAAATCAAACCGGTTTTTATATTTTGTGCAATGTTATTTAACCTGTTGCATATGGGGGAAACTGAAGAAGGAGGAAAACTGGAGCTCTCCAGTTTCATACATGATTTTGTTTTGTGGATGTGTCAGGCACTTATATCTGTACCAGCCTGAAATGCTAGGTAACTTCTGTGATAGAAGGAAATAGAGTGGGGCAATTCTGCTGATGCTATCACGAAAATCTATGGAAACAAAATCCTGGTTTTCTTTTTCTTCCCACTCTAGATTGAACAATAATTCTGCTCTGCATACCACAGATACCTATTTAATCAGTCTTCTATTTATATATACATATATAAAATAGATACAGTGAACTCTGTGTTAGTGCCTCTATTAATGTATATTCAGAACACTAGTATTAAAATTTTAACAATTCACTACACAGAAAAGGCAATTTACTCAATAAAAGTAGGGGTAGGGTATTTTTCCCTTGTGTTAATAGCCAGCCTAACTGGCAGTCACTTCCTTCTGCCACGCATTCCCTTACAGCATGTGTCAGAGCTTACCTTGATCCTCTAGAGCCCTGTAACTACTCAGACCTAAGCTGATTTTGCTGAATCCTCTGGTATTTCATTCCTTCAGTCCTTCTSCATCTTCCATTCTAACCACAGCAAATGCTTCAGAACTTAGCAGTAACCTGCTCCTGAAATGAAGGGTGGTTTGAATAAATGAGTGGTACCATATTCACCATCAGCTTTCCAAAGCAGAATGTGTTTTTTATGTGCGACCAAATAAAAGATTTGGTGCAGAGAACATTTGGATTGCGCATATTCTCTTTGCTCTTCTGCCAAAGTCCAGGAAATATGAATTTCACTGGGTGTTGGGGGAAGAGGTAGGTGGTGGAAATCAAGATGTTCCTGAGTCAGGTAGTATCATTACAAGTGCCTGTTTACACCAATCAGGTGTCTATCCTTCAATAAATAAATATCTTCATCATCTTCAGTCCTTCCACCTAAAAGCACTTTTTTTCTCAGGAGTCATCAACATAGTTAATGGACAACTGTAGTTGGAAAACAGCCACTCACCACTTCAGATTAGGATTCTTGGTAAAAAGATTTTCTGAATTCTGCATCTAATAGACAATGGTTCTGATTGGAATAACTTCAAGAAACAAGATTTGTATTTAATCCTGATTAAGTCCAGGACCTGTGGTGCAGAGGTCTGACATACTAAAGAGAGGCACAGTCTCGTCCTTCTTGGCACCGCAATTCACTAGGCTTTTACTGGTGCATGTTTTAGGCATGCTACTTGGGATTAAGTAGGAAGCTCTATTTCTTTGATTAATCTTTCCATTGGAGTTGATCCCCTAACACTAGCAATGTTTTCTCTCCCTGCTGCAGCAACTTAAATCTTGATACTGCATGAGTGAGCTCTGAGAGCTCCCCAACTACGTGAATTCTCCAGAATGGGCCTTGCAAAGCAATTTAAGGTTAGAAATGCCACCTGTTACAGGCCTGGATTTACTGTAATCAGAGACTACTCCCAAAAAGGTCCCCATTTTCTCAAATTACTTTTTATGATGTAAGTGGACACTTTAATTCAAATTGTTTCAAATGTGTTCTGTCTCCGCTTCCCTTGCCTCCTTCCCACTTTCCTTTTAATCAAGTACTGCTTTCCTTGCAGTTAAAGGGAAATGCCAGATCTTATGTCCCATTATATCAATTAGTCAGCTGCCTTATCAGCATCGTGGCAAATGATACAAAGAGCACCATCACACCTTTGCAGTGAAAAGCCACGGGAGGGCTACAAAGTCTGGCTGGGAAATGCTGCAAGTCTTCTCTTACAGAGGTCCAAACTCTTACAGAGTTTAGGTCAGCATGCAGACCTAAAGACGATCTGTAATGCCAGTGCTAGCAGAGAAGGTGAGTCCATATACAGATTCCCCCTATTTTCATGTGAAAAATTGAAACCTTGTGAAAATCCTTGTATACATTACTCTGAGGGGGTCATCATTTGCATTTGGGATCCTGTCTCTTCTGAGACACAACTCTATGTCTTTCACAGTGCCCCCCCCCCTTTTTCAAGGGTTTCTTCTGTCCTTCAAGACAGAGGGAGCAGCACCCAAAAAACCAACACACAATTCTTCAGCAAGGCAGGCAGAGGTTTCAGCTTACCATTAGCCTCACTGCTATCACTCAGGCAACTGCACACACTGCGAGTCAATGTAATACGACTACTTCTGTGAAGGAAAGCTTTTAGTCCCTCTTAACTTCTGTAGGACGCTATTAATAACGACGGATACAAGCTGTATCCAAATGAAAATGCAGCTGGCAGGGTTACAATTTCTTAGGATATGGCATTTGAAACAAATACTGTCATGTTTTTGGCTACGCTAAGACTGCAAGATGCATGTGTAGTTGGAGTACCCTCTGAAGTACCTGGGCAAAAAGGAAGGAATGTTTCCCAAAAATAAAATAATGTGACACATTTCATAGATTTCTCAGTTGCTGAATCAGAATCGAATGTAATCACTAAAAAATAAGGAAACAAGTTAGGCCAATATAATGGGCTTGTTGCTCATTATATAGTAAGAGCAGTATATCCACGCCAAATAGTCTATTTCCTACATAACCTGCTAAAGAAACTTCTCTAATCAAGTCACGTTACAGCTGACAATAGCTATCCTGAGATGCATACATTTTTATAGCTCTGAGCAGTCTTTAAAATGTTCCATACATTATCTGAGCATTCAGAAAACAAAAATGATACCCTGGGCAGGCTAACTGGTTGAGTCACATTGTATTGATAGGGACCTTGGGTGACACATGGTCTAGGCCGAACTTGAAGTCAGCAGATGACATAAAACAGAGACTGCAGTACAAAACATGGGTCCCAAACATACTACACTGTCACACCTGTAAGTGGAAGGTTGGTTAATCCTGTCTCTTGCCACTGTTAGAGAGATTTGCAACTGAAAGTACCTAAGTTTTTGCTCTGGTGGTTTTCCAGAGGGGAACCAGATTCGGACAAATGAGAAGAGACCGCCAAGCTAGAATGACAGCAGAAGTTGAAAATTCCAGCCCATGGGCTGGAGCAAAGGTATTTTCCCTATCTGCATATACCTCACATTTTTCCATCAAACTCACCACATGGCTGCCCTGCATCTCAGGTTATAAACGGAGATGTGGATTTGCAAAGTGGCTTGGGATATGAATGAGGATGCATGCAAGGGGCTTGCCCAGGAGGGGAAGGATATCTCTTCCAGAGCTCCCCAGGGTGCAGATGCCTCATCTCCCCAGTACAACAGGGCAGCTGTGATATGTGGAGCTGCAAAGTGGCTCTGTAAGAGGGTGGTTTCATGAGTGCTTCAGAAGTTGTCAGACAGGTTATATGGGGCTGCACAGAGGAAGGAGCAAAATAAATCAAGTGATCACACATGTTACACAATATTACTTTCTTTACTCTTCTCCATTTTCTCCAGATTTCCTGAAGTTAGTGCTGCTTCTTCAAAAACGTGTGCAAACCTTGCTCCATTAGGAAAGGGTTTTCCTCAGGTCATATAACAAATCATGCCCTTCAAAAAAAAAAAAAAAAAAAAGATTTTTTTTTCCCCACTTACAAAGAGCCTCTTGGTGAGGCCAAATTACTGGATTTACATGAGGCACGAGTTTGCAGGAGACTCCAGCTGCACTGTTTTCATTCTGATTAACTCACTTCACGTCTCCAGAAGCACTGCTGGTGTAAGAGTACGAAAACTTCCACAGCGATTCACGCAAAAATGTCCAACTGTGGCAGCATCTTTTCCTCAGCAGTATCAGAGAGAAGCCGAAGAAAAGAAACAGAACAGTTAAGAAAAAGAGCGGGGGTAACTTGTCTTTATCCCAGTACAATTCCTTAATGTCTGGTAATCAACCACACACGCAGTTCCCCGGGCCGGGCCGGCCCCAAGCGCGGGATCGCCTCTGCCTCCTCTTCCATCGGCACCCCATCCTCGGAGACGCAGCGCCACCGCCGCCTGGGGGACGGGGCACCGTGCGGCCGCTTCCCTTCGCCCTCCACCCGCCCTGAGGCTGGGGCGGGCCCTGGCTCGGCACCACGGCGGCGGCCTCCCCTCCGCCCCGCAGCCCTGCCGCTGGCCGCGCCCGGCCGCCGCGCGGGCGGGGGGCGCAGCTGGGGCGGGCGGCCTTTCCCGCTGGGCGCTGCCGGCGCGTAGCAACCCTTAGCTTCGCCGCCATTTTACCCGCGGCGTAACCAGGGCTCCCGCCCGCCAACCGCCGCCGCGCGGGGCCGCCTCGCCCCCCGCTTTGCTTCACAGCCTTTTCTGGAGGGTTTCAAATAAAAGCGGCCGCCGACAAGCCCAGCGGCGCCCCGCTCCGCCTCGTCCTGTCCCTGCGCCCTGGCCCGCCTCACCGCCCCGGCCCGGCCGGCGGCAGCAGAGCCGCCGGGCCCCGCCCCGCAGGCGGCGGCGCCGAGACCTGGGCGCTGCCACCTGCGCCGCCTCCCGCCGGCCCGGCCCGATCCGATCCGATCCGATCCGGTGCGGTGCGGCTGCGCCATGAAGCTGCACTTCAGCATCGCCGCCGCCGAGGAGCTGCGGGAGAGGCGCGGGGGTCGCTACATGGTGGGCGCGGGCGGGGGGCGGCGGGGCCGGGGCTGGCTCGGCGCTGGCGCTGACGGCGGTGTGCTTGCAGCTGTACTCCGTGTGCCTGGAGGGCTTCCTGCTCGGCAAGGCGCGCTACAGCCAGCTGCGCCGCTGGGACGCGCAGGTGAGGCCGCGGCCCGCGCCGCCGGGCTCCGGGCACGGCGCTGCCTGGCGCTGGGCGGGAAGCCGTCGGTGACCGAGGGCGCGAGGCGCCGGGGCGGTGGGGGCCGCGCAGAGGCCTAGGCGGGAGTGCTGAGGAACAGCTCGTGCTGCTGTAGCTATTAGTAATAACGGCGCTTCTGTGCTGAGGTGTGTTTTAAACACAGAGACGAGCGAGGCCTGGTGTTCCCCAGGCAGTGGGTTGCTTGCTGAGCATTCTCCAGGCCAGCACAAATACAAGAAGCAAAGGGATGTTACAGAAAGGTACGGCACGCAGGCTGAGTTGGAAATGCTGGTCAAACAGCAAGAGCCCTAGGTGAGCACCTAGTGCCTGTCTTCATTGGTGTCTGTTTTACTGAGATCTTTAATCCCATACACTGGGGTTATAGAAGGTGCACAGTGGTCGGTTCAGGTGAATTGCACAACTAGCTGCGGATTTTCTTGGACTCAGCTTAGGAAAACCTGGGGTTAGTCTAGTGCTGAATCCCTTCCTCTTTGTGTATGCTGAATTGCATAAACACATACCTCTGGAGTGACCCTTTCCATGCAGGCACATACTATACAGCTACAAAGCAGCTGGAGAACAGGCTTGGAGTAATCCAATGTGAACAGTGGGCACCAGGGACTAAGACATGGTCCCAGCTAGCWGAATCTGTCTCTCTGCATCTCTCTTGTTTCTTGCCAGAGTTGCCTCTCCTTCTGCGCTCCATTCCTCCTCTGGTTTTATTAGGAAGATAAGAGCACAGGACATCGAGCTCCTTTGTGGAAGTGAGCTTACTGGCCATCAGTTTCTGCACAACTTCTGTGGCCTTTGCCAGTCCTTGGCTCCAGTGAAACCTCTCCCAGTTCTCCCATCAGTCTGGCTCCAAGCTGTTATGCCTGCTGAGCAGCCTTAATCTGCCGTGACAATCCTAATCTAGGGTGCTGTTCAGACATTTTTTTCTTGTGCCTGCCTTCGTGCTGTGCTCTCAGTTGCAGTGCTGGGATCATTCAAGACCTATTTTTCAGCCAGGTAGCTCCTAATGGGGATCAGTCCCTTGCACCCACCTCTGCTGTTGTAGTGGCCCAGCCGAAGAGGCAGTGGAGATGGGAAGTAGTCAACAGCAGGGCTGCTCCTGGAAGCAGTGCTTGCTGAGGTGTACTGTTGCCCCCCGGCTCTGCAATTCTTTTCCCTGTGGGAACTCTGACAGTAATATTTTGCTTTGGTTAATATGGAATTTTGGATAAGGCATCTAAACTAATAAGCCAGCTTACATATTTGCTTGCCTTTTGCTTAAGGCTTACTATTTCTTGTTCAGGAGATTCTAACTTCTTTAAGATTCCTCAGCAAAATCTTTCTTTGCATCCCCTGCAACTGGCAATTTGCCTCTTGATGGACTTTGCAACTCATTAGCTGACTTTTGTTTTTAATTCCTTCATTCCCACTGTTGGCAGCTGCTTTGCTTGGTCTTGAGGCTTAGAAGTACACCGCCAGTCTCTTAAGTGTCTTCCTGATATTTATATGAAGTTGCTTATCTATAGTTATCATGTCCTGCTCTTCTTGTTTTACTTGAAATCCTCTGTTAAGCTAGAAAAATACACACAAAAATACAGGAAGTCTTAAACTCCAGTATACAATAACTTCACCTTCCTGACCAGATCACACACAGAATGATACTGTGATGGATGCAGGACATACATTAGAAATAAGCTTCCCTTGTGGACAGATTTTTGCATGGTTATTCTTGACAGTATTTCTTGAACGCTTCTCTGAAAGATGTCTCTGGCCTCTTGGATCTGATGCTGGACTAGATGTGCCCCTGATCTGCTCCAGTGTGACAATTTCTAAAGTACTGCTATCCCACCTCTAGAAGTTCCTCTCTTAAATTGAAATACAGAATCAGAATATACAGTTTTTGCATATGGTGCTGTGCCTTACCCATCCCTTTTTTCTTGCTGTTCATTTTCCTGCTCCCCCAGTCTTTGTGCTGCGTGTGCTTCCAATGTTTAATGTTCCCAAAGTCTGTTTCTCACTGTCTCCAGGGCAGCTGCTCTCAACAAGGGCCCTATGAAGGGAGCAACTGTTCAGAAATTGGTAGTAGGTATCATAGTATAGTGGACCCTATGAGACTTCAGATATACTGTCAGGGAGGAGAGGAACGCTAGGTGAGTGGAAAGACACAGGTGTACTAATGCTGAGCAGTGTGTTTCCTAACCCTTACGTGCTTTATCTCCAAATCAGGTTCACAGCCTTAAGCTAGGTACCTAAGACCTTGTAAACAGGGTGTAGGGAGGTTTGAGCAACCAAGAACTATATCCTAAAAGAGGCCTTGCTTAGAAGGTAGCTAGCCAGTCAGAAATGCTGAGGAGAGCAGTATATCTTCAGCTCTTCCCCTCTCAAGCAGATGGGCACTTGGCTGTGGATTGCCAGAAGGTGCCCGTCTTGGTCTGGGGATTCACTCCCTCCAACTTGCTATGAGAGCTGGGAATTTGTGTCAGCTGTAAGGGGTGCAGAGGTGCCTCTGCCTTCCCCCCATTTTAGCCCTTGCTTTAGGAATTGGAGCCACATTTTGTGAATTCCAGGTTTTGTTCCCTCCTCTGCCTGAACACTTAGGTATTAAACTTTAGCAGCAGCAAGGACAACTGGAGGACCAGTCCCCCTTTGCTCAGATGGACACCATATCTGTTAGGCAGTGTTCCTTATTGCACTTGCTGAACTAAGACTTTTGTAGCCGTTCCCTGCAAATAACCGTGGACAGCTTCAGCAGGAGCATTGATGGCTGGTGGATATGCATTTTAAGAATCTAAACTGTGGCCCAAGAGTTATCCAGCAGCACCTAGGCAGTACTCTGTGCTGTGTCTGTGTTCTCATCTGGCTCCAGCCCCGCTTTGGACTGTGTGCTGACAGTAGCACCCCAATAGAGCTGTGTGTCTCTATTCTGCTTACTGAGTAGTAAAGCTCTTCTGCTAGAATATACGAGTCACTGGGACTTCCTTCTTTGAAAAAGAAAGGTGAGGCTATAGGTTACTTGCATAGTGGTTTGTGCACTCAAAAAATTACTGGATTTCTTCAGGATTTAACACTTGTTAAAGATACAGGCTCTCCTTGTTTTCCAGCTTTGTGAAGTTGTGATTTTTTTGCATTTGGCTTTTCAGTTTGGCAACTGTTTAGCTGCTCATCCCATCATTGTGCCATGCATCACTCTAAACAAATTATTATAATAATAAACCTATATCCTGTTGTAGGACTGGGAAGAAAAGATTATTTCTTGCAAGTGTTGAAGTGTTCACTGGTTTATTTTAAGGCAGGGAGTAAATAGGGAGAGTCTTCTGTATGGCTAATAGTGAAATGTAACACCAGTGGATTCTGCTCATGATGCCAGCCTCTGAGTCAGTTAAGGGGAATCTGTGACTGGTATGAACAGCTGTTGGGGAAATAAATCTAAAAATCTGTTAATCACATACATGCAATGCAATTAATAAAAAGGATTTAAGTGTAGAAAATACTTTTTTAATTTCATTTAGCCAGACATGTACCAGGATAGTCTCATACTTTTGATTGTTTGGGCATTATCTACATACATTTTTTTTCAATTTCACATGACACTTGTTTAAGTATTTTTAATCTTAGAATGGTGCCTCCTCCTTTTTTTTTTTTTTTTTCCTTTAATATTCAACTAACTGGAAAGGCAATGCCCAGAGCCCTGTCTGTTCTGTTTATAATCCATACATAACAGCTTTATAGTGTTGCTTTGTTTTTTCCCAGCTTAGTAGTTTTGACTCTGGTGCTCCATCTAACCTAGGTATCTACACCTGTGATGGAACATGGCCCTGGGTGAAAAAGCTTGTCTATACAGCACAGGCAGGACCTGACACCAGAAAACAAACCTGTGATATTAGCCTAGGTAGGAGATGATTAATTCTGGTTGACTACACTTTAAAACTGGTGAAGTTGCCTGTCAAGGAGAAGAATGTTTATTACAGAAAGATGAAAAAGTACCAACTACAGTATGTGTCTTTACTCCCCTATTTGGAGGGATTATTAGAGTTCAAAGAGTCAAAGTTTAGAGTTTAAAGCTGTCATATTTAGGGAAGCTGCTTTATCTGGGCCTCTAGCTCTTTTAGGAGGAAGTGTTGGAGGGAGACAGATCTTCCACCAGGCTGGAGCCTGCGCCTGGGCTCCCGGCTGCCGTGGTGGGCCCGTTGGGTGGGCCTGGCTCAGCCCCCGGTGCATTGCTCTGAGGGGAGCTGCCCCCGGGGTCTGCCAAGAGGCCACTTGGTCAGGTGTGCGGGGAGGGGGGGGGCAAAGGATCAGCATCACCCCCAGGGCAAGCCTGAAGCCCGAGAGAACTGGTGTGAGGCAGATTTGGGGTAGGGGGCCTGTCTCTTGTGGTTGTGGCAGGGCAGCACATACAAGCAGTCAGCGCCTGGTGCTGCCAGGCACGGCGTGCTTGGTTTGCATTTAAAATGTAACCTGGTCGGTTGGGTTTGTCAAGTTTTGAATACTTGGCTGTGTCCATTCAGCTAGTCTGAAATTTCATGCCAATGGCTGCTAGTCTGACAGGCTCGCAACGCTGTATGCAAATGCACACTTTAAAAACAGTTAATTTTATGGGCATTTTTCTGTAATTTGTTCAGATGTGAAAATGTGTGATAGGTTGGGAGAAACTTATTTTCTCTGTACCCTGAATCCTGATAAGAAACAGCTGCATTTCAAAAAAAATTTTCCAGGCCCTTGGTGCTGAGATGAATTTATTATTATTATTATTATTTTTTAAGTAGGCCAGATTCTCAGCTGGTGCAAACCAGTGATAACAGATGGTGCTGCTTTGTGCAGGTTAGGTAYGGCCTGAACGCAGAGGGAGGAGAGGACTTCCTTGTTGTGACTGTGGCTCTGGCTTTCCAACTTCTGGCAAATTTTTTGCTTTCTCTCCCTAATTTGCCTGCCTGGAGAGCTGAGATAATGTTTTTCAGTCCCTGGGGCAACATCACATACATGAAAGATTTCAAGGATGAAAAGCACTCTATACTAGCTATTACTGTTAGCTTTACATAAAACCAAAGCATGTAGTGTTATCTAGCTCTTTGTGCAGCGTATCTCGGAGCAGTTCATGCATATCTAATAATCAACAACTCGGAAATAGCAGTGTGTTGCCAATGTAGAGAAAGTGGAGCTGTGAGAGGGTGCCTTGTTCCCGTTTCTTTCTGACAGGCAGGAAAAGGTATCGCTAATTCTTGCAATAGTAAACTTTTTATTCTATTTTTTTTCTTCAAGCTTCAGCTGCTGGAATCATGTGGAAAACTTAAGAGGCTGGGGCTGGAGGAAAAATGTCATTTTTTACAGGATTTAGTGGCACTAATTGCTGAGTTGAATACTGGTGCTGTAAGTTTAATTAGTAGCAATGTCTCGGCATACTGTAGGAATCTCATTTTGCTACTCACATGCCAGATTGTTTAAATTTAGGCAAAGAAAGGTTTCCAGTTAAACTTACTGTGTTTTGTTATGTTTAGTAATGTGTATATTGGGAAGGTAAACATAACTCATTATTGTCTTGAGGTGATTTTCCTGAACAAAGTATTAAAAATCTGAAATAGTCTACTAGCCTACTGTATTGTGTCAAAATGAAGTCCAGCAGAGTTTAGCGTGGTCTGGCTTCCAAGTACAATAGCTAAATGGAAGCATGCTTCGTGCAAAACTTGCTGGCCCCATTAAACCACAGGTTGGAAAATGCAGTAACAGAGGCTTTTTACACTACTGTAAAAACTCTATTAGACCTGTCTTGTGTTATAGTAAGATAATGTAATTGTGGTTTTTGTCACCCTTCCAGGTCTCTTTATAAATGAGGTAAGGTTTGTACAGAGAGGCTATACTCTTATTAACCAGCTGATGCAGTCGGAGAAAAAAAAGTCAAGCTTTCAAATAGTTTGTGTGCCTGAAAGATTCTCTGGTTATTTTTCTTTTATCAGATCACCTAATATTATTAAGATATTACCTCTCACTAACAAAATAATAAAGCCTCTGAGGTAGCACAAATCAAGGGCAGAAGTTGCTGGCTCTCAAAAAGGGGTTTTTATCTCTGTGGGTATAGATCAAAGAAGCTCCTGTATGGACTGATTGGGAAGAGAAGACATCTGTAACCACATAGAGTTTGTCTATGATGTGTCTTAGACCTAGCTAATAAGGTTAATAAAATGCTGTTTTTCTGACGAGGAGCAAAAGCTCAGAAGAAACATCTCAGTGGTAAGATTGTGAAACCAAGCAAAAGAGAGAGGCTGCTCACATGGGCTTGTCTTCTGGTGGCCCCCTGGGCAAAGGCAGTTGCTTTGCCTTCTCTGGGGGCCCTGGGGCCGGCAGGGAGGTGCCACAGGAGTATCTCTGTGCCCTCCACACATCTCACCTTCAAAATGAGAGAGAGCACCAAAAGCTATCTGGAAACCACTTAACTGATGTGAGCTTTCCTTTGGCTGTTTTGCAGCTGAGGCAGCTCTTCGGGAGCACTGTGCCTGCTTTCCCTCCAAAGTTTTACCTGGCAATGACCAAGTCGATGGCTGATGAGAGACGGTCTCAGCTGGAGCAGTACCTTCAGAACGGTAAGCAGACTCTGTTTTAACAACCTCATCAGCTTTCACACGCAGCAAACCTTTGAGGATGTGCCCACAATTGTGACTTTAGGGTGCTTTACCTTTTACACTAGGTTTGAGCAGGGGGGTACCCAGAGGGCTGGGGCTAAGTGTTGCAGCCCTGTCCTGTCCATTGATTTAACTGGCTCTAGAATGGCAGCGTATCATCTTTCTCCTCTTATTCCTGAGCTGCCTGCCCTTCTGCAGCTTTCACAAACCGTGAGGGTGCAGCTTCATATTAAACTCAAGCCAACTTGTCCTTCTGGTGGCAGCCCATAATCTGGTTGCTCTCTGCTCTGGGTCAGTGAACAGAGCTACCTGGCCCTGCTGTTTCCCTGTGTCAGTTCTGGCAATTGTCAGGCGTGAAAACTCGTGGCTGCAGGGGGGAAGGTGGGAAGCAAAAGAGAAGCCGGTGCTTGGACTGTTAGAAGCATAATGTGGAGCTGGGCTCTGAGGAAACCTCTTCCCTTCAAGGGCTTCCAGGCAGACTTGTGAGAACTATAACAAGATAAGAGTCTGCTCCAGAGATTTAATTTTCTTACAGTGTGGTGTGTTATAAAACAGACCTGCAGGGTCCCTAGAACATGTCTCAAGATTCATATAAGCTGGTTTTGGTTTCTTTTTGTTTTTGTTTTTTGTTTTTGTTTGGGTGGGTTTTTTGTTTTTGTTTTTTTTTTTTTACTAACCAAAAAAGGGTGGTGGTGGGGAAGAGCTTCTGGAGGTTTTGTAGTCTCTGGCATCAGATACTTTGTGCCAAGACTTACAAAATAGAAACCCGAGGTTGGTTTTTAAACTCCTATTTAGCAGATGTATGTATGCTTATACTTTTTTTTTTTTTTAATGGGTATTCAGTAATTCCTTTTTGGAGTCACTGGCCATGAATGATCATGGAGCCCTGTGGCCGTTTACTTGAGAGTCTGACTGTGGCCTTCCTTTGCAACACTGAGAATCTTGCACTGAGAACAGCAACACTGTGTATCTTGCACTGTTCATAGCTTCACAGTGATTAAATGACAGTCTAGTAAAGATAACTGTGCAGAAACTAAAGGATGAGTAGAGTAGTGCTGACTGTTTAACCAACAGTCATATTGTACTTTTTTTTTTAATATAGACACTGGCCATGTTTTTACCTTTTAGCTAAGTTTAATTTCCTCTATCTCCCTTTTCTTCTTGTTTTTCAGTTACTTTAGATTCAAATATTACCAACAGTGATGTCTTCATAGGTTTTTTCCGAAAGCTACAGCAGGTAAGTTTTGAATGTTTCAGCCAAATAATTTGTTGTATGAAAGCTGAATTTTTATCTCACCTCCTGAGTTCAAGGCTTTCTTTGCTATCTTCCTTCCTTGTGTTCTTATAGTACCGATCTTACTTGTAAAGTAGTGAATTCTGATGACTCTCTATGAAACCTAGGTGGTAATAATAGTATTACTATTGTTTTGTCCATGTGCTAACTTGTTTCTCACATGGAAAGAACTGTTTGCTTTGTTTTTATATCCTGTGGCATATCTGATGAATCTCTTACCTCTAAACAGTTCCCAGAAGAGTCTTTGTGAGAGCTCAATAGAAGGATTACACACATTCTTGGATTTTGCAACTGTAAATGCTTTTTGGTTGTGTCAGTACTTTGGACTGATAAGTGTATTGATGACTGCAGTGAAAATGTCAGCTTCTCTTATCTTGTAACTGTAGTGATGGGCACAAGCTGGCATGGATTTGGGTTGTTGCAACCTGGATGACTTTCAAAATCCATTTTAATGTGCTCCATGACTTGTGTGAGTTTTCTTTGGCAGGGGTGGGGAACTGGAATATCAGACTAGGAGGAGAGGGGAGGAGAGGGGAGGAGAATAATCACCAAATTTTACAAGCATTTATCTCTCTGCACTTACTGTAATCCTAACATTGTAGCAAACAGAAAACCAGAAAACAAAGCATGGCTCCCAAAGGACTTACAGGCGTGTTGACCTGGTTTTGCAGATGGATGTAAGCTCTGCCCATGCTACCTGGATGCAGACTGGCTTCAACCAGACACCCGCTGAGTCTGTTAGCACAGCATGGAGCTGAAAGTAGTGAGCGCTACTGAGAGCCAGGTTATTTAGCTTCAGCTCACTCCTGGGCTAATGCAGCTGCTAGACTTCCTTTTGGTCTGCAGCATGGATAGCTCTTGCTTGTGTCTGACTGCTCTGAAATGTGCTTATCTCCCTCTGCTGCTGTTATGGGTCTTTTGGGGATGATACTGTTCTGGAGCGGGTGGGTGGGATGTGACTCCAGCAGCCTTTTCAGGAAGGGGACACTGCTTTAGTTTTCTGGGAAGCATCTGGCATGCTGCTAGTGCTGCTGTATCCTCACTTGCAGGGAGCTGTTCCAGAGAGCAGAGAAGTTCTGAGGGACCACGTCACAGTTTTTTGTCTTGATTCTTCTTCACTGCCTATGTGCAATTAAGGTGTATAAGGAGAGTTCTGGAAGGCTGTAGAAAATGGTGTGAAGAAAAATTCCTAACAAATTCTAGAAAGGTTTTCCAGACACACACACACACACACTGTAAATAAAAAGTTACAATTTGCATATAGTCTCTTTAATTCTGACCTTAGTAAAGCACTCAAGTCAGTGAACAAAGAAGTCCTTTCTGACTAGGGATTTCTTTAGTGAGAAGCACTGTCTCTTCAGTTGGGATCCAATGCCTTTTGTGGCCCTTAAGATTGCTCACAGCAATTACCACTGAGTCTTAATCAGTCTTGATTAGACTGGCAACAAGTCTCTAAAGAAAGTTAAATGAATCAGGAATGCCTGTAGTTTTCCTTCAAACACTGCCATCTGTTTTCTTTCTGTCAAAGTTCTGGCAGGAAATAAGTCTTCACAATACACACTTGCAGTGTTTGAAAATGTCTTTTAGCATGAAAGTGTTGTGGATTTTTTTCAACATACCATCAGAAACAATGTCTTATATTCAGGTTTCATTCTTTACTACAGGCACTTTTGAAGGAGGGATTGTTTCTAAAGGTGACTCTTGATAAGTACATGGACAGTATGTACTTGATTTACAGTTATGTATATATGTGTATGCTTTTTAAAGCATGTGATGACTATGCTGCCAAAAGCAGCCAGTTATTTTGGAGAGTTCAAGATAGGCACTGAATTATACAGTAAGTGTTAGTGGAAGATTAGTACATTCTCAAGACATAAAACCAAATTTCTGTTCCACAGTAAAATGGATTTTCTTATACAATGTTTAAGTTCCTGCTTGGCAAAGACAGCAGTTCTCCAGCTTTTTTTGTTTATAATTTAACTTATAATGGTTGTGCTTACGTAAATTATTGCTTCATAATACAAATAGCAGTAGTGCTGTATGTGGTCTTTCATTATGGTAAAGAACAAACTCCTGAGATCAAATAATCTTGCAGAAGACAGGATTACATCCACTGTCATTAGCTGTGCGCAAGTGCCTTTAATTGGTGTAACTGACAGCTGAATAAATATTCATTTTGGCTGTTAAGGAATCTCACTTAACAAGCTGGCTTTGTTGTGCACGTTCCAGTTCTTAATAGTATACTAAGTGACTTGTGAAATGTTTTATGGCAGAGTGACAAAACTTCTGTAACAGTTTTGAAAGATGTGATGTAGGTTCATATTTAAAGCACCCCTGTATAGTCCCTTCCTTCTCCATTGTTGAACGTATGGAATGGCATCACTTAAGTGTTTCATGCAATGTTCAGGAGTGAAACATAATTAGGGCAGGGTATTACTGCTACRTAGTGTTAAAACCAGGCATTCCCCTTAAACTTACTCTGTCCATGTTACACCACAAAAGGGATGATTAATAAATGATTCAAGAGCAAGCCATCACTAAAATGATGAAATAGTGTGCTCCCTTTTTGTCAATGAAGTGGACTAGCTTCAACCAGTCAGTCTTGGCTACCTGGGCCATGTTAGTGGGTGCTTGTACAGGCAGCCTGCCAGCTGATGTGGGAGGAGTGCAGGGACAGATCTGCCTGCAAGTCAAACCTGGGCAGCTTTTATAATAGTGTTTCAGTTTTAATAGAATAAGATGATGAGAAATCCATAGGCGAATTAGACTGTTAGACTAGTTTTTGTTTAAATTCTACTGCTAATTTTTTTTCACCTTCACTTCTTTCTTTCTTTCTTTCTTGATGAGAAGAAGTAGAGCTGTCCTCTTGGATAGTCTGCTAATGCCTGCAGATGCTGCTTTTCCTCTGCGTGTCCTAAAAACAGCAGAATTTCAGCTTCTAGCTGGAGACTTGTGTATATATCATTGACTAAAATAGTAGGTACAAAGAAAAAAATCGACCTGAATTTAAGGCCGCCTTGGTTACTGTCCTATGTTTTGCTTTCAAATGGAGTTGCAAAGGGTGTGCTGAGACCAGGACCCTGGTGGGGGAGCACTGTGTGGGGACTATGGCCTTACTGCACCTGCCTGATGCCATGTTGAAGGTAACTCAGCCTTTATCTGCGCTCAGCATTGCACCAACCTGCTGTATCCCCCGTAATTGTATCTGACAGGGCAAGCTTTTCAAGTGGAGACAAGCCCACGGAGGCTAGCCCTGCTTTCTAGGCCCATGTTTTTGCTCAGCACCCCGTTTACCTGTTGCAGAGGTTGTTGCTGTTGGCTCCTTACAGCAGGCCTGCCCTGGCTGTTTCCCCAGCAACCTCATTTCATAGGAGGAGTTGTCAGGGAGCAGCAGGCCCCTGACACATAGGGAAGCAGTTTGGCACAATGGATGTCTTACTCAAAACAAGCATCATTGAAATATTTACCAACACTACTATGCAGCAGAGTTTAACAACCTGACCCATACCCCCTGCCCCTCCAAATTGTGTGTGGCCAGTCACCACACTGGAGAGATGGATGCAGTACATACATGCTATTCCAAGCCCATATGACAAATGGCTTAGTTTTTGTAAGAGGTCATTGGCAGGATGAGACTGTTGAAGTTGTTTTGTCTCCTGCCCTTTTCCATCAGGAGAAAGTGTGTGAGCTGGTGCATATATCCCTGTCAGTGTCATTTTGATGAAGTTCATCAATACCTTTGAATGTAACTTAAATTCACAGCCAGTCTCTGTGTACAGATATTGGGCATCCATAGAGTAATGTGGTGTATTTGGGATACAGCTGTGAGGGCAGTCAGTTGTGATACATTTATGAATAAAGCTATGAGAGATCTTACTCTGTGACAGCAGAATCTGGAGTGATCTGGAGGCTGGCCCTTCCGGTCTGTTGCTGATAAACAGCAGTCTTTGTTATGAGCAGAAGGATTCAGGTGTCACCGAAAGAACAGATAGAAAGTTTCTGAGTACTTGAGCAAATGGAGCCACGTGGTGCCTGGTGACACGAAACAGGATTCCTCTGTGGCCTTTATCAAAGGGCTGCCATGTAAGGCTGTTTTCCTTTCCAGGAGCAAATATGAGGCTCAGGAGTGAACACCATGGAAAGAGCTGTGGTGTGTATGTTATTGAGAGTATAGGTAAAGCGTAGCCCAGAAATCTGCAGATGTTACTGGGAATCAAAGCTGTTCTGACCACTGGCTACACTGTCTCAGAACGGAGCCTGGAGCTCTGACCGTGCAGCCTGGGCTTCCCTGTGCACTTGCACAACTTACTTTTCAATCTCCCCATTTGTGTACACAGCAGAGGAATTCACACATGTAACATTCCTCTATACTTGCTAGCAGTAACTCACAAATGTTTGATGTGTATGTACACAGATGGCTGTTGGGCTGAGAGTCTCTGACTTCAGCATGGCTCTAAAAATGTTACTTCTTACCTAGCAAACCACCTTGGGATTCTTATTTATGAACTTCTATTTCAAAAGTACAGCTGGCCAGAAATCTGAATTTCATGTGGGAAGCTTCTGTACTTTCAAGCTTTTCTTTTGTGCTGGGGGAAGGTTTCTGGCATAGAAAGTCTGAAGAATTTTAATTCAAAGGTGTCTGTTCTATTTTTGTTTCAATGCTAAGATGCACTTCAGTCCCCTGACCTGCTGTTCTTTTCCAAGAAGTTGTAACTAAGAGCCTTCGTTCTTGCCCTTTCTCCTTTTATGGACCATGCTTCCTAGATGAGTAACACATCCCTTGAGATGTTGTGGAAGGTTGGATTAGTGTTGACTTCTTCTAAAACTAAATCATTTCATTTTCAGTTTCCTAATGGAAAACTGGAGAGAAAAAAAGTCTCTGTGTTATGTTTCCCTTTCCTGCCCCCCTGCCCCCCCCCCCCCCGGGGTAATTACTTTTTTGCAAAAAGTGTTCTTTCCATCAAAACCAAAAAGTGAGAAAAATACTGACCAGCTCTGCTTAACAACTTATTTTTCTGTATTCTTATATTAATAACTGAGCCATGCTTCCTGCTACTGGGGCAGGCAAGTGGGAAGGGGGCAGCAGTTCTAGAGGTTTCAAGAGATTTTACAGGTAATAGTGACAGTGTTAAGGGAAGATTTAAATAAGTAATCTGAAGGAATGCAAGGAAGTATATAATTCTAATTATGTGACACATTCCCTGGGTTTCAGGATCAAAAATGTAGGAAATGTAAAGAGTACTACTGGACATGTATAGTTGCCAAAACATAGTATTTTTAAAAATGTTGCTGCCTGGGCTTTGAGTAGATGAGGCAATGACTGTGCTGCTTCTTTCAAAACTAAAATAGCAGCTTGGGAAAAGATACTGATACTTTCCAATTCAATGCTGCAAACTTCTTTCAAAAATATTGTGTCCATTTTGGAAATGGCTGTAATTGCCATATGTATTCACAAAAGGGATTGTCACTAACAATAAACACTCTTCCCCTTACATTTGGACTAAACTTACTCTGCATTGTCTTGCATTGTTTTAGGAACGTGTATTTAGTTGTCTGTCTTCACTTAGCGCCATCTTCTCCTGCCTTACGGACTGCTCTATTTCCTCCTTTTGTATACAAGCAATTTTTTAATGTCCCAAAGTACTTAGCTGATAAAGGTCTAAACACAAATATTTATAACACTGAATAATGGTGTTCCTGGTATGGAGTTTTTTAACCTTCTGTGGTAAAAGTATAACGAAGGAAGGGGGGGAAAAAAATCCCTTAACCTGACAGTGTAAGATAATTTTTTATTTTTGGTTTGCTGTGCCATAGCCATATTAAGAAGATATTTATTATCAGAAGTTAGAGATAAGAAAGTAGGGAATTTGTCCTCAAGACCATGAAATGAAGCTTTGCATGTAGTTCAGTAGAGGCAAATAAGTGAAATTAAAGCAGTTTTTAAATGGAGACCATGGAAACCACTAGCCAAAGTAGTAAACAGTGTGGTGCTTAATACAGTCATTCTAGCTGGGATTGAGTTTTCTTTTCTCTGATATGTCCTTTCTTGTAGATCCTCAAATTAATCAGCCTACTAATGCATTATGTGGTGTCCTGGCAGAACCCAAAACCAGCTTGGAAGTAGCTGAAAGTTTGGCTCATGCTTTTTCTCATGGACTGTGGAGCAGTGTTGTGGCAAAAGGGGCAGGGTGCAGTGAGGAGTGACTGCCTCTCTCCAAGGGACAGAAGGTTAAGGTGACATGAAGTGACATTAGCCACCCTTGTGCCTGTGACTCTGGGCACCACAGGGGATGAAGTGGCCTCTACCGAGTCCAAGAGAGTTGCGGGAGCAGCGGCGAGGATATCACAGAAGTAGATGCTTAAAGTCCTCTGTGTCCTTTGCCGGGGAGCGCTCAGAAGCAGGGTGAGAATAGCCTCAGACAGTTGTTGAGAGCAGCTGCGTCACTCAGCAGGTCCCTGCTCTGCCTGGCCCCAAACAGCATAAATTGCTCCTCTGCTACATGCCCCTGAAGGAAAGAGGTTGGCACTCCGTCATGCCAGCGTTGTTGTATTGACCTGTGTGCTCTTAACAGAGTTAGTAATAAGCTGCATGTCTCTCATTCTGATGTTCACATCACAAGCTTGTTTCACATACATTTTTATCACATGCAAAATGATGTTTCACACCTGAAATATGTACACCAAAGGCATCTGAGGAAGTGTCTGCTCCTTCCCATTTGAGGAAAGGAGATGATTAGTCAGTTAAGCACAGGAGATGACCCCTGATATAAGAGATGTTTGTATCTCCACAGAAACAAAGCAATGCTTATTTTTTAATTAAGAGTAATGACCAGAACTATCTCCTGGATAAGAAGGAAATTAGCTCTGGGATAAAGATTAAATCTGTGTGGATCCTCAGAAGGACTTCAGACAGGACATTTGCTAATGTAATCCCCTGAGAAGAGGTTCTCTCTAATCCATACAGCCAGATGCGTAGGCATGCAGTTAGGTGAAAATACTGGGTGTCAGGAAAATCTGCAAAAAGTCTCTTTAAATAAGAAAGGCTGCAGTGTAAGCAGTTTTTTAACCTCAAGAGCTTTTTTTCTCATATGTCTTTTTGCAAGCTCTTGTCAATGTGTTCTTAATGTTTAGGTATTATAGAAGAAAATATATTTTATTTGCATCTGATTTGCCCTTGAAATCACTCTTAACTAAGCCAGGTTACCTGGATAATAAGGTTTTTTCTGACCCAAAAGTGTGGTGAATCTATGAACTGAGTTAGTTAACTGGAGTTGTACATCCTGGCCTGTTCTCCAGGGCACCCAAAGGAGCTAATGGAGCATGCAGCATAAATGCTAGCCCCTCCTGGCCCCCCCCCCCCCCACTCATGCTGGCATTGCAGCAGTGAGGAGAGGAGGCAGAGGCCCCCAGCTACCCAGGCATCCAAAGACCCTGCAGCAAGATACCAAGAATACTTGAAACCTAAGGGCTCCCAGGGAGTTTTCTATATTCTCCATCAGGCCAGCAAAGATGGATACAAGAAATTAAGATTTAATGTTGCACACAGCATGTGAGGTTACAGTGTTTCCCTCCACTTTGATTCTCAAGGGGATTACCTCTCCTTACTTAATAAAAATGCTAGAAGGACCATTGCCATCTTCTGATATGGGGCAGTCAGCAGGAAGAGGTTTCTGCCATCTCATCCAGCTGCATCCCTACGGGAATTCAAAAACTAGTATCCCTCCTCTAGCAACAAGAATATTGGCTTCTCATGCATAGCAAGATGTGGGGCTTTGAGTTTGAGCTAAGGAAAATCTTTTAGGGAAACATTCAGTTTTGATATAAAACCAGTGGAGAATACCCCATTTCTGTGTGCTGCTTCGCTGTTAGGCATGTGCGTCTTACTTCTAGTCTGACTCTGTCTCTCATGAGCTTGCAGCCAATGGATCTGGCTTCTGTACTTTTGTTTTCTAGATTGCAAAGCACCCCTTTATTATGCCTAGATATAATAAAGCTCTCTGAAGTCTTATTGTGAAGCTTCTTTTCTCATGACCTAAATGCTGTTGGGTTTCTTTGCTGAACCTCCTCTCATTTTGCAGTATTTTTCTTGAAGCTTGGGTGCTAGCTCTGGATGATATTCCAGTAGCAGTTGTTCTGCTGTAAGTATTAAGATAACACAGCCTCATTGTTCTGTCTTGAGACTTCCCTATTTGTACATACAGGGATGCTTTTTTCTTTTTGGCAAAGCTGTGGCTTTGAATATTCATTCAGCTGTTTATCCACCCACCTCTTCTTGGAGTCACTGCATAGTAACTGTGTTGTTCCTACATATACTTAAACTAGATAGCTCATGCTCAGCTTAAAATCTAAGAGATCCTCCTCTAAGTCAGCAGTATCTTCAGTTGCTGTCCTGTATACCATTTTTGTCATCTGCAAGCTTTAACTGTAGTGGCTTTTAATTGTTTATTTTAGTGGGATAAATAGGGAAATGGAGCATCAGCACCTTCAGAAGGGCTCCAGAAATATGGGAAGCAATAAAAGTGTTCTTTTTCTACCTAACAGGATACGTTTAAGATCGAAACCCAGAGAGCTTCTTTGGATGTTTACTTTGCTGATGGCAGCAATATTAGACTTGATATCCAGACATCAGACACTGCAGAAAGAATATTAGAGGTAATGGTTCTAAACAGGAATTTGCTTGAAATTTTCCATTTGCAAGAAGTGGGCAAAAATGGAGATCATTTTAGTAAAGAAAGGGCAAAATTCTCTATTTGAAGGAAACACAAGAATATCCTCCCTGTTTCTTGAGAGTTTGGGGGGGGCATTGAGAGGATTGCTGATTTTGCAGATGAGTTTCTTTGTTTTTATGTTTGTTTGTAATTTTCTCTCTTCCTAATGTCATGCACTGTGTAATCCTATGGCTTTTTGGCTGTCCAGTTCAGGTTTTCTTCGTTTATGATAGAATCAGAAAATAAATTTTTTTTCCTTTTGGGGAAAACATTCTCAAAATAAACAAAACCCTTTGTTTCAGTGTAACTACTTGAATACTGTGAAATCTAGTGAAATTGCTTGAATGCTGTAGCCAAAAATGTTGACCTAGTCTTGGCTTAATGAGCTGATGCACTGTTGTTAAAACTCATTGTGCGACTGATATATCTTGTTTTTCTGCATGCTTCTCCTTTACCTGTTTTGTGTGCCCTGATGCTTACTGTGAAATCGTGGGACTTCCTTTGTAATACCAGCCCAGTTTGAGCACTGTGGCTCTGGGATGTCTGTAACTGCTGTTGTAGTACATGTAGTAAACAATTACTAGTTAAATTTTGAAACAACTAGCAACCAAATGTTATTTATGCAACTGGCTGGCTTGTGTTTTGAAACTTTAAGATCATCCTTTCCCCATCTCTGGGAAGGAGGAGCAGAGTGGCGCTGTGTGTGTGCGCGTACACAGCAAGGCTAAAGCCTCTTTCTTGGTTGCTCCTCTTTCCTAATCTTAACAGCAATAACAAGAAAGCACATACCTTCCATATTGGTACTCGTTGTCTTCCTGGGAGTCTGAAATTCCCACTTATCACACAGAAAGCTGTGTAGTATATTTGTGTTGTACCTTTGCAGTCTAAATTGGAGTTAGTTCTCAGCTGGCCCTAGGTACAAGCAAGCTGAATGGGTACTCACTCTCCTTCATCAAGCTATGTGTGTTAGTCCATCCACAGACCACACACTACCTGTCACAGATACTATGGCTCGGATAACACAGGGTAACCTGCTGCTCTGTCAAGGTGGCTTTGTCTGCCATGGGGTTTTGCACCACCTGAGGCAATGCCGGGACCGGTTCTTCCAGGGGAAGGTAAGTCGCAGAGCTGGCCTTAGACCCTACAACAGAAGACTTGTGGAAGCTGAGGGCTGGTGTGATATGCTGAAGGAGAGAAGGGCTTGGGGGTGGCAGGGAGGTAGGAATTCTGATTTGGGGAGAGGGAAGTAAGTGCTACTAGGGCAGAAGAAGTAAGGAAAAGTTTTAGATGGGCTTGCCCAGGACCCTTGAAGGGAAGGATTTGCTAATAAACTTTGAAAAAATATTAATAATTTGGGCTCCACCTATTATTTTTTCTTGGTATGTGCATTGTCTAAGGCCAGCATTGGTTCTTGTAGTCTTAGTTCTGCAGTGGGTCAAGGTCATCTCCAAGCCACAGACTGGTATTGTGTGTTACTTTGTTTATAGCGTTCATAGATTTTTAAAGTTTACATGTACTTCAAAGAAACGGCTACAGATTTGAAATACTGCAGACACCATTTCTTCTCTAATAGTCTTAAAGATGAGTTAGGACTTTCAGTTACTTAGTTTTCCTCATTGCAAGTATGCTACTGCATTCACTATTCCTTTGCAGTGCAGGTAGACTTGGACTGTCATTTTCTAACATCCTGATGTTCAGGCCAATGTATGACAGGCTGTGCCTTGATCCAAGAAATAAAATAAGTCAAAATCTTACTGAATCTGATTTCTGTGCTTGACATTCCTGGGAAATGCCGTCTGGTGCACTTAGTATTATACTACTAACGTTTTAGTACCTATAACATTTTGAAGCTTGGTGGCTAATTAGAAAGTAATTTGCAGGGATTTCTTAGCACAGAGGCATGCAGAAAGAAAGATGGTGATGTTAATAATTTCCTTTTTTGTCTTTGTGTTTGGACTTTAAAAACTTTCTTCACATTATACCTGGTGTTTGAACTGAGAGTGAGGCAAGTGATTTTTAAGCTCTGCTGCCCTCTCAGGTGACAGTCCTCATATTAACAAATATGAAGAAAACCTCACAGATGTTTCTTAATTTAAACTTGGAGCAATTCTTCTCAACCTATATTTAGCTCAATGTCTACTTTTTCCAGGCAAAAACATTTCTTTTTTTAAACCAGCTGAAACAGCTGGGGAAGAAAACCTCCCTGTGAACTTAGTTGTGTGGTCTGTGGAGATGAGTGAATTTACAGTGCTTTCACTATGACGCTGAGGTGGAAGTATTTTAGGGTTGGCACCTTATGGAAAGAGACTGAAAACCAGTACTTCCATTTCATGTTCAGAGAAAGGAGAGGCCATCTTCTGTGACCAAAGCATGACTCCTCGATCAAGTTGTGCAGCCTGCCAGATTAACTGACAGGGCTTTTCTTATGGTTGCCACACAGATTTCCTGAGCCAGCTCAGGAGTTTATGATCACTGCAGAATTTGAGAATGCTCTGATGCCACTGTGCTCTTTTAGGTTGTGGCTGCTTTAACTTACTCTGTTTCTGGTCCTGAAAATCAGAGTGTAAGACAGTTGCTGCAGTCTGATCCAGCTGTTCCATGCTCACCTCTGCCTGTTTTCTGTCCTCACTATCCTGTTGTGCAGCTGGTCCTACAGATCACTTCTGCATTTTCTGTTGATGCTATTTCTACCCTCTTTCAAAAAAAAAAAAAAAAAAAAAAAAAGTAAATGGGCCACAGGAAGCTTTAAAAAAAATGTCAAAATGTCAAGCTGGGTAAGATTTTCTTTCTTATGCACTGGCAATAATGAAAACTCAACAGAGCTCAAGTAGGCTCTTGACAGAAACCTTCACACAGAACAGTAGAATCCTACAAGCAAAACTGGAGCTTTCGGTAAAGGGGCAGGCCTCACACATTTGCTTGAAATGCAATAAGATTCTATCAGCTTGGAAGGCACACAAATATATATTTTTACAGAATTTGTATTATGCTAGTAAGCAATGTTATTAGCTCAGGGCACACAAGTGCTTACTGTACAACAGGATTTGAAGATTCAGTAAGATTGGGGGTTACATGTTAGATGCCTTGCATTGTAGTATACTTAAATGCATGGCAGAGTAGAAAACACTTTCTATTTTATTACATTTTTATGTTCCCTAGAAACTTATGAAACTCCTCACAAACTCAAATGCTGCAATATGGGAATGGTTATATTTGTTTTTAAATGGACAGTTAAGTAGGACATAAGGGAATGGTTTAAAAACAATTAAGTTGCATTAACAGGTATTGAACATGCCTCTTCCTTATTCATGCTAATGCATAGCTGACCTTCTCTGTTTTTAAAGGTTACATCATACAAGATGGGGCTATCAAGAGAATTAATAGGATATTTTAGCCTATTTTTTATTCAAGATCACAGTGATGGAGCTCTCTCTGGTAAGCTGTACAAGTGCTTAATTTAGCCCTCCCTTGGATTTTTGTAGGTTGTGGTGATTGAATCTGGGATCCCTGAACAGAGTATGCATGAGCCTGTTTCAGCTGAAAGACCCATTCTGTCTGATTAAATCCCCTCAAGTCATTGCCCTGTGTGGCTCAGCTGCTCTTTGGGCAAAAGTGGTGGGTGGGAGCAAGGTTGGGCAGTAGGTTGGTGTGGTGCAGGGGTGAGACTTTCACATGAGGATATTGTGTCTCTCTGTTTACAAGACATATAGCAACTTTTCCATATGGGAACTGTCGGGTGGATCTTCTGTGTAGGCATTTAATCAGATGGCTGTATCTATTAAAAAAGCTGGGTTTAATTCTACAAATCTCATGCTGGGTTTAACAATGGGGCAGGAAACTCTTTTGTTAAGTTTATAAACAATGTCTGTGGCTTGCTTTCCTTTATGTCCTGACATGTTTCCTTTCTTAACTGATAAACTTAGAAGTTTAACCACAATGATGGCACTGAGCAAGCTGTAAATGCAGAGTGCGAGTTTCTTTAGATTCACAAAATGTGAAGAGGCTTTTTTGCCCTCATTGGGTTACTGATGTTCTGTTTCCCGTATGGATAAGTGTGTGGATGAGGCTGGACCTAGGCCTGGGATTAAGATAGGCTGGGGCCAAATCTCTCTCCTACAGGAAAGTGAATACCAGCTTTGCCATTGATTTTAGTGAAGCTGGGCATCACAGCTTCTCCATGTGACCTTGACAAGTCATTTAGCTTTTTTCAGTCTCCTCGTTGGCATAAAGATGCTAATGGTCATCTTCTGAACCTTTTCCATATGAAGAGGCACTGAAGGTCCAGTAATAAATGCTAACTTTCTCAGTGGGGTAGAAACCTTACTGTTTGTGTTATTTTATTTGTAATTTCTCCCTCTCTCTCTCCCCCTCTCTGGCTATGAAAGGTACTGCTGAGTGCACAGGCTCCCTGGCTGTTATTATGTCTGGATGTAACATTTTATATGCCATTTTATGGCAGTCATAGATGAATTTCTCTTTGCCTTGTATTGCAATATAATCGGATACACAGGAGAATAGATTTTCAATTTATTACATTTCTACATAGTATCTTTGATACTCCTCACAAACACATCAAGTCAAAATGTAACCCGCAGTCCACTGCCAAGAAATAGCAAAGTGCTCACTTGCTTGAAATAAAGCACATGTTAGTGTTCTGCTGAATTGGGTTTTGGCTCAGAAATAAATATTTACAGGGTTAGGTCTTTAGACATATATATTTAAAAAAAACAAAACAAAACAAAAGTACCCAGGAGAGTAGTCACCTCTGAAGAGTCGCATGCTTTTCTTACTGCATATTAGTTGCAGTGTTCTTGTCTAGTGTTTTATTCAAGAAAGGTACCAATCTTGGAAGTTTGCATCCACACTTCTTTTTAAATGCAGAATCATCCATCCTGCTAAGCTGTTTTGAGAAGGATATTCTATAAGAGCATACTCTAAGGGAGTAGAGATATTCTGTAAACAAAAGAGCTACTTAAATTTAAACTTGCAGAGAAGTGAGGAAGATAACCTGTCACCTTACTTTACCCAAGAATTTATTTTTTGTGAAGTTTTTTCCTCTCCAAAAGCATGTTGCTGATCAGCACTCTAATACATCGCTAACTGAAATATGAGACTAGCTGGCCTGTTTCACTAGATTTTACCAAATATTTCATTTTTCTTCTTTTCCCAGTGGTGAAAAAAGTGGCAGAATTTGAACTTCCTTATGTGAGTCTTCA
Organism: Apteryx rowi; assembly: GCF_003343035.1. Taxonomy (NCBI): domain Eukaryota; kingdom Metazoa; phylum Chordata; class Aves; order Apterygiformes; family Apterygidae; genus Apteryx; species Apteryx rowi. The sequence continues at coordinate 1,102,784 of NW_020448830.1, forward strand.
GAGCATGAAAGAGTTGCACTGTAAGCTTGGGATCAGAAAGTGGTGAGCAAGAAGCTTAGAGACTAGTAAGATGCCTGACAACTGCTATAAACGGTGTCAAAGAAAGAAGTCCCTTGAATAACTTCGATACAAAGCCTTCAACCTCAGCAACTTGACCATTGCTCTTTGAGGCCAGTTTGTTATTGGAATTGACTGATTTCTGTGGCACTGCATATTATTTAATTTTATCACTGTAGTATTTCTGAAGTGTTTTTCACTCCAGTGAGCTCTTTATTCTCTCTTTCAGAATCTCTAGAGAGGGGTTTTGTGCATGCTTGACTTTAATTTTTATATTTGCATAAGGTAGTGACCACAAATGGGAATATATATTTTAAAATACAGTTAAAATGATATAAAAGAAAACTTGGGGTTCTGCGTTACAAGCTCCAACTCAGTTTGGGCAGAGACAGTTTACTTTAAAGTTCTCATTTCTATATATTAATGCACAAAATACTTGAGGCTGTAGCTTGGGCATTTCTTTTGGCAAGTGAGCAGGCTTAAGCAGCAAAGCCTTGTTCCCCTTTCATTTGCCCCATCTCTGGCTCCTCCTCAGCCATGTTGATAGAACTCTGTGGCAGGCATGGTGAACTGGACTGGGGAGCTCATCTAGGCTAAAAATAACTTGCTGGCTCTTTTTTGGTGTGTTTGTTTGTTTTTTGCTGGCCTATTTTGGCCTATGTCAGTCCCGCAATCTCGTTAGTTGTGCAGCAAACAGTTGTGCTGGCTTGTGGGGGAGGACAAACCCTGGGGACTGGGAGTCTGGTGTCAAAGTCCCACTTGTCAAACGGTGCCCTGGGAGTGCAGTTAYGCAGCATAGCTGAGCCAGTCTAATGGCTCCTTGGTGTGGCTGTGGTCCTAGTCTACTTTTGCCCCCAATGAAACAGATAAAAGTGAATAGGTTTCTGGATGCTTCTTGATTTGAATTGGCTGCATCTGATAAGTGCTGCGCAAGGACTGTGGTTGGAGAAGGGGAAGGGCAGAATTATGCCTTTTGGTGGCAAGCAAGGTTGCTTGGCTTGAAGCTGCAGATGCCTGTTGTTTGCTCATAACTTCTCTGGTTTAAATCATCTGGGCTAGAGCTTGGCTTAGAGCAAAGCTTTCTCAGTTTCCCTATATGTGCCTTTATAAACTGGAGAATATAGGAGCCTAATGACACCGTTGTTTGGTTCTACTGGGATAACCTGTGACAGAGTAATTGTTGGTGTAGAAACCCTTCAATCCACCACTGCTTCAAAGACACAAATGCAGGTAGAGAACGGCAGTCTGGGAGTTGTTCGTGTGCTGCAGGAGGAACATTGGCTGTGTGATGTGAGTAGTACAACCAGACCAACTATGGAGCCCACACTGCCCTGTTCAGTGTCATGTAAACTCACCCAAGCTGCCTTACGTTAGATGGCTGTTGCAGCATGGCATTTGGATAACAGAATATTTAACCTCCTTTGCTGCTGTACTGATCTTGGTCCTGCTGCAGTTATACGGTAGTTGGTAGCAGAGCTAGCTGGCTCAAGGCTAGGTCTTGTACGTCAGCACTACAGCCGTGGCGGTAGGTGCCCTGATAGGCCTATCAACTTCTGCGTACATAAGACCTGAATTGTTTGGGCAAAGAAAGAAAAAATGGAGGAATGTTATAGTTTTAAATTGTAATTGTTGGGTTTGGTACCACCAAAGTCAAAGTGGAGAGGTTAATATAACTTCAGTTTATTTCCATACAGCTACAATGTATAAAGAATGACTATAGTACACATTTCAAGGATAAAACTGTTTACTTTATCTAGTAATTATGGGGATATTTGAGTGGTGCTCCCATCATATTTGTCTGATGTGTTAAAGGGCCATATTTAGAAGTATATCTTCATATTTTATTACCTTTTTTCCCCTGGTAGGTATATGGATCCTTCTCTTGATACACTGCTGATGGATTGTAGAGCTTCAATAAATTTGCTATATATACAGGTAAAACTGAAAGATCTTCAGAATTTTAAAAGTTAACTTTCCTGTGTTAATTTCTTATTTTATACAAGCTCTTGAAATGTTTGGTGTAGATTATATTGGTATTAAACATGTTCATAAATGGTTTCTGATTCACACTGCCTTATTGCACTTTTCTAAATGATGGGTATGGCTACTGTTGAACACTTTGGGGGGGGGAGCATGGGCAAACTCATGTATTAGAGACACTAACTCCTCTTTGTTTTGTGCATGGGAATTGCACAAAAGGAGCATATTTAGACATCTGTCCACTTTCTTTTCATATCTCTGTAGGTACTCTTCAATGATGACAGCATTTGAATTCTAAACTGTAGGTGTGTTGGGTTGTGCTAGCTTTGGAAACTATTAATTCAGGAGGGAAGAACAAAGTAGAATGAACCTGTCCCAAAATCTAAGGTCTTCCTTGTTTTTTTTTTTTAAAAAAACAAAACAAAACAGTTGGTGGCGTGTGAAAAAGCAAATAAATTTTTACTGACATTTTTTTTTACTATTTTTAAAAATTCACTTAAGGCAATCCAGGAAATAGAGAGGAACTGGGTTAAACCAACAGAGAGGGAAATGCAGGAACTTGAATTTCTACAAAAGACTGCAGACAAAGTGAAGGTAAAATGGTATTTTAAAACAATACAAACAGATTGAGGAGTGAATTTTGAAGCAATGGCACTTGAGGCTGTTACTGTTTAAAAATAGAGCATGGTTTTGTAGACGGGGTGGGCCAGAAACCCAGGTCTCCCAGCTCCTGGTCAGATGCAACTATTGAGTTATCAGATAGAAGAGGAGGCTCCTATCTCGCTAGCATTTTAAAACATCCCACAGAATGACTTGGATACCTAAGGCTAGCAAGAAGTTTGCCTGTGAATCCCAGTATTCGCTATTTGCCAAGCTCAGACACTAAGGTTTCACATTCAATTTAGGAAGTGAGGTGGGAATTCAGGCTGCTGGGACTTCTGTCCTCAGTATTTCCTTCTGGTTAGTTTTCTCTTCCCCTCTTCATGGCTCATATGCATCTGTCAGAAGATCCAGCTTGCCATATCCAGTGCAAAAAAATCAAGCTTCTAAATTGGGACTGGGAGCTTTATTCACCGAGTTGAGCACTAAGATTTTTGTTGTGGATCTGTGTTCTCCCAGAAGAAAGTGAAATCTGAAAGATTTGCTTTAATAACCCATTTTTCAAATCACTAGCCCTCACCTGTCTTTACTGTAATCATTTTAGTTCTGTCTTTCTGATGCAGTTCCTGGAGCTGGTTCGAGAACTGCAGTTCTATGGATATATACGACTTGATCCTTGCCTTTGTGACTACCCAGAAGCAGGTTGCTCAGCTGACATCTATGTGGGCAATAATGAAATTAACTGCTGCATAAAATTGCCTACTAACCAAACCAAAGAGGTCAGCTTTAAGATCAACAGGTTGAGATGTTGGCAGGTCACTTTTCTTGTAAGTACTTCACTGACTCTGTATCTGAATTTGTTTTTTCCGTATGAAAACTGAGGTTGTCAAGCAATGGCAGATCTTGGGGCGGGTTCTGTTTTAAATCTCTCCTATCCATGACTCCCCAGCCCCCCAATCCTATCTTGGAACAAATTCCCGTAGCCTTACTCTGCTGTGTTTGCTCCCTTCCCTGATGTTTTATGTCTTACTTTACCAGCCCCTCTCCCTTGGTGTTGAAGGTGGAGTTGGCAGAGCATTTTGTGTGGGAGCAAAAGAATTGCTTTAGCCAGTTTTATGCTTGCAAAGACTCCCCCTTCCTCCCTCCCACCTGCTCCCCCTCAGGAGAAGTATTCTGGTACAGATCTTCAACTGTTTTATTTATATGCTGTATAAAATGAACCTGACTGACTAATTCAGGTTTAAGGCTGAACACCTTAATGCTGTTCATGGCTGTTTCTTCTGTTCCTTGTGTTTTTCAGGGTGCTGAAAAGGACGGTGAAGAAGAGACTCTGGAGCTCAGATTTGAGTACAGAGATTCAGATAAATGGCAGTGGATAATTTTTTACACAAAACAGGTTCGTTCTTAATCATGTTAGAAAAAGATCAGAGTGAAATGTAATCCTATAACCATAGGGATTGGAATTTGTTCTTCAGAAGTGATTAGTCCATCTCTTGTATCAGAGTGTAGCTGCCGTGTTTACAGCAGGTCAGCCTAGAGAGAGGGGAAAAGCATTTAAGTTTCTAGTATAAGAAGAAGAGATTTCCCCCTTCCCCCCACCCTGGCAAAAGAAATGCTTAGTACTGAGCAGCAAGCTTGGCATGGAGCATGGAGGTGCCATTCAGTTACTGGGCTCAGTGAGTATCCCAAATCATTAATTGGTCAAACCTGCCTAAGGTCAAAGGCTTTTATCTTCCCCAAGAAAGCCTATTGTTCAAATATATGCTGTATAAACACAAGTTAATGGAGGATGTAAGTATGTGCCTTGATAACAAGTATTATCTTTACACATAAATAGTACTTAAATAGGCTTTTGATAGGGTGCCATTCCTCCCACTGTTTTCCAGCAGCTCTTTAAAGATAAAGGTATCCAGGAATTGAAGACAGCCATCTGTGGTTATGCTGCCTAGCAGATAATCTAGGCTCTGCAATATCCAAGGGAGCTCCAGCCTCAGTTTAGGTACTGAGCCTCTATTTAAAAAAAAAAAAAAAAAAAAAAAAAAAAAAAGCCTGTTCCTCAAATTGCTTCTTTTGCCTCTGTCCCACACAACAGCAGACAGGATTTTCCAAGTAAAATCAAAAAGCTTAATTTTTCACACATGACTTCTGAATTCCAAGGTGATGATGCAGCTCACACAACTCTGTAGTAAGTGTTAGTTTCCTGCCACACTTAAGTTTTGTGAGAACATGAGCCATCCACATTCACACCATCACTGAAAGCAGGAAGCTTTCTAGTTTCTTTGCTGTTGGGAAAACAGAAAACTAAAATTACTTCAGTATTAATTCTCCTATGAAATCTATTAGAGTTGTGCTAGATGTAGACTAGTGATTAGAAAACCATTGTCCCCCTTTCCTCAGAGGTGCAAGGAGGAGATAAAGGCTGGAAATGTGCTGCTGTGTAGAAGTAGCACGGGTTTGAGCTAGTTTGGTGGGACTGTAAGCACTTTAAGTGCAGAGTAAAATTAACTGAATTAGGAAAGTAATAGCTCAGTAGTTAGGGACTGTAATCTTCTGGTGGGGGAGGAATGGAAGAGTTCAGTATATCTTTTAATAGAAGAAATTGGAATGTTAGAATTGGAACACTTATCCTTTCTAGGCCTTTCTGCTGAGTAGCTGCTTGAAGAAAATCATATCAGAACAGATGATGAAGGCAAGCAAAGAAAGCCAAGAAATGGTGAGCATGTGTGTATGTAGGTGCCTGAATAGCTGTTTAAAGGAAACAAAACTTTTTTTTTTAATGTGCTTGGGAAAGTCCTATTGATGAAAAAGATCTTGCATGTTCCAACATTTCAGTACAGAATTACTTGACTAGGAAGTCTACCTTTGCTCAGTTTTATTGGAAATAGTATTTATTCTGAATGTTAAAGATGGTTTGTCATCATAATTTTAGTAATGTTTTCCATTCTCCCTCTTGGATTTTAATTCTTGCTGCATGTAAGACAAGACACTTATGGAATAATTTTTATGTTCTGCTATAGCCTGTTTGTATCCATATCTGGCTTTCTTTTTTTTCACCGCTTCACTTGCTTGCCCATCTGCTGCAGTGTTAGACCAATTTGATATCTGTGACATTCCTACTGTGATACTCTCTGGTTTTAAATAGAGTTAATAAAAATGTGATTTGTAGCTAAATACTTCTGTTGTCTTTTGTGTAGGCCTTTAAGGATGAGAATATGTTTAGGTACTTGCTATTTAAAAAAAAAAAAAAAAAAAAACCAAAAAACTAGTATTAATGTGCCTGTGACATCTAAAGACTCTGAATGGCTGTTATGTCAAAACCCCCTAAGAGGGGGAAGGAAAGGGTTTGCTTCTAGACCCATGCTCATTACAGTGAGCAGGAAGGCAATGAACATCTAATTTCATAGCTTTAAACTATAAGCAGTTAAAAATAGTTACATGGAAACAGACTGATTTGAATTTTGGAAAGATTCAGTCTTTTACCTCCTAAGTTTATTTGTAATGGAAGTACAATAAACCTTTAATTGTGAAGATTAATATTCAGTATTTAAGTATTCAGCTGTTGATACTACGGGGGTAACTTTGACTATGACCAGAATTGTAAAAGAAGGGCAAGTATGCCAGTTCATTTCCTATGCTGTTTCTAGTGGGTTTCATTGAACACTGATTCATCTGCCCAACATATTTTGTTCCAGTACTTGGGGGTGTGCCAAGCTTATTGCAAGTTAAATCTTTCAATCTGTTTAGGAAGTCAAGATGCCTGAATCTACAAAAAATAATAAGAAACCCAGCAGCCAACAGAAACAGGTTAGTAAGTGAGAAAAGCTCTCCAAAATGTGAATATATGGTGTTTGCTTATTAGTGCTGTTTAGCTCAATCTGTTTTTTCGAACAGGGAGACTCCTAATAAATTTAGTGGGCATTCCTTTGAGTAGGAAGTGGAGCTAAACTTGAATTTTGGAAGGAGAAAGAGAGCAGGAAACATGTCAGAATAAAATTATTATTTTGCTTTGGGTTTAGTGACAATTTGCTTTATTTTACTTCTTAAAAACATTTCTGAATTCAATTCTTGATGAAATTCACAAAGCCAAAATGTGTGCATAGATCATGTGTCTGTATATCCACATGCAGCTGTTGCTATAGTTTATGGACTTGTACTTGGATTCATGCTGGGATTGTTTGTGTTCATCTTTACCTTTATTTGGGAAATTGGTCATGTTACATACCTGTACATGTACATTCCTATCATGTAACAGATATAATGTCAAGTTGCAATGACTGTAATCAACATTCATAGGTAATGCTTCCTGAGTAGTCCAATGTTAAAAATGTTAATTTTCTAAGTCATTTGTTCAATGTGAGGTAATAAATAAATAAATGGAAAGAGAATAATATAAAACAAATTAAAATAAATTCTTCTGTCAGAGTGTATGATGGGCCACTGGAAACCATTTCTAAAAGAGAAACCTAAGATCTAATCTGAATTCAGGAAAAAAAAAAATAGATATTGATACAGCTTTAGAAAGAACATTAAACAGCACAAAACCAATCACTAACTATTCTTTCACAAGCAGATAGCCTAGGTTGTGTGGTGGGATTTCTTGCTGCTTTGAGGTGCTCTGTACTCACTGCTCTTGGAGACTATATTCTAGGTTCTTCAGTATTTGCAAATAATTTGCAAATGATAATAAAGAAGATGGCATTTTCTGAATGGATTTGTTGTGCCTCTGAAGACTGAGTAAGGATGTGGTTCACTGGCATACAACTTTAGATGCTGGAGGTGAAGTAATGACTAAGTTGTATGGCACTGGGTTTGAGGCAATTCTTCTGATTTAAACATACTTTAAAATACTTTATTAGAAGCAAGATGCACTGTGAATGCTCCCTTAGAGTTTGTGAGGAAAGCAACTTTGGATAGGGCAACATACAACCCCTCAGCTAGTCAGCTGTGTCTTCCTGGAGCGATGTCCAGCTGTTGAGATCAAACTCAGTGAAAGAAAATTAGAGCTGGTAACTAGAATGTAATTGTTTATTAAAGAAAGTCAAGGTATGCTGCTGCTGTAAATGGTGATAGTATGGCATACTATGCCTGATATTATGCAGCAAGTTCAACAGCGGTTTATGTCTTCCTGCACAAAGCTGTTATTAGTTAACTAAAATAAAATCTTCATACTTAATAGAACTTCTAAACTTTCTGTGATCACAATATCCAGTTTAAGACTTCCCTTTCCTATTCTTCTTTGTTTCTTTGCAAGATGCTTGAAAAATGATGCAATAAAAGTGTATCTTTGCACATTCTCACTTAAAAAGGGGTTCAGTTGGGCCATTATAATTTGGCCATTACTATCCCCAAGAGTCTTACAGATCTTTCATCTGGCCTGAGTTGGCTGAAAGTTTATCTGACTGCTCTCCAAAGATTCTGGAAAAACTCTGCCAGATATTTTCTGCTGACTCATGAGAAGAAAAATTTAATCTTGGTTTTGTGATTCTGTAGCTGCATCCTCTGTTACTACTAGATCAGCATGATAGCCTGTAAATTCTTGTTTGAATAGATAATCCAGTGCAGCAATAAGATTTAGTAGGGAAATCAAGAACAATCTGCTGAATTGAGATAAAAATGACTTAACTAGTATGCAATATGCAGTCCATGCAGACGGTGAGACTATGCTATGGAATGTGCCTGCATCTAGGCAATTTTACTGTTTTGAGTCCTCTAGAAAAATTGAGAAAAGAGGTATGAAGTAACTAACATTAGGAAACAGGTATTAGGAAACTGAAACCAAATTTTGCCTAGCCTCTGTTAAAGTTATTGCAGTGTGATTGCCATAGCTTTACAATAGACCCTTTAGTAGAGTGCTTTAGGACATTTGTTCTATATAAATCTCAGGATATCATTCTGTAAGAGGCAGAATAAAAATTTGTGCCAAAAAGTCTCCTAGTACAACAGTAAACTGCTACAGATACATCCAATGTGAGGGTCTGATTAGCCTGCTTACACCTTAAAAACCTGGTTTACATGGTGTTGGGATGTTTCAGATGGTACATGGTAGCCTTTAAGAAAGGTATAGTATTCTTAACTGAAAATTTAGTTCAGTGACAGCTTTTTGAGGAGGACAGAACATGATGCATCTATTTAGAATGACTGTATAAACTATTCATTTATGTAGGTGTCATTTATGCAGGTATTATCATACATCCTTAACCATATCCAACTTTAACTATGTACCAGGCCTTCTGAATTAGATGGACATGGTTAAAGTACCTGCACACATGTGCTTGTGGCCACTAGAATACCCCAGAACACTCTTAGCATGTTCTGAACTGCCTTTCAATCTGCACCACACTTGGTATATTGCAATTATCCTTAAGAGCAGAAACAACTGTCTACTCTAGCAACAAATTCTGTCCTTTCCCAAATGCTAACATAAAAAGATCATTCACTGCACCTAAACAATTATCATGTCAGATTTTCTAGCTTATGTTTATATTTAACTATTGAAATGCATATACTCTTTTAATTGTTTCTTGTTTCTCTGCAGGTAGTTCATTCCAGTTTTATATCAAGGAGAAGATTTTTGGTTCAGCCAAATGAAGAGGATTATGTATTTGAGAAAATAAGGGAAGAGGACCTGTGACAATTTAATTTAGATACTGTCTTTTGAGATTGTCTGAAAATCAGAAACCCTTTGAAATCTTGAATTATAAGAAAAGTATCTTCAGTGTAATTCCTTGCCTTTGCAATGGTCTTTATTTGTAGAACTTAACTCCAGTGAGCAATTCTTTGAGTTAGAATGTGCTATTAACCTGGAGACAGACATCTTGTATACATGCAGGCTTTTTCAGACGGAAAGTGTTGGGGCAGAAAGGGAAGGGTTAACTAGGAAAAAGTTTTAAGGTATTAGAGGAAAAAAGTACTTTGCATTAAAACATCAGTATATACTGTTTCTCTGAGTATTCATGTAATTAATAAGTAGGCTCATAAAATGGCTGAGTAGGCTGTTGCCACCTCTGCAACTGTCTGGAAAAGGCATGCATTTTCTATGATCATACCCTTTGCCAGGACCTGTCATTCCTTTCCTTAAGCAGAACAGACTATTGCGGTGCTCTTATTGTGCTTTGAGCTGCCATCAGTGCTGATTCAAAAGCTGCAATGCTTTGGAGAATGGAGATTCCCTAGCACAGCAGTGGGGAGGAGGAATCAGTTAAATTATTTACTATGCATCAAAAGTTGAGTTGTCTTACGTGGATGACACTAGTGTTAAATGGGTACCTGATTTAGTTGGGGGAAGCTAGATCCAACATTAACCATGTCACTAAGTTGTTTGCTACTTGGAGTGCCTAAACCACAGTAGTCCATATCAGGCTTTGGGTTTTTTGATTCCTTTTACTGTGCTTGCTTTGAAAGGCAGAATCAGGTGAGAGAACAGGGAAGTGAAAATCAAAAATTGCCAAATTCTGGTGTATTGGGGAAGATCAAGTAACTTCAGCCCCAGTTTGTTGACATTTCTCCACTTACACATATTCAGAGAAACAGGGGGAGGAAAGGCCTCTCTAAACATAGAGGAAGTGCACTCCTGCCTGAATTTTTTTAGCTCGCTATTGTTGTGATGTAAATTGATGGGTAGCACACGTTAGTATTGGAAGTAAAGGCTCCCCGGAGAGGCACAGTTTTGATAACTTTCTTTAACATTTCCTTTAGTTAACAAAAGAGTCAACTGTTAAAACTTTAGAAAACTATTTTTTTCTATAAATCAAGAAACCTGCTGCCTGGTCAATACAAAGGATTTTTTCTGCTAAACCTTTTGCCCCTGCTCCTATAGCTGTTGTCTTCCCTGTTTATCTCAGCTCAAAGGCCAGGCCTGTGCTTCCCAGGGTGGTTCACCCCTGGCAGAGCGTGTGCCTTGGGTGCTGACAGTGGATCACACGCATCCCTTCGCCCCTCACGAAGGCCCTGTTACATAGAAGGTGCTGCCAGCGGCAGGAGTGGTGCCACTTCCCCATTCTTTGGTACATTCACCTGTGCCTAGCCTCTCTTCGCAGTGTATGATTTTCCCCGCTGACTGGAGGCCTTCAACACACCAATAGGGGGAAATGGTTTAAACTGGAAAAATAGGGCCGTAAGCACCGCCAGAGCTTCGTCAGGGGACGTAGAGGTGCCCGAGTGTCCCAGGGGGCSGCGCGTGGGCGGCGGCCCCGAGGGGAGCCGTGCCCGGCCGCACTCTTCCTCCTGCTCCTCCTCCTCCCGCTGCCCCGGCCGGCCTCCTCCCCGCGCTGACGGCGCCCTAGGCCCGGGCCGGCGCCGGCCCCGCGGCGTCTCCCCCCCGGCCCAGGCCCGCGCTTGCGGGAACATGGCGGCGTGGCCGCTCCGCAGTCACTCGGCGGGGCGGGGCGGGGCGGGGCGCTGCATCTGGGGCCGTGGCCGCGGGGCGGGCGGCCTCCGCCCGGCAGGGGGCGCGCGCGGCGTCTGAGCGCGCCCGCGCCGTTCCCGCCCCCGCCTTTCGCTGCCAGCCCCGCGCGCCCTCTCCGTGCCGAGCCGCTGCCGCCGCCACGGAGCGGCAGGTACCGCGGGGCGCCGGCCGGGGGGGGGGGCGCTGTCCGCCGGTCTGTCCGGGAGGAAGAGGCGTGCCGTCGGTCCGTCCGCCGGTCCGTGCGGGGGAGGGCGCTGCCCGCCGGTCTGTGCGGCGAGGCCGGGCGCTGCCGGGCACCGCCGCTGCGCGCCCTTGTCGTGTTCCCCCCTCCCCCCACGGTTGGGGGCGCGCGGGCCTGGGGGGGGGAGGGGAGCCGTAACGGCAGAAACCGCCGCCCGGGGCGCGCGCTGGAGCGCGGCGCCGTGTGGGGAACCGCAGGGCAAGGGCGGCCGCGGGCCCGGGAGCGGGGCTCGAGGCGGAGCGGCCGGAGGGGCCGCTGCGGGCAGCCTGCGGGCGGCGGCCGCCTGGCCCCGGGAAGCCGCGGAGCTGACACGCACCTCTACGGCAGCGGCGTGGCGGCTGGATAACCCCCGGGACGAAGGCTGGTGGCATGCAGCAAAACTAGTGCCGTTTGGGTGGGACTATTATTATTATTATTTATTTTTTTAACGGGCTGTCAGGGTGGGGATGATATTTGGTGAGAGAGAGAATGGCAAATGGAGTACCCGCGCCAATCGAGGAACAGGAGGGAAATAGCGACCTGTGTAACTGCCTTCCTGAGGGGATGTTAATGTGTTAGCAAACCCTGGGGTGTGCTGGCTTTCGAAAAGATTTTTTGGGGAGGAAAAAAAGGAGATGTGAAAATAAAGGAAACTAAAAGGTAACGTATTTTTGCCAAAAGTGGTCTGCGTTAGCTAACCTCATGATTATCTTTGCTAGAATAATTACTATTTTTAAGGGAAATGAAGTAGTTTTCTTTTTTGCTAGATAGCAGTAAAGTTCTCAATTGGATGCTGCAGGGGAAATTGTTACTGTGCTGAAAAGGTAGGGCTCATTACCAGAATTGTAGAGTGGATGAGGAGGTAACTAGAGACAAATTATGGTGAGTAACATTGAGAAGAAAACCATCAAATCTGAGTATAAAGGGAGGTTATAAAATGAGTTCTTCGAAGGACCATCTTAGGACTAGTCTTATTACATATTTAATAAAGATCTTGGTGCAGAATTTAAAAGTTTACTATTTAAATTCAGTGATGATGCAGAGTTGGGAGAAAATGGCAATATAGAAGACATTTACAGTACTACACAAAGAATTGGATGATCTTGAGATCTAGGGAATGAAATGGGTAAAATGCAATAGTAATTAAGAGTAAACTTATGCAGTTGTAAACTAGAAAGCATCTATTCTACAGATGAAATTCTTACCAGTTTAAAGCAACACAGAAACAAAATATGTAGATATATTAGCTGGTTAAAAGATACATTATTGTGCAAAAGGTGAATGCAGACCTATGATGTTCCAGAAAAAGATGTTACTACTATCCTTGAGCAAAACTCTAGAATATTCCATACAATGTTAATCACTCTCAAATAAAAAGATGAACTTAAAGTGGAACAGAAAGAGGAGGGTTTGCGTAGTATGAGTAGGGAAGTGGAGAACCTATCTTGAAAAAAGTATTTGGCTTGCTCAGTTCTGCAGAATAAAGGCCTTTTTTGTTTTCAATTGAACCATCAAGGTAAACACCATGAAACAAATAAATTGAGCTGAAGACTGGAAGGCCAATGTTACCCCAGTCTTCAAAAAGGGCAAGAAGGAGGACCCAGGGAACTACAGGCCAGTCAGCCTCACCTCCATCCCTGGAAAGGTGATGGAGCAGCTCATCCTGGAGGCCATCTCTAAGCATGTGGAGGACAAGAAAGTGATCAGGAGTAGTCAGCATGGCTTCACCAAGGGGAAATCATGCTTAACCAATCTGATAGCCTTCTATGAAGGAATGACTGGCTGGGT
>NW_020448830.1:1116842-1119646 GCF_003343035.1 Apteryx rowi
CTGGAGATATTCAAAACGCGCCTGGATGCAATCCTGTGCAATGTGCTCTAGGTGACCCTGCTTGAGCAGGGGGGTTGGACTAGATGATCTCCAGAGGTCCCTTCCAACCTCTGTGATTCTGTGATTCTGTGAGCTGAAGGACAGTGTTGATATATGAATAATTTAACATATATTTTGGGAGGAGTATCACATGAAAATTTCTAACCATCAGAGCACTGATGTTCAGAACAGCCTTCCCAAAGGTCAAGGAGGAGCAAGAAAACAAGAGATTTTTAGATGGACTGTGACTAGTTTAGCTTGCTGCAGTAGGGGACTAAGCTTAGTGTTATCTGTATCTCTTAGATCTGCTTTTGTTTTGTTTATAAAATAGTTATGAGACCAGTTAGTTCATTAGCAGAAACTTGTTAAATGTGTTTTTAGAAGAAAATTATTTATAGTACTATTTGCAGTCTGAATAACAGAATTGGTGACAATCAGAAAATGTCACTGGCTCTCTTTTTGAGTTGAAGAGAGGGTTTTGGAGAGTAAGCTGAAATGAGTCAAAAACTGAAGCATGGTGTTTGCCTCTGCTGTCCTGCTCTTTTCCAGAGGGATGTTAGTTTGTAGCTGTGGGAGGGGAAGTTCTGTTCTGATCCACACTTAAACTGCTGAGAGGAAACCTACCATTTTGGTATCCTTCATTTAGAGCTGCCTCACCAGCAAGAGCTAGAGATTCCAAATGGTGTCTTAAGTTGGCTGTAGTCCATATCCACCTACCCCAATTTATATTCTTGTGGAGTTAATTTCTGGGTGCACATGGCCTTGAAGTCCTTATCTGGAGCTGAGGATCTGAGATGCCTAATAATCCAAGGAGTGAACTACTAGTGGCTCTGTCTGGGGTTTAGGCATCTTGGAATTTTGAGAGCTGTTTTCTCTTTTCTTTTGATCAGGCGGTTGGTTGGTGGCCTCCTACATGATCTCAGTTGTTCACTGTATGCTCTAGTTTCAGATGGGACAGTTAATATGCACATAAAGTATTTTATAGGGTATTTGTTCATGCATATTTGGAATACATGATCAGCAATGCATGCAGCTTTCCACAGAGACCATTTATAATGTGCTGTTAATGTAGATGGCAGACTGATAGGTTTGCCTTGAGTGCACATGCCTGGTAAACCAAACTTCTCTCCTTGGTGTGTATTGAGATTCCTCTGTCACCTAAAGAAGAGTACAGATACTCAAATGTTTGGATTTGTTTTGGTTTGCTTTGCTATTTAAAAGTGATATTCTCTAAGTATGAGGAAAAAAGTTTTACTCTAATCTCATGCAGTACCTCATTGAAGCCATATCTATACTATAGAACTTAATCAATTGAAATTTTACTGATAGAGTCTTCAAATAGTGGCAGAGCGTATGTTACTAGAGTTTTTTCTGACAATGCTGTTCTGGAAAAGTAGTGTTGATAAATAAACTAAGTCCAAAATCTAAGTGGGAACAGAGCTGTATAAACACCCGTTTTGCTACTCAGTGAACTTCTCATATCCAAGTAACACAGCTACATCAGCAGAATTTTATAACATAGACCTAAATGAATAAATCTTTTACTCTACATTGACTGGGTTACATTTTCCAACATGCTTAAGCCCTCTTACACTGTCAGATCAGCATAATGGGTGGGGACAGAGAAGGGACAGCAGCACATTTCAGGGAAGGCTTCTGGTTTATGGTTTTCCTGTGGATAGTATACAGTATAATGCTTGTCTTTTTTCTTCACCCTGTCATAGTTTCTTTGCACAGAGGGAGAGGCATATGCCTGTCCTTGTTGTGCATTTAAGTATGTCAGGGACTGGTTCTGCTATGCCTGTGTGTGGATTCATTTTTAGATGTTTGCTGTCTGTAAGGCTAGTCAGTTTTTACTAAGGTTTGCCAAGTAAGCTGCAGATGATCTGATGATCTGATTTATGATTTTATTTTTATATTTTTATACTTGGATCTTCAAAAAACATTTAAAAAGTTCTCTACCAGAGGCTTTTGATTTTGAAATCATCAGCTCAGTGTGCAGTGACAGCCAGAAAGCCAGGAAAATGTGTCTTCAGGGAGGGTATTGAAAAGACAGAGGCCATCATTTTGCTGCTCTGCCTTGATGCACCCACATGTGGAGTAGTGTGTGCTCTTCTGGTCTCTGCACCTGAAGAAGGATATAGCGGGTTAGAGAAGGGCARCAGAAAGGGTCAAGGGGACCAGCTTCCTTATGAGGAAAGGCTAGAAAGCTGGGATTGTTCAAGTGAGAGAGGGGAAGGCTGAGGTGGAGACATGGTCAATCAAGATTTATGAAATCTTGAAGGTGCTGCATAAGGTGAGACGTACTCACGCAGTGTTCCAGTACTACAGCAGGGGTCACTTGAGGGGGTCGCTGGTAGGAGGGTGGTTTCAAATGGCCCTAGGGAAGGACTTCTCTAGCCAGCAGGGGTGGCAGGGCAGTTGGCTCTGCAGCTTGGTGCCCCAAGCAGTTGTGGAGGCAGACAGTGTTGGCAGGTTCAGAAAGGGATCRGACAGACTCATGGGCAAGAAGCCTGTGAGGGGATGCTGACAGGACTGGGCAGGGAGGTACCTAGTGTAACAGCTGTGGATGCTGTGGAGCCAGAGGGGAATGGACTGCAGAAGGCAGCCAGGCTCATGCGCTCTCCCAGAGTAGCATCTCTGACTGCCAGTGCTGAAAGCAGAGTGCTGGGCTAGATGGCTCATTGGTCTGATTGAGGAGGGCATTTTAATGAACTTATCTTCCAAAGAATAAAGCTGGGTAGCAAATCTGGTCACCTGGCAGT
>NW_020448830.1:1119661-1202567 GCF_003343035.1 Apteryx rowi
TGGAGGAATGTTAGTAGAGAAGTTCTGCAGGATTCTGTTCTGGATCCTGAACTGTTAGCATTTCTATAAGCAGCTTAGAAAAGTTGGTAAGTAGCAAGGTGTTAAAGTTTGCTGATGACACAGCTGTTTAAGGTAGTAAAGAAAAGGGCCAACTGAAAAATTGCAAACAACCCTGTAAGACAAAGTTACCATGCAATATAATGGCAGATGAAATTTTGTGTAGGTGCATGAAGTGATTCAGATAGGGTAAAAAGAAACCTAATTTCACATATAAAATCATGGGCTTCCACTAATGAGCAATGTTTTGTAATTACAATAGATGGTTCCATGAAAATGTAACCACAATGCTCATGAGTAGTCAAAGAGGTAAATCAAATAATAAAAATTATTAGGAGACAAATGGAGAACAAAACAGAGAATGTTGTCATGCCACTGTATTAGTCCAATGGTTCACCTCAAAATACTGGGTGCAGTTCTGTTCCCTTCCCTCCCCTTCCATCTCAGAAAGCATATAGTAAAAATGAGTGAGATTCAGAGAAGGACAACAAGAATGATCAAAGACATGAAACCACTTATGGTATAAGGAATGATCAAGAAAGCTAGGACTCTTTGCTCTGGAAAAGACTGAGGAGGATATGATAAAGGCCTGTAGAATCATGCGTGGCATGAAAAGACTGGGTGGAGGTCTCCCTTCCAATAAAAGAACTAGAGATCGTCAAATGAAGCTAGCAAGATCTTGATTCAATAAAATGAAAGCATGTGGTTCTTCATAAGTAATTGAATTTTCAGGTCTTACATCAGTAAGATTTGAATTTTCAGGTCTTGCATCRTTTCCTTTCTAGAAAAATAGAAAACACTACAAAAGCTAGAGAAAGTAATCTGAATGGGTCTGGGGTTATACATCACACTATTTACTTCAGTTGAGCAGTAATTTGTCAGGCCACATAGTGGCACTATTCTTCTATCTATAAACGATACTTACGCAGTTTAAGTCTGACGTACTTATTAATGATTTCTTGTTGCTCAGTTACAGTTTGTCGTCTTTTCCAGAAGACTGTTCCAAGGCCTGCAGCAAACTTAAACACTTCAGTAGGAATGGGGCTAATGCTCTTTAGTCTGCTTAAAAAAAAAACAAACTTCAGTGRCCTTTAAGACTTTCTTGGCCAACATACATTAGCACCCTTCACATTCCCAGCAAAAACAAAGAAGGATTTGAATAAACGTTTCTGAAGACCTCAACAATTATGACGAAAATGTATGATTTAGTAGTTTTCTATAAAAGCAGATATAGTCAAACTAATAACAATGAATAGGGAACTATTGAAGTGAAATCCTTCAGGAGCTTGCTTCAGTCACTTTACTGATTTTACATGAGGTAGTTGTAGGAAATTAAAGTTATAGATAATCCAAAGAAACCTGTTTATAACTCTTATAAGTTACCTTTCTTCTTGAATGCTTATTTTGTAAAAGATAAAAAATGGGCAAGATTCAGAAATATTTAAATGTATATTTGATAAAGTGCACTGAAACAATTAATGCAACCGAATTACCTGTGAAGTGTAGTGAGCATAAAATATTTGTGAATCGGCTTGCCAATAAAATTCTGTTAAAATTAAGTCCTATATCAGGGCAAATTTGGCATTTACCCATTTACCCTAACTCCTTTCCTTTCCTTTCCTTTCCTTTCCTTTCCTTTCCTTTCCTTTCCTTTCCTTTCCTTTCCTTTCCTTTCCTTTCCTTTCCTTTCCTTTCCTTATTCTGTGTACATATATACACAATGCATTTACTATATTATCTGGGGAAGGATTGGGCAACCCTGGACTGGCAACCCTGGAGATCTTGTTTTTTATCTTTAACGTTGACTTATTGTACAGTGCTGTGCAAAGTGCTCTACTTTTCAGTGCCATTGTCTACTGATCTATAAAAGATCAATAATTGTAATTTTTTCATAAAGCATTTTACAGTCTGTAAGTGCAAAGTACTAGGTATATGTAGTGCACCAAAGTTTCTACTTACAGTATGGTCCTGACTTCAAGAGAATATACCTGTATATCTTGCATGTCCATTTTTAATACTGCAGAAGGAAATGGGGATGATTGTAAGCAAATGGCATAAGTAGCGGTGTTTTTGCATTACCACCTACCCACATGTCCTTCTAGAGACATGAAAGGAGAGGTAGGTCATAAAAACCTGTTGTTATACCTTGCCCCCAAGGACTGTTGGAAAGGATAGCTAAGGTTAGGAAGAGAAAATGCTACAAAACTTTGCTATGTTTAAAACGTGTCATACTGTACTGAATCTGAGATGCTGCTTGTTATAGCCAATCCGTTATAACTGGAGCAGTGAATCTCTCTCTCAGTTGGAAGAAGTAGGTAAAGGTTTTTAGTAGAAGATAAAGAGCTCTCACTGGAAATAGATGTAGATAATGGTAGTCTTTCCCCCCCAAAAAATGACAATTGATCATATAATTTTCAGAATAAATACAACATTCAGTTAAAAGACTTCTCTAACTTTCATGTAAAGACAAATGTGCGTGAAAGCTTACCAAACAATTTCTCCCTCTATGTAGGAAGGGAAAGAGAGTATTTGTTGGGTATACATTTCAATGTTTGATCAGTGTTCAGAGGATACACAAGCAAGGCAATTATTTTTTCCTCTTATGATTAAATTACATTTTTTTCTTAATTTTCTCTTGTACATCCAAAGAGAGCTTATTCTTGCATAGTTTTTTTTAAGGGTACATCCCATCCAGTCAGGAAACCTTGCTTTCAGAGATCATGGCCTTACAGCTTAACCAAAATACTTAAGCTGAAATGTTTTTTCATTCATGTAAAAACTGTATAGGAAGAACTCTGTAAGCCATTGCCACTGAAGTACTCTGAAAGTGAGTTGCAGAAAAGAGAAGCTGTTTACTTTGAGGGAGTTGGCAAATGTAGATTTTATATCTAGAGCATGTTATGTGTTTGCTGTGGGTGGGAGGAAGCTGCTTTTTGTAGGTTTTGTTTTAGTGACCATTTCTTGTTAGTCATAATTTCTCTAGTGATAGTCTTACTGACATTTAAGATGTAGATGTCAGAAGTGTGTATTAATATTGAGAAGTCTCAACTACTGTGTGATCTAATATGGTTCCATTGTTTTGAACTGTTGCTTTAAAGTAGTGACAGTTACTTTAATTTTGAGGGGGATGAAGTGAATGCTCTTGGAAATATTGTAGTCTTGTGGAACTGATAAATCATGTAGCAGTGGTTGGGTGATTAATTACAACTTGTAAAGCTTAATATTATTGTGGTGAATATGAGAGAATCTGATCCCATGAGTGAATCTGTCTCATAAACAATTTAGCCGTGTATTTCTTTTTCTGGAGCTGTTTGGTAGCTGTTTAACATGCTGAGAAGTGCACAGAGGAAAGCATACATTTACTGTAAAATAAAACTGTCCAAAATCAGTGCAAGTTTAGGAATAGTTTAAGATTTGAAAGAACTTCGATTTAGCTCCATGATCTGAATTATTCAAGAAAGCTCCTACCTTCTGCTCCTGCTGTTTTCAGTGTGTTACATAACAGATGTATACTTGACATTGAGTTACAATTCTACACCCTACAACAATAGACAACAGACTTCTAATAAATAATTCTTATATAATCATTTAATAAAGCCTACCTTTTGAAAACAGAATATTCTGTCATATTTTCTCTTCCTGTACTAATTCACATGTATCATTGAAAAAGTGGCTTACAGCGTAATTTCTAAAAATAATAATAAAAGCATACTGTGATCAGGCTATATCCATGTTGTATAAACTTAGGGAAAATGTATTCTAATACTATTTCTTTCTAATGGGAATTCTTCTTGCTTGGGAGGACATCTTTCAATTTGCTTTTTCCCAAAAGTAATTTCCTGTCACAGTGCCAAATTATTAAAACTTTGTTTCACAAAAATATAATTTAAAAAATGCATTTTCAGTAGATAGTGGCACATTTTTAGAAGCAGTCATTTATTGAATCAAATTAGAGCATTTATTTATTTTCAACTCCAGCACTAGTAATTTACAGGCATGTTCAGAATGCTCATTTTACAGTACTTTTTTGTCTTGGTACTAACTACTGCAAGTCCATTTGCTCTAATTTGTGTCCCTGACATTAGTGCTTAATGGTAGCTATCCCAACTTTTAGTTAGATATAGAGGTGCTATGTGAATTACCTTTCAGAAACAGTTTAAAGGGAATGGCTAATACTTTGTATTTTTTTTCTTTTCTAATTCACTTAATAAATTGCCAATCATTACAGCAGTAACCTTTTTGACACATAATGTAGATACAAATGTAACCACATCTTGTTTATTTAAAAATATCTAATTAACTATTGTAATTTTTTCTGAGTTTTTGTTAGATAGGAAATTTTGCTAAACTGGATTAAATTTGAGGGAAGAACTATTTGGGGACAGGTGTTTTAATGACTATATATTTCACCCTTGTGTACAGCTCATGTCTGGCAGAGGTTAGATAGGCCATAGGTAAAATGGAATTGTGTTTGTAGAAAAGTCTTTTTAATTACAAAAATAAATCAAACCAGATGGTACAGTTTTTTTCTCTTTTTGTGAATGGGAAAATGTATTTGTTTAGTCCACAATCCTCAAGTATTGGCAAGAAGGATTCGTTTTGTTGTTTTTATTCTTTCTTACTGTGAAATACTAAGGTTTCACTTTAGTCTTCTACATGTCAGTGATCAGTTCTTAAGATTCTCATGATAGTAGATTCTGAATCACAAGTACTGTCAGTTATACTTTCTGATAACTGTTAATCTTTGTGCTCCCTCTCATGTGCAAGGAGGGGGCTTTTTTTGGTGTTAATGTTTCATTAGAATTGTATGTGAAGTGACAGAGAGTTTTATAAGGCTTTACCAGACATATATCTGGTATGAAAATATAAACATAAGCTTACATTTAACAGAGCATATCACTCTATTTTACAAATAGCATACTTAGTGTAGTATTCTGTTGGTGATTTATGTTAGGCCTTGTTTTTTTAAACAGGTTTAAGCACTCAAATATTATCTTATAAGTGAACTATGATCCTTTTATCAAGTACAAGTAGGATTTTGTGCTGTTGATATGCTTGATAGTTGGAGATTTTAAAATGATTTATGATCGTACTTTAAGGAAGATTTAGTGCAAAATGTAAAGGTCATGGTCACATTCTACAGAAATTGGRCCTGCTATTTTCTAAGCAAAGATTGCACTAGCGGAGTTGAAGAAGCATTCTCATGTCATTTATGATCTGGGTGGGAAATGGGCAAGAAAATTGAAATTGATATCAACTGGGAATCCTAGCTTTGCAACAGCCAGGGCTTTGTAACATGTTCATTGGAAATACCAGTAAGTACATCATCCGTCCTTTCTATGTCTGGATATGAGAAAGCTGTTAGTGCCATAAATGGCACAAACCTTGCATGAAATGTTTTATGGCCCATCAGTGAACTGGGCTTCTACTATTAGAGGTGTTTGTGAAACAGGGTGCTTAAAACAGTGATGTGCCATCACATGCAAAAAAAACATACTTGCAGCCTCACAAAATGGTCTCTGCTTAAAATCATTTGTTATACAGATACCAGGACTTGCAAGTTATTCCTGTCTCTTTTTCTTCCACGTCTAATAGAGAAAACTAATTGTGTGTCCTGTGCTGGCAAACTAGACAGTGTTGATACATACAGCAGAATTTGTCCAGATAGGAAGTACAAACTAGTGAAGCTTAAATGTAATTTATTAATCTGAACAGCCCAAAATGGTACACCTCTTAATCAGACCAGTGTGTAATCATTCTGAAATGACCTCTGTAGGTACTTTCATCTTTAATTTAAAACATGGAAGAAGAGCTATATTATATAAATGTTATAAACTCTCAAAAATAGGAGAGGTTTAAATTGAATTCTCTGGCTGCTGGCCGTGTTTCCGTTCCCCCAGCTGAATGAGTGTACTGGTGTGGAAGGATACCTTATATAGCTGACAAAATAAAAATGTGTGTATGGCAGTCTTATAAAAGCTTCAGTAGTTAACCAGAACACTGTTACATCACGAGCCTGAAACACTGAATCTTCAAGATCTATCAGTTCATCTCCATTCCCACTGGTAAAAACCTGATCATGTGAAAGATTCTGTTTCAAGTGAATTTCATTTCAGTTTCCATTCAAAGCTTATCTAATAAAATCACTTTTCCTTCCTGTCACTTGAACTGTCATGTCTGTGTTGAGATTTCTTCTATGGATTCTTACTGTTTAATATGATTTTTTTTTTTTGCCTCCTCTCTAAAGGCAATGCAAAGCTTTTCTATCCAGTCTCCTAGGTGTTTTCATTTCTTCTTATCATCACCTTGTGCACATTTTATCAGCCTCTTGAATAGTCATTCTCTTTTTTTCCCGTATTGTTTTCAAGTCATCTTTCTGTGTCTCATAGGTACACAGTGTTATGAAATATCCCCTCATTATTTGAATCATATTTAAAATGTTCTTCCATAAAACTTAAATCATGTTTCATGAAGCATTCATTATCAAAATATGCATGGTGAAGCAAGTTTTATCTTCTCACAGGTCCTAATACAGAAAAGGATTTAATCCTTCATTTAATATTAAACCAGAGGAACTATATTTGTACTCCTCTGTACTGAGGTTCTAGTGGACAGGTTGAACCCACAATTGTCCTAGCTCCTCACTTGATTTTACTACTGTTCTCCTTGTACCTGTTACCAGTTTTTGCTTTCTGTTGAGCCATTTTACATAATACATTTGGCTTCCCCTGGTCCCTGTTTCTTTTCTTGTTTTTTTCAGAAGTTTGTGCATCTATGGTGCTATAAAAATAATGTACTGCAAAAAGTGTTGAAAAATGCATTTTTTGCAGACTAAAGGAGTTAATATTCATACTAATCAAGCATTCTCAGTAATTTATTATGTGCATCAAAGTTCAAATTAGAGATGGAGGAAATCCCACTGGAGTAGCTGTTAATACTTAGTAAGAATTGCAGCTAGTGTTACTGTATCTGTTAAGTGAATTGTCTATAGTCCCTGGTTTGTGAAAAGTGGTTCTTTTCCTCATTTCCTACAGTTCTGATAGAAAATGTTTTGCCCTTTTAAACCAAAACTACTCATTTGATTTCTTCCTAGGTGAAAGTTACTCAGCTGTCTTGTGGCATAGATATAAGGCAGTTTTCTGAAATAACAAGACTTTGCTGCCGTTTCGGGAGGTGTGAATAAGACTTAAGAGATCTTTATTATCAGAAGAGAATGCAGCACATGAAATTAGTTTGTAGGACAGGAAGATTTCAGAGTTTGTTTATAAGCTAGTTTACATTCTTGTTTGGGAATCTCAACAGTCTACAAAATATTTTCATTGTATTTATTTGCCTGGTTTCACCATCATTTCTTCCCACTTTTACTTGCAGGTTTGTAACCTACTCCAAAGAACATCAAAACAATGTCCTACGTTTTTGTAAACGACTCTTCACAGACAAATGTGCCGCTGCTGCAGGCTTGCATTGATGGAGATTTTAACTATTCTAAAAGACTGTTAGAGAGTGGTTTTGACCCAAATATTCGTGACAGTCGGGGCCGAACTGGCCTTCATCTTGCAGCAGCTAGAGGAAATGTAGACATCTGTCAGCTCTTGCATAAATTTGGTGCTGACCTACTAGCCACTGATTACCAAGGTAACACAGCCCTTCACCTGTGTGGGCATGTGGATACCATCCAGTTCCTTGTTTCTAATGGACTTAAAATTGACATTTGGTAAGTCACTTTCTTTTTTATTTACAGCACAGATTTTATAATATATTAGTGTTCTGTCTCCAGAGCATTGTATATACAAATTGGTTGCTGCTGAAATGCTGTATTTAGCACAGTTCAATTTTTTAAGATATCACTTAATAAAAAGACAAAATAAAAAGGCAGGAGAACAATAAAAGGCCACTCTTGCTGGTCATGTGCAGCAAACAAAGCAAATAAAAATAGCAGCTGCTGGTCTGGGCCACTATATCTAATCCTGCCTCCCTGATGACATTGCTATCCTAGTTTGTCCAGATATCCAGATGTGAGTGGTTAGCACCAAGGAAGAAAATCGCATTGACTAATTTAAAATATTTTTCTTTACCACATTTCTAATGTTTTAATTGTTGTACTGTGTAAGACAAAATACAGTACATGTGTGCATCTGTTTATACCCATACTCCTTTGGTGACAATGATTCCTTTCAGTGTTCTCCTCCTTCCTCGAAGTCTGTGACTCAGTCCTTCTTTTAATTATTGTATATTCTTTCCTTCTGGCTTCTAGCAGTTGTCAGATGTCAGTGCTCAGATGCAAGCTTTCAAGCTGTAAAATAACTAGCTGTTTCAATGCATCAACTACGTTATTTTGTTTGTTGACTTTTCTGCACATTGCCAGCAGGTGAAAAACACCAGTAGTAAGTTCAAAACCTTTGAGTCTTTCATCTGTCCCTTGTTCATGCTTTCAGCTCAGCAAAACTAGTTATTGGCAGACCGTATTCTTTATGGGGTTTTTGTTTGTTTGTTTGTTTGTTTGTTTGTTTTTAACTTACCTTGAACAACTTTTTGGTGAAAATCCCTGGTCTGAAGGCAGCCGGTACTATTCATTATTATTTTAATAGTAGCAGAGGGACCATCTGTATTTTATTTTGTTTTTGCCTGGTGTCCTCACACCCATGTGGAAAAAGGAGCTACGAGGAACCAGCTTGCACAATTACTTCTTAAAACAAACAATCTCAAACATTGCCATAAATTTGCTGTTTGTTTATTGTTATAATACCCAAAGATTCCAATTGGATTAACATGCTAAGAACTTTGATTTTGTTTAGAGAAAAAAATAGAGTTGTGTCATTTTAAAATGAAATATACTGATTTTTTTTTCCTGTAGTCAATTATGCTATGCCTTTAATAGGTAGGAATTGCCTGCTGTCTTACATGGCAGAAAATAGTTCCAAGGACTTCATAAATTCTATGCTGTATGTTATGCTGAGTTGTCTTGTTACAAAATTTCTATTTTAAGAGTTTCTTTTCTTCTCATGCCCTTTTGTCGGGATATTTTAGCAATCACCAAGGTGCAACACCGCTCGTTCTTGCAAAACGAAGAGGTGTAAATAAGGATGTGATTAGACTGCTGGAGTCTTTGGAGGAGCAGGAGGTGAAAGGATTTAATAGAGGAGCTCACTCTAAGCTGGAAACAATGCAAACTGCTGAAAGTGAAAGGTATTTACAAAACAGAAAGAATTAATAGGAGAAATAATGATGTATATGTAAAGTATGTCTTTACTAGTAAATGTTTATTGCTTTCAGATTTTTATGATTCGACTTGTTTGTTCCTCTCAAAACACATATCAAGTGGCCTGGTGCTATCAGGCCAAATCAAAATCAAATATTAGGATTTGGAAAAATTTCTTTAAACAGACCAAATGTAAGGAAAAAAAGAGCTTTTTTTACTGAGATTGTCATTTTGTGATGGAAGCAGTTTTAATAATTACTGACTTTTCCATTACAGTCTCCAAAAAACAGATACTCTACAACTTACCATGTAACCAAAGGAAAAATGGGGCAAAGTGCCAATATCAAAGACTAACCTAACATCCTTTTGATAAGATGGTGGATTGTCTGTACAAAGAATAGATAACAGGCTTTACTCAGTTTCAAATGGATGAAAAGTATTTGATATGGTGTCATACATGAAATTTCTGTTGGTAGTGGTCCTGGAAAAAATGGAAAATAAAATAAGAATTATATAGTGGCTAAAGAGCTATTGATGATTAGAGAATTGATAATTTCAGGAAAATTGCTGACAATTTCCAGGAAAGTATTGGACTGGAAGGAAGTTACTAATGAATTCCTGAAGATCTGATCCTAGCACTGTGCTTATCTAAAGTTCTCATAAATGATATTGGCACAGAAAGAAGTAACATGTTAATAATACTTAGAAGTGAGATATAGGCAACTCAGCGGAAATTTGGGGTGTCATAGACAAAAAAGTGGCTGACTAGGGAGAGGAAAATAGTGGTAATGAATCGTGATTCGATAAGCACAAAATGCAACTTTATCTACTTAAAGCAATATGCCATAAAATGGAAATTTCTCAGTGGAAAATGGTGGTGCARGAGAAAAGGCTTGGTATATTATTCAATTACAGGAGGTAACACTACCATGAAAAAGTCAATGAAATCCTAGAATGTACAAGGTGAGATATTTTCACAACATATGGAAAACTGTTAGTGCCATTGTAAAAAGCAACGGTAACTCCTTGTATGTAATATATTATATAGTGCTGTTTACCCCCATTCAGAGAAGTTGCATTTGTCCTTTAATAAGGGTGGAGAAGGATTACTTGGGTGATCAAGGAACAAAGAATCTCCTTTGTGAAAAGAGGTGAATATAGCTGGTTTTAGCCTGGCAGAGTGAAGGTTGAGAGGTGTGTGCTTGCTGTCTAGAAACACTGTTTTTGAAGAACATAAAATAGATGTTTAGGACAAAAGAGTCTAGCACAAGAGCCAGAGGAAACAGATAAAATTTTTAACTGAAGATTGAGGGTGGTTTTCTACAGTGAGGTTCCAAGAGAGCTTTCTCATACGATTTGGATGAGGCAAGAAACCTTGCAAGTTTCAAAGGAGACTAATCCTCTTCCGGAAACCACTGAATTGCAAGTAAACATGACGAAGTGTGGGACTGAGATTTAATAGCACAAGGCATCCTTTCCAGGACTATTTTTCTAAAATATATATTGCAAACCAGGATATTACATTGTTTGAAGTACTTGTTCTCATACTGAATTTATCCAAACACTGAATATTTTTATATTTTCTAATAACGATGATGAACTATGACGGCTGGACCATTAGATCATGAAAGACAGGAAATCTTGTCACATAATTTTGGTCCAGTTTGTATCAAAATGTACACAGCTTTCACTGTAAATGATAATTAAACTGTCTAGATGAAATTGGTATCTAAAAATTGAAACCARCAATATTACAGAAATCATGCAAAATAAATACTCCCAGTGAGCAGACTGGAAGTTCTTTCTTACACATCAGGTAAACCCCCTAACTCCAACTCATCACAGAGACTGTTTTAAGCCCTGAAATATAAAGTTAGATATTAGTCTCCAAATTACGTTGGTATTAATTATTAGAACTTGTGTATATTATCTTTCTGAATCTTACTAAATCTTACTAAAAATTGCTTGTGACATAGAAATGCATTTAGGCTGTTTTTGTTTTAACGTATGGGACAAAAGCTTAGCCCCGTTTAAACGATGACTTTTGATTTGACAGTGTCCCTTTAAGGAACATAGCTTCCTTTCTGCTATTTGACCTTCATAAATGTTACATTGTTTGGTTTGTCAAGGAAGTTGGCAACTCTCCTTGGGGAGAGGTACAGACCTATGAACAGTGCACTCACTCCCCAGCTAGTTTGTGAACATGTATAAAATGTCTGAAATATATTATTTTTAAAATAACATATAATAGATGCTGACAGCAGCAAAAGCAAGTTTGCTGTTTGTTTTGTAAATAAATAATGTCTTTGTAACAGTTGGCTTTTCAGACCTCCACAGTTTCACTCCTCCCTCTTTGCATTTTTTTTCTGCGTTTTAGAGACACTTGGAGTGTCTTCTGCCCTCTTTATTTATTTTTTTCCCCTCGCTTGTTCTCTTCCATTATGTATGAACCTATGGAAAGATAATGATTGTTCTTTCTGAACATGAACCATGAACTTCACTCTTGAACAACAGTTTTCTGCTTCATACTACATACAGTTGCTGCTGACCTGGGAAAAAAAGGCCAAAACTAGATTCCCAAGTCAAGTTTCTTCCCCCTTGCTTTGCACTTCTCCCAGTAAGGAGTGGCACTGTGCTGTCAGGCAAGACCCTCTCTATTTCAGCACAGATGATCTTTTTTTATCTACATAGCCCAGCATGACCTGTGACTGCCCACAATGCACCCAAATGTGAACTTTCATGCTTTGCTAGAAAGAAGAAAGAAAATTTGTGCTATATGGCACAAACTCTTCTGTAATATGCATTGCTGCATTAGCATTTCTTCATAGTAAGAAAAATGTCTTGAATAACATTGCTTTTAATTTGGTTGTAGTATAAAATGTCAAAAATGTTTTCTGTGTACCCTTTCCTATTTAATGAGCAAGCATGTGATCTTTTCATTTAAATTGTATTGCACTTTTATTTAACCTCTCTGTGGTTATATATTAACTAACTAGTTAGTACTTAATGAGTGAGTAGTACTGTTCTACACCAATAGCTGTCTTCTGTAAAACTTTGTTTTGCTTGGGAAATCATAATAAGCAAGGAAGATGACTAACTCCTGCAGCTATGGGCAAGCTAAAATAGCTTTATAGCAAAGTAAGTATTTAAAAAGCAAAAAAAGGCAAGCTGTTTAGTAAGCAATTTCTGAAAT
Organism: Apteryx rowi; assembly: GCF_003343035.1. Classification (NCBI taxonomy): domain Eukaryota; kingdom Metazoa; phylum Chordata; class Aves; order Apterygiformes; family Apterygidae; genus Apteryx; species Apteryx rowi. Next base: position 1,132,111 of record NW_020448830.1, read on the forward strand.
TTTCTGCAGATGACACTGTGATACTTCAGTAAGCTATGGGAATTTAGTCTAATTATTCTTCAGTGGCTGTACTTCCTAAGATGAAAAAATACCAGATGAATGGTGTAACGTTTTTCTGCAAAGTTTTTCCACTGTATAATATTAGAAGAGAGATTCACAAATGAGACTTTTTTCTAATAACAATATTTTGTCAATTTATTATTATTACCAGGAACAATAGCATTTATACAGCTGGTTTTGACCAGGAAATTACTTTTCCCTGAAATGTCTTGTCTTATTACTGCTGTAAGAGATACCTAGAGAATATAGTAACTGAAAGCAATTAGAAGAGAGGAAAAAAATTGTTTTTGCTCTGCTTCTACATCGCTGTGTACATAGTCAGCTTCACCATTTCCTTTCCACGCTTGTCAGAGCCTGATCATGTAAACACTTTTATATGTAATTACACTCAAGTGAGAAGTAGTAGGACTACGCAGGTGACTAAAATTGTACGTAAGTGTTTATGAAATCCAGTGATGAGAAAATTTTCCTACTGTTTGTGATGTTTGTCATACATTAACAGAGAAACAGTTTCATATTATAAAGCAATTGTGAAACCAGCAAAATTGGGAGCCTGATATAAGAAGCCATGCAGTATTTGAAACAACTTAAATTTTTTTCTCAAGACGATTCATTGTCAAGATGACTCTGATGACATTCTAATTTCTTATTTGTCTCTCATTTAAAAGTGAGAGTTCCAGTCCCTAATTTGTAGTCTAGCAGTTTGAGGGCACCTGATGGATTGGTAGTAGAATGTTAAAACATCAGAGCAGTTGCTGAGTGCTGTGTGGCAGAGAACACAGCAATGCTAACTTATCTTCTAGATCAGAAAGTTTCAGAACTTCATTTTTGTCCAAATTTATTGTTTCCTCTGACATTTTTATACTGGAGAAGAGGCCTTGTAACAAAGAAGTGCAGGAGAGTAATGAAGATTACTACATAGTTCAGTATCTAAATTATATTGGTTATAGTTTCTGTTGTATGCAGCAGAGTTTACATTTAAATTATAATTTGCTGTTTGTTTTAGTAACAACAGCTGTGCCCCTTAACGTTTTGGCTTGTGCTCCATTATATTTACGAAGCCTTTCTTAGGAATTGTGAGGACTGACTTTTGAAGGCTTTGAAGTTGCAAGCCTTCAAACTGTACAATCACACAGGTACAAATATCGCTCTCATCACACAAGTTAATAAATATCTTTTCAAGTAACTCAAGTTTAGAGTTGGGAGTCTTTTCTCGATCTTCTTTGACTTGATTTAGCAAAGGAAGTACTATAAATCTCCGAGTGGATTTAGATTTTAATTTAGAATGTTTCAGTTGCTCTTAGTAGGATTACTGTCATACTTAAAGGTGCATTCTTTTGCTCTGATGTATTTTTAATCCTTCATAGTGCGATGGAAAGCCATTCCCTCCTTAATCCAAACCTACAGCAAGGTGAAGGAGTTCTTTCCAGTTTCCGCACGACATGGCAAGAGTTTGTGGAAGACCTGGGCTTCTGGAGGGTGCTGCTCCTGATTATTGTCATTGCTCTTCTGTCTCTTGGAATAGCATACTATGTTAGTGGGGTGCTTCCTTTTGTAGAAAATCAGCCTGAACTGGTGCACTGAAGCAAATGTGAAGAAGTGCACTGTGCTTTTCTGTGTTCTAATCTTATTTTGAGCTTCTTGGAATTATCTTCTTGGTGCAGACAGTGGCAGCTGTATATACTGTTTGCCTTTTAAACTTAATATTAACCCTTTTGAAAGAGGGATTAATTCATTTCAACTAAACCACTAAATTCTAAAGCATTCCTGAGCTACCTCTGACTTATATTGACTTCGAACAAGATGTGTAGATGCGCATCTCTATTGCTAAATTATTAGGATTAAAAAAGGCCTTGCATAATGAATATTAAATTCTTGAACATGAAAAATGTATCCTAATACAAGACCAAATTATTTTATTTTCCTTATGAAAAGAAGTAAATCTATTATAGCATTTTTTTCTGTTTCAGTTGAAAGAAAAATATTATTTTAAAAGTCCTTCTCAAGTTACCAGAATAATAGTATACCCTGATACACATACAGTAATAAGCTGTAACTGCATGGCTCTTTTAATTCCTTGCCATAGTTTCACATCTCTTAGTTTATAAAAGGAATGAGAAATATTTCAAACCTTACTGCATCTTTAATGTATAGATCACTCCTTCATTTATTAGGTTAATGTAGTGTTTCTTCCTCAAATGAATTTGATGTTTGTGTAATATCTGCCTGAAGCAAATTTTGTAAAACAAAGCTGTTTGTAGTGCTTTGGAAGCAAAGTTGTTTCAGCCTTAGGTTTTAAAATACGCCTCTTTGTTGAAATTTTACTAAGCAAACCTTTCTTTGTAAGGGTGGATAAAAAGCAATTTAGATGTTCTGCTCTGTATCTAACAATTCTGTAATGCCTTATCTTTGCGAAATGTTATGTCATGAAGTGTAAGAGTGTTTTTCCTCCACAGGGACCAAACTGAACCATGTGATTGTATCATTTTCGCATTTGTGGAGAGGGCTCAATTGGATAGAATTCCTTTATAGAATTATTTTCCATTTCAGCTGTTTTCAGATGGCACTTACAGGCTTGTGAAGTATTTTCTGAGTATACAGAATACAAGTATTTAAAATGTTAATGTTTAGGAATATTGTATGACATGATATCCTGTCCCATTCTGTACTTCAGTTGTGAAATCTTTGGCTTATTTGTTAGCAATCTAAAGATATGAATCTGTCAAATACTTTTTTTATGAAGTCTACGAAGATATTATGTAATAAGTTGTAGGTTTTCAAAGAAAGCAGATTCTTTCCTTCCATGGTGGTTAGATATCTGACTCCCTTAATTGTCCTTGAAAATCCCAAACAAAATGAATTCTGCAAACCTAATAAATAGTTGTTTTGKTTTTTTTTACTTAATGACTCCTAAACTGTTGCTATATGAAATCAAACATCTGTAAAATTATAAATTACAATAAGTAGTGGTAGAAGTAATTGCCCCTCTCTATTCTGCTACCATGTGTATATTTTTTTCCTGTTTATGGGTTTGAGTGAAGAGGATTGTTGCCTTTGTTTTAAGTGTATGACATGGGTTTTGTTGGCATGGGTTCCATTCTAAATTGCATCTGAATAATTCTTGACCTTATTTCTTTAGTTAGAGGCTAATGAAACAATAGTTTTCTAGCAGCTGCAATGCCATAAAAAGTGAAGACTCTTTAAAAAAAAAAAAAAAAGAGAGAGAGAGAAAAGAGGAAAAAAAGCCTACTTCTCTTCTGGATATTTCTGTTATTATACATCTGTTTATGAATAGAGAAATATAAGCTCATAGTATACCTAAACTACATTTACTTTTCCAGGTAAGTACATTTCTGTTAATAATACTCTGTATCTTAAATAATCAAGTTTTCCTTCAATATGTATTCTCTGCATAATTTGTAATTGTATTCTCAGTATGAGTGAATGCCAAAAATAAATAAATATAGGAAATATATTTTCTTTTTTTCTATTTTTTCTATTTTTTTTCTATTTTTTTCTATTACATTACTTCAGTGGTAATGGTACTTCCCCATTTTAGTGTTTTGGGTTTTTTTTTCTGTTTTGCATTGATAATGAACATTTCAGAGGTGGGGATTTTCCATTCCTGAGAAATGGAAACCACGCTAACAGTCTATATAAGGTTTTAGAACACAGTTACTTTAGATTTGCCTGTTTTATTTTCAGTGTAATTTTTAGTTAGGTGCTTTCTCTCTGTTGTATAAGATATCACATTTTCAACCTGTGATCTAAAAGTCCTTCAAGATACAAGACTGCTGATGAGGGGTTACAAAAGATAATTAAAAAAGCAAACTTGAGTCTTAAATAGCCTTTCCTACTTTGCTATAGAGGGGTATGTACAAACACTTTTGGAACTGTACATTGAAAATGTTTGAAAAATCACGCGTTTGTTCTATATTAATATACATCATTTTTAACCCAAAGAAATCCAAATATTGTCTCAGCTCCACTGTGTAATGACTTTCTTGCTGAAATAAGGACATAGAGAAACATCTGACTAAAAGAGAAGTTTGTTTGTTATTGAAAAAGGACATCTGTGCCTTTCTGTATGTCCATAAATATTAAGAGCTCCCATCTCAAAGGTTGGTTCTTAAGGTTGAATATACCTCCTGTATACTAGAATTCAAGGAATACCTCGTGTCTTTCTTACAGGGACATAAAGAGAATTTTAATCTGCTTTCTCTTGAAGCTGTTGTCATAGGGAGTTTCAGTATTTCAGTTATAGCATAGATCAGCTTGTGTTGTCTGTGTTTCAGTAAGATTTCTTTCTTTATGATTGCAATAGTGTCTAAATACAGTCTAACTCCAGGGACTCCATTTCGCTAGGCACTCTTCAGATCCATGTACAATAGATTCTTGTCTCGAGCTGTTCTCAGACTAATGAGATAAAATGGAAGAGGGAAGTGAGAGAGAAAACACTCCTGGATAGATGGAATGATTTTTCCAGTGTCATAACACAATTTGCTGAACAAGAGAGTGTGAGATAGGCTGGGGTGTGAAATTGAAGCACGTAGGTGACTGCAGTGGCCGTCCCTGTGTTCACATTTATTCCATGGCAAGATCATACCTATCTTATCTCGTAGTAACTTGTTCATGTACCGTATCATTTTTATCTTCAAGGGCTTTGTTTTCATTCATGTTGGTATTCTGCTTTGTAGAAGGGGATGATCAGTTGTGTAACTATCTTGGGTAGGTATTACTTTTGGTCACTGCAGTGTAGTGCATATTTCATTACTAGACATGGTCCGGCACTCTCACCTGTATCACCACGAAAAGCTCCTGTGAGAAAAGGAACATGGTTTCATTTTAAAGTATTGAAACAGAAGATCTAGGTTTGTTTCTGGGTCTGCAGCTACTCTGGAGTTTTTTTGTTTTTTGTTTTTTTCATGAGCCAGCTAATCTCTCTCTGGCTGTTTTTCATCTCTCAAATAAGTAAAAATAATCAACTCACCAGCGTATTGTAGATGAGCCAGCTAGCTAGGTAGCTCTTTTTCTGACCAAAAAGTGTTTGGTCATTAGAGAAATGTGAATTAAGTAATTTATTCAGCAATTCAATGGCATCATTTTAAAGTAGTACTAAAAAGTGTAGAGTATGAGTGAAAACCATCCTGCAAGCTCAAAAAATATGGATAATGTTGCCTCTTGTCATACTTGGAATCTTTCAAAAGTTTAGCATATATTTACAGTTAATATTCATTTTAACATTCACCTTGAAATTAAGCACAGTCAAGCATTGTGACTGCAATTGGATCTGCTTAGGTGCAATTGCCTTATGTTACCTAAAGCTGACTTTTAACAGAACTGCTCTCTTCCTCAGTTGACATAAAAGATAACTTGTTTCTGAAGCCACTTGTTTCTCAGGTTGATCCAGTTTTTGAAGCCAGCTCTTTGTTAAGTTATCCCTTGATTCATATTTGAATTGAATGATTAAAATAAGTCTTACATGATCCAAGAATTCTTATATGAGAATGCTTTGCCTTTCTTCTACGTTCTTTTCTTCTATTTCAAAATCCTTGTAGCTTGGTTACTTGGGATGCACTCTGTGAAATTTCCTAAGTGATCCAGAATGTTACAGAAATTACTGTTGCAAATTCTTACTACATTTCTCATCCCTGATTTTTTTGTACTGGCTTTCTAGAACAAGTCAGATGTCATTACACACTTTCATAACCTGCAGTTCTCTGTAAAATTGTTAAATGCTGAAATACTCTTGAATCATAAATGTCAAATCTGTATTAATATTATGAAATTCATTTCTGATGATGTTAGAAATAACCTTGTACCTCTACTTGCAGGTAATGCATCTGTTATCTTAAGTCTATTTAAGTACTTCAGCTGAATCTGTGTTTCCTGTCATCTTTTGTACTGATCTTATAAATGCTTCAAAGGAGGAGCACTTTTAAAATGCACAGTATTAGGAAACAAATGCAACTAATATGTAGTTCTTCACTATTTAGTGCTGGAAAACTAAATGTTCCCAGGGACAGGCTGCAAGAGAAATAAGAGATGAAAACTAGAAGTCTCAGACAGTGATCTGTTGTATACTGTGATGCTGAACCAGTGCTCTGATGTTGCAGCTGAAGCGGTTTGTGTGCAGAACTTTGAAAAATGTCTGTCTGCTGTAGGTATTTATAGTATGTAAATCCTTAACCACCCAATATCTTCTAATGACTGTGATGAGACAAAACTATTGCTCTTCATTACTGACAAGGGGAACTGGAAATCTGTGATGCCATAAGTAAGAAGTAACAAAATTAGGATTTCTTTTGCAATCCAAGTGTGAAGAAGTGGCTAGCATGGCTTCAAGTAGCACATTATTTAGGCTTGTGATTTTAAGCTACCTTCTCCTGGATAAGGAAAAAAGGAGATGTTTGGAAAAGAATTTGTGGTATGGAATTTGTGTCTGATTTGTGGTATGGTTTGCAGAAAAGAGGAGGGAAACAAATACAATGGCCCAGACAGTGGCATAGAAGGCTGAGCAGTGAGATGCCTTTATGAATTACTGCTTGCAGGCCCATACCAGTGCTTGTAAAAAGTGCAAGGAGTAACCAGTAATAGTCTCCTAACATGAGGAGGATTTCACTGGCTTGTTTTAACGCCATTACATAGGGGTGACCATGCTTTCTTGGGCCCAGCCCTGCAACCTGAGCTGGCCCTTCGTGACTCTCGGCGTCCAGAACGCTACTATTTCAGACCACTGCATGTTTGAATGTGTGCCTACCCCAACAGCTGCTCATGTGGAAGTCTTACTGGTTCCTATTATACAAGAATCCTTGTGCACATGGATTATSAAAAGAAGTTTTTCCAAATGTGAACAGCTCTTTGTAAAACATTAAATATTTCTACTGTATTCAATTATGTTTATCTAAATAAGAGAAGGCAGGGATCCAGAAGAAGGATCAAGTATATGCAAAAATATCTCACTTTCTTTTGCCAAAGGAAAAAGAGCAGATAACATTCTCTTCAGTGCAGAGCAAGAAGAAAATCACAGTTAATTTGTTTTCAACTGCAGAATATGAATTCCTCATTGAGTCAACTTCCTTAGTATAAGTAATTTTTCAGATAACATTATAACCCCCTGGCAGGTAAGTTTTTGAGTGGAAAGGCTGACATACCCTTACAGGAGTGTGAAGTCAATAATGTTTAAAGATTGTATTGGCTTAATGAAGTGTGCATATTAAAGCAAAGCTGGCTAACAGAGATAGTTAATATCTGCTAGGATATAAGAATTGAAATGCTGTGTTCTTTTCCTTGTGTTATTCTTGTCTCATTGCGTATTTAATGTCTGGCATAGGGTTTTTTTTTTTTTTTTTTTATGGATACCTTTTCAGACAAAAAATGAAATATGTAGGCATCCATAGATTTAAGCTGGCAAGTACAGTTTCTGTAGCGGGAATAAAGAATAATGGACTATCCTGCTAAAAACCACAGTGGCGTGTATGTGGGCTGCTCAATCCTGCCAGTTGTATTTCTTATAGAACTAGTGGTTTTCCCATTTATGGTATTGGTTTGAATCCTTGTGTCAGTAGATGGACACCAGTGTTTTAAATAGGGCTTGAACTGAAGACTGTTTTCACAATTATTAATTATAATAGAAGTGAAAGACTTATTCCGTATTTCAAAGTTCAAGGAAATTATTCTTTTATTTATTGTTTACAAGAATTATAGCCTGTGAATGTACACAGATAATGACCATGTGTGTGTCCTTACTCTGTGTACCCCTATGTCAAAAAGACATTTAGAGAATAGCAAGCAAGGCCTCCAGTGAGATCAGTTTGAAATAAAAGCCTAATTTAAGGAATTCTGTTTTTTGTCATTCCTCATCAGATCACTACTTAATCTACTGTCAGCTCTGTTTTTATCATTGCATTGACTTAGTGGCATATTTTCATGGTCTAAGTATAAACTTTTGGGAAATGTAGATCACATCATATAGCTCTCAAAGGCGTGCTTCACCAACTGAGCTTCATTATTTTGACAATACATTAATTCTTCAGTTTCAAAATGTTAGTCTGTTCTCTCTGGGTTTTGGGGTTTTTTTAGAGTTACACAGTCTTATTTGCAAAGTGAGCAATGCATTTGTTAATAAGCTATCATTTGTTCAGTTAAGTACTCTCTCTTTTTTCTCACTTTTGTATGCAAAATGAAATACCAGTCAGGGGAACTGTCGGCCTTTGCTTTACTTGATCCTCCAAAATGCCTTTGCAGAAGGAGCAAATGGTTTGAGGATTAAAAGAAAATCTGGCAGTAGAGCTAGACACATGTCTATTCCCTATGTTTTTGTGCTTTCTGGGGCCCTGGGAATCACATATTGGTTATATGTCAGCATTTGGAGTCCCTCTGCCAAAAGGATATCTTTGTAGGAGCTCTTGACCTGTATGTTCTGAAATTCTTAGGTGTGGGGTTTTGAAAGCTCTTCCTCCAGGCAACAAGCTATGCTCTAATGGAGCAATTGGGAACAAATTCTGTCATTCTAAACTGCCCATCCTTTGCATGTATTTTTGAGCCTGGAAAACTAACTGCAAGTCAATTTTTAAGTTTTACCTGAAGTAAAGGTATGATTTCAGGGCGGCCTGAATCTGTTGTCAGCCCCACCACAAACTCTGCCTTCTCCCCCCGCCCAGTCACCTGCTCCTTTGGTCCCTGTGGGCTTTCCTCCCCGCCTTTGCACTGGTGCTAGCGTGCATATGACCCCCGGGGACCTGATTCAGGGAGCTGTGCCAATTAGCCTGACCAGAAATCTGCTCTCACTCCCACTGCATTCTTCCTAATGCTTCCCCTCCCTGTTTCATCTCCTGCCCTCCACTCCATGACTCTTATCGTGCTTGAGAATTACCCCCACTTTTTGTGTGTCAAGGGTTCTCTTCTTAAAACATATTTCTTCCCCATAACTTCTTTCCATTTTGCCATCTCCATTACTTACAGCACACTCTCCCCCATCTTATTTGAACCATTGTTTTCTACAGGATATTTATCTGGTCTATTCTATGCTGAATGCTCTTTATGGAATGGAGGATTTCATATTTTGAAGAGTGGGTTATCAGCTGCCTCCACTTCACTAGTTCACTGCTAGCAGTAGTAGTAGTCTTGTTTTTAATTCACACTTTCCTATAATAAAGATACAAGAAGATAACTTTTTGAGCCTTGTTTTCAGTTCTACTTCCTTTCTCTAATGTTGTCTCCGATTCCTTTGGTGCCTTCACTAAATCAAACTAAGTCAGGTGTGGACTGCTTCAACTTTCAACGTAAAATGTCCAAATATTGAACTGTGGACAAACTGAGCTTGGCTCAGGTGAGTGCATGTGGGTGGTTTTAGTATCACTTCTGAGACTCTCTGGATAGTGGCACTGGATGTACCAAGTGGTACTGGATGTACAAAGAGACCAGTCTCTTTGTTCTGTGGAATAAGATATAGTAGCCAATGAATTTTTCTAGTTTACAGCAGCAGCACAGATCACAAGAACAGCATGCCCCAGGCTTACCACCCTTCTTTTGGTTATGGCTCCATATAGCCTTATGCTGGCCATATAGAGGTTGGTGAAATGGTCTCTGGAGTGGACATATACCATTGGAGCTATTCCCCTTGCACTGCAAGACTTTTGGGGACAGTCTGTAAAGGCAAAAACAGATGTTAGAGATGGGACCACTGTGGTTCCTTATTACTAGCCAGTGTCAATGAGCTGGTAGAACCAATTGTATTTTTACTGTGGTTTAGGAACATATCTAACTATCTTTTGCAGCAGTGCCCTGTCACTTCACAGTTGAGCCAAGGATGCACACCTGATGAAACAGCAGGGAGGAGCGGAAGCATTGTCAGTACTGTGTAGTCTGTCATCCCTGCGTGGCCAATTAGCAAGCAGTTTGGGGCCACAGATCGTGTGTGAAAACCACTGGTGCACAAAGTGGAGCATGTTTTCTTTATGGAAAGTATTTTTTGTGAGTAACTTCCCCTGTGGGTTTTTTGGTTTAAGTTTTGGGGGGGGGGGGTTCTTTGTAGGTAAGGAAGGAATCTGAGGTGCAATGTGACTTTTCAGCACATGAAGGAAGAATGCTGAAAGTAATGGATCAAAAAGAGGAGAAGGATTCAGAGAGGGAGATCAGGAACTTCTTTAGAAACTGCAGATGTTTCTGAGAGGAAGGCTGGGCAGACTGACATGCTCCTTGCAGAAAAGGACAGTTTTGAGGGAAAATCTTTTCATTCTGAAGATACAGGTATCTAAATGTTATTTTACTGGAGCTCTTGAAATGAGCAAAACATTCCAAGTTTTGTAACAAGAAACATAAGTGGAATTAGAGTGTTTTCCTCTTGACTAAAATGGGTAAGATTTTTAATGTGACTTTTATTTCTAACATCATTTAAGATGTTTGTTTATACTGGGACTCAGAAGTTATGTTTCTGAAATGAAAATGCATAGCAGAAGTAGTTTCTGGTTCTGACTCTGCACTGAGTAAGTTTAGAATGTCAGGTTCTAAAAGAAGTATCAGAATATGTAATTTCCTCATCTGTTTCTTACATTAGGGTATTGGATCAGGAGCTCTTTCAGCTGCTTGACTTTAACCAAAGCCAAGTTCAAGAAGGGCCACTTAGTTCTTTTTCTCTACTTCCTTTTTTTTTGTTTGCTGTTTTTTTTGGGGGGGGGTTGTTTTTTTGTTTTTTGGGTTTTTTTGATGCTTAAATCTCAGTCTCTCAATGCACAAAAGATTGTTGCCAGTACTTACATTTGAATCTGCCATCAATAGGTTTTGATTTATCCCATGACATGAGTTACGTAAGCATAAATTAGATGCAGTCAGAAGAGGGTATGCGGAGCAGGCAGTTTGCAGTTTGATGTTCTTTATCCATTAATGTCTCTGCAAGTCCATTTGAGTATTCTGAGAACTATGTCAGGTTGGGTATCTCCCTTCTGATTACCTATGAAAGGAAATAAATTACCATTTATTCCCACTACAGAACAGGATTCCGCACAGTCTGGTTATAGTATTGTTGTCACATAATCAGCACTTTCTTTCACATTCAGTTTGTTTTATTTCTGACCTAAGGGGTCTTTGGAATTGCAGAGAGAGTTGTCTTTCCATTTAATTTTCTTAGTTTCTGTAAAATATTTCATCCTTAGGAGGAGAAAGTTAATATTTAAATTCTTAATTTGCCTGAAACAAGTTATTTTTTTATGTTACAGTACATACAAATAAGCCCAATGTTGAGGAGCAGCCTTATAAAATATACAGTAGTAGCACAGAACATGTTCCAGAGCTGGAATAACAGTATCATTGCTGGTTTCTTACAGTCTTATGGATGTCAAGATCTGTGTGAAAGAGAACATTTCTGGCTCCTCTGAACCTTAAAGCTACATTGGGATAAATCTCCATAAATGTCATTTGAAATCTCAAGACATATATTAGATTTTCTTTGTACTGGAAATCTCATGACATAAGGCTGTTGTGTCTGACTTTCAGTCTTGTTAAAAACATGGTCAGAACTGTCTCCCTTGTTTTATTCTAATCTCCTGTTTCTGGCTAACACTGGCAAGGTGTAGAAACTTAAAAAGAAGGTGACTCAACTTTTTTGAAGGGCAGAAAACATTTATTTTTCAGAATTAATGCTTACTTTATCTGTATCTACTGTTCCTTTTGATTACTCTTGTCCATTAAGAGTTCACTGGAAATATGCATTCCACAGTGAGTCAGCATGGCCTGCTTGGATTGAGCAGAAGGCAGATTTGGGAGTTACAAATTCAAGCACTTACTTGCTGTGTGGTCTTAGAATACTTATTTAACCTCTGCTTCACTACCAGTAAAATCAGTATAACTTATCAGCCTCTGAGTGATGTCATGAATGTGCATGAAAGACTTTAAATACAGATGCTGATAGCTTGTAGGCTTTTTACTATCATTTATTYGAACTAATTGTGTTAATTTTATCCAATATATTGGATAAGCATAATCTAATGGCAGAGGAGTATATATTCCTTGAGATATCATCTATTAACCTCATTGTTGTTTCCTGTTATTCCCTTAGCACACTTAAATATACCTGAATTGCAGACAAAAGCTCTCATCTTGCATCATCACTCACCAGCTGAGACTCCTGCATCAGTGTGTGAAGTCCCACTGATTTCAGTGGCTGTGGGCAAGAGCAGTTGGTGTCCAGAGATGATTCAGATCCAGAATCTTGGCCAAGTACGGAAGACCTACCTGTTTTCAGCGAGACATAATGAAAATGGAAGAAGACTAAAATATAGAAGCTGAGCCAGGTGTCCAGCTTGGGCTTAGTGTAGGCAGAGTAGGAAGGATTGTGATCAAGGCACTTCCCTCTCTTTTCTCTGGTGGAGGCAGAGGTTCTCACATTTCCACATTGAGCAGGGAATCAGCTTTCATTCTGGAAATGAGTTTGGCAGCAACAAGATGTATGAGCTATGGAATCAGAGCTTTGGAAAGTCTCCTGTGACATTTCTCCATTCTTGGCACATTTAATGACAGCACTTGATGGCCAGGTCCTAAATCCAGCACCCAGTCTCAGAAGTCAGGCCAGACATTGCATATGTATGTGCAGGAAGCTAGGGGAGCGCTCTCCAGCCATGTCCTGGATTAGCTGTGGAGCTACTTTGCTCAGACTGCTCTAATTCCACAGTTAAAAAAACCTCCTCAGGGTGAAGATTAGTTTTAAAAAGGGGGCTTCTTTCTTTCCCCTAGCATGTCCATGTCTTATTCTACTCCCTGGACTGCCAGGTGAGGCACTCGCCCCCCACAGCCATGGAGGAGGCAGGTAGTGTGTTGTCACAGCAGGCAGGGGCTGGTGGCCTGACATGCCTCTTGGTATCTGGAAGGGAGAGAGGTCAAGAAACTTCGGGGGGGGGGGGGGAAAAAAAAAAAAAAAAAAAAAAAAAAAAAAGGGGGGGGGGGGGGGGGAAGGTTATGAAAAGCAATCAAGAAACAACTGAGGGGCGGGGGGAGGAGAGTAAAGTGAACTCAAGGTCCTGATGGCAGTTGGTACTTTATGAGGCTTCATTTTGGCTGGAAAATTTCTCACTGCTGTGGGACTCTGGGAACAAAATGCCAGTGTTCAGACTGCAGCACTATGGAAAAACTGCCCAGATATGATGCCTTGATTTTGGTGGGGCTCTTGGTGCAATATARCTAGCATCAGTGACATAACTCCAGCATGGAAACAGCCAGGTTAAAGTATGTTCTCAAAAGTACAGGAGGTTCAAGTTTGTCAAGCTCGGAGCTCCTATATAAGTTTCATTGGTTTTGTTTTCTTTTGTGTTGTGCTTTGTAAAAAGCCCTCTACCACAGACTTTATTGCACTGGGCTGGGGAAAGGTAAAGTGTGAACAAACTGAACATCTCTCATTGGGTGTTGAGAGCTTATATTGGCCATGTTGACCACTAAGTGATACCATTTTTATAGACTGTTAATGATAATTCTTATTTTAGAAAAATTTTCTCTCTCTGCAATCAGATGAAGGGAGAGATTCATCTTCCTTTAGAGCAGTTGTGTTCTTTGCATTCTCTTACTTGGCTACTCACTCATCTTTCATGAGGATAAACATGGAGTTTGTATGAGGGAATTTCCTAGGTGGAAACTCCCTATTCTTTGTGAGAACAGTGTGTGCAGTGTTAATTGTGTGCAACAGCCACTTCACTTTATCTTTTGGTCTAGTACCATTTTTATTAGCTTCACTGACTCTCTTGGGGGGGGGGGGAGAGGTGAGAAGAAGACTTAATGACCCCTTATTAGTTGTCCAGATTTCAACTTCACTTTCCTCACTGTAAATCCAGAGTAACTCTGCTGAAGCAGTGCTGTTACTGCAGCTTTCAGCTGTGGAATTGCCTGTTTGCATTGTCCTGGGCCCACTGTACATAGAGAGATCCAGTAGAGATTGGCAAAACTGTCTAATAAACAGTACCATCTCTTTCCAGCTGTATGAATTGCAGGCAACTCTCCAACAATTCACAGGCCAGGAAAATATTTCTGGATATGAGCTGCTCATCAGTTCCTCTGAGATATTTCTGTGCTTTAGCTGGGCAGCTAGCTAACTTAGAACAAGCAACTCATTCAGTGGATTTTGTCCTGGCAGTTCCCTGAATATAAATACCTAGTTATAATTTATGCTAGAAATACAAAAGGCCAGGAATCTTGAATGACAGTTACTCTGGGAATGGGAAGGAAGAGGTGGGTAGGCTGAGTTACACTGCTCAAATGCTGTCGCTTGCATGCAATGAGCATCCTTAAAACCCCATGAAAAGTTTAGAATCCCCATCTAAAGATAGGATTTACTGTCTTCTATTGCCAAAACTCTTCAAGGGTTTGTTACAATTTATAAACCAGCAAATTTCTTTGCAGTTACAGATCGTCAGCTCAGATGGGTTATGGTCAGTGTGTCTCCTCATCACAGTATTGCACAGTCCATGTTGAAGATAGCTCTTTTATTCTGCCAAAGCTGAGTATTGTGTGTGTGGGGGGGGGGTTGTTGTTTTTTTTTTTTTTTTTAAATAAACCGGCTCTAAGATCAGATGCTTGCCTACTTTTGCAAGTCTAGATGATAGAGATGATGCTTCAGTTGAACTATATTCATTAACAGACTGAGGCATTCCACAAGCTCTTTCAGTTTTGGTCTGTTCAGCTCTGCAACATCAAAATAACTTTTGGAAGGGATGACTTTACAGCCAACTGATCTTGATCCTTTCCTAAACAATTTTAAGAAAAATTGCTATCACAGGTGCACTAGCCTGTTTTCTCAATTCTTACAAATGCAGGTATTAATGTGCTGGAACTCAACAGCACTGCTTGTGTTAGTAAAAATGGCTTGTATAAGTAAGAGATGCAAGATAGTTCTTAATGTATGGAACTTGGTTACTCCCTATTTGGTTAAATGGTGAAGGTAGCTAAATGAAAAAAATCGATTAAAATGCTTAGACACTGGTTGCAACAGCTTTAGCTTTAAGCTCTGAACACATTTTTCTTTGTTATTGTAAGAAAAAAGTAACGTAGAATTGTAATGAGATAGTTTGAAGATGAAGCAAGTCCCAAAAGCAGGAGGAAAAAAAAAGCTATTTAGACTATTGGAAAGCAAGGTAAAGGTTACAAAGGTAAAGCCAGCCCTCCATAAGGAAGGGGACTGAGTTGGTTAGCCACCTCAGCAGAGTAGAAACCAAAAAATCTAAGTGAACTAGATGTATCTTTCTATGTTCAGGGTGATTTGCACCAAGTAAAAAGCAATGTGGTTCAGGCAAGGAAAAATGTTATGGGGAAACATTACTGGGAATAAGGAAGTCAAGGTCTTTTTAAAATAAAATGATAATTCAGTTGTGTGATTTCCTCACCCCATTGAATGCCGTCCTGCCATCATGAGTTTTCAGTGGCTTTGTCTCTACCTTCCATGATTATTGGCCATTTATATTACACTGAAGGCCTTTTTGAGAGAAAGAGATGTTATCCTGCAATGATTACTTCATGGCTATTAAAAAGGAAAGTCATAAATTCTATGCTGTTTTCTTAAATTACATGTCAGGTATCATTTGTCCCATGCTAACTATGAAGGACCAAGTCCAGCATAGACTCCCTAAGTCAAAAGCAGTATAGTTCAGAAATGCTGAAAAAATTGATGTGCATGAGTTTATCATCACAAAAGTCTGCCAGAGACCTTGTAAGTGCAGGATTCTTGAGAGGAAATGGCACATACTCTAGCTAATGGCAATGCAATTTCTATGCACTTACCTCAAATTCTTCTCTATCAGTGGATGTATGCAATATGCTTCTAGAGCTATGCAGCATAAATGTTGTGGGTCAAAGTCATTCTTTCTGAGCTTTTGGCTTGCAAAATACAGTAAAGAATCAGTAAAGATTCCAGCAGCCCCGGTGTAATCCATCTCCTGAACTGGTCTCAGGTAATGCGCTGTCAGCTCCAGCAATGGCATCTGCTGCATAGTTCCAAAACTACTTGAATAGCTGGACTCATCTGAAAACTTTCAGTTGTTGTTTCTCCTCATGTCTGAAAGCAAGGATGCTATTCAGTGAACATCACCATAGAAGTGACCTGATCATTGCTTATTTATGAGAAAGACTCTTGTTGACTTGAGGGGCATTGGATCCAGCCCATTAGTTATGAGTGGTGTTTAAAAACCTRACAGTACCCTATTCTTTGTGGCACTTATTTGAAACTTGACTCCCCCCGCCCCCCCTTTAAGAATTTCTGGTTTTCCCCCTTTTGGAGCAATACAGTTACTGTGGAAACCAAGATGTAACAGCATGAATGGAACTTTGTAACACTATGAGATGGACAGAGTGTGCATAAACAAGATTTTATGAGTGTTACAAGCAGTATTTATGTACGTAATTGTATTGTGTTCAAGGAAAAATACAGGGTAAGTACAGAAGGATGTAAACATGGATGTGAATGGAATGGACTAAACCACAAGCCTGGCTGGTGTATGCTGGGAGAGGATGCAGAAAAAAGAAAACAAAAGGACAAAGAAAAAAAGAAAATACAGTGTGGAAAATCAATGGCCAGTTCTGTCAAACTAAAATTAGGTAAATATGGAGTAAATTGCTTTCATGTTAATAGACTTGCTCCAGATTTAAATACCTGTGTAACTGAAAGCAGTACCTGGCCTTAAGCATTAATCTCATGCTTCTTTATGTTCTCCTTCTAGTTGTTTCCGTGAGACAACCTCTTTCTGTCTTTATGATATTCTTTGTAAAATGGTGATCAGAAATGTTAATGTTCTTTAGCATACATAACTTAGCGTTCCCCAAATAAGAACAGGGCCACAAGCATCCTCTTCCTCCACGACATGCAAACCTTATTCAGACTTTCCACAAGTATTAATCACCACAGTATCCTAGAGCTGAGATTGCTGATGGCAAGGCTCACTAATAATAATGGGTGTATTCTATCTTCCATAAGTGCACCCAGGAAGTAAATTGTTTCTGGGGAGATGCTGACTGATATTACAGGAGTTTGAACAAGTCTGCAGGAGTCAACAAGGTGCTTTCTGTAGAAAGCAGCTTTTTGTGCTAAACAGGAAAACACGCACCATTTGAGCATACTTCAATATTCCTCATTCTCTTACAAACACACATACAGGCATACCTCAGAGATATTGCAGGTTCGGTTCCAGACCACTGCAATACAGCGAATATCACAATAAAGTGAGTCACATACATTTTTTGGTTTCCCAGCGCATATAAAAGTTATGTTTACACTATACTGTAGTCTATTAAGTGTGCAATAGCATTATGTCTAAAAAAAATGTACATACCTTAATTAAAAAATACTTTTTTGCTAAAAAATGCTAACCATCATCTGAGCCTTCAGCGAGTTGTAATCTTTTTGCTGATGGAGAGTCTTGCCTCAATATTGATGGCTGCTGACTGATCAGGGTGGTGGTTGCTGAAGGTCAGGGTGGCTGTGGCAATTTCTTAAAATAAGGCAGCAATGAAGTTTGCCACATCGTTTGACTCTTCCTTTCACAAAGGATTTCTCTGTAGCAAGAGATGCTGTTTGACAGCATTTTACCCACAATAGAACTTCCTTCAAAATTGGAGTCAATCCTCTCAAATTCTGCCACTGCTTTATCAGCTAACTTTATGTAATATTCTAAATCCTTTGTTGTCATTTCAACAATGTTCCCAGCATCTTCACCAGGTGTAGATTCCATCTCAAGAAACCACTTTCTTTGCTCATCCATAAGAAACAACTCCTCATCCATTAAAGTTTTATCATGAGATTGCAGCAATTCAGTCACATCTTCAGGCTCCCCTTCTAATTCTAGTTCTCTTGCTATTTCCACCACAGCTGCAGTTACTTCCTTCACTGAAGTCTTGAACCCAAGTCATCCATGAGGGCTGGAATCAACTTCTACCGAACTCCTGTTAATGTTGATATTTTGACCTCCTCCCATGAATCATGAGTGTTCTTAATGGCACCTAGAATGGTGAATCCTTTCCAGAACGTTTTCAATTTACTTTGCCCAGATCCATCAGAGGAATCACTATCCATAGCAGCTCTAGCCTTACAAAATGTATTTCTTAAATAATAAGACTTGAAAGTCAAAATGACTCCTTGATCCATGGGCTGCAGAATGGATGTTGTGTTAGCAGGCATGAAAACAACATTAATCTTGTTGTACATCTCCATCAGAGCTCTTGGGTGACCAGGTGCATCGTCAATGAGCAGTAATATTTTGAAAGGAATCTTTTTTTCTGAGCAGTAGGTCTCAACAGTGGGTTTAAAATATTCAGTAAACCATGTTGTAAACAGATGTGCTGTCATCCAGGCTTTGCTGTTCCATTTATAGAGCACAGGCAGAGTAGACTGAGCATAATTCTCAAGGGCCCTAGGATTTTCAGCATGGTAAATGAGCACTGGCTTCAGCTTAAAGTCACCAACTGCATTAGCCCCTAACAAGAGAGTCAGCCTGTCCTTTGAAGCTTTGAAGCCAGGCATAGACTTCTCTCTAGCTATGAAAGTCCTAGATGGCATCTTCTTCCAATATAAGTCTGTTTTATCTACACTGAAAATCTGTTGTTTAGTGTAGCCACCTTCATCAGTTCTCTTAGCTAAATCTTCTGGATAACTTGCTGCAGCTTCTACATCAGCACTTGCTGCTTCACCTTGCACTTATGTTATGCAGACAGCTTCTTCCTTGAACTTCATGAACCAGCCTCTGCTAGCTTCAAACTTTTCTTCTGCAGCTTCCTCACCTCTCTCAGCCTTCATAGAATTGAAGAGAGTCAGGGCCTTGCTCTGGATTAGGCTTTGGCTTACAGGAATGTTATGGCTGGTTTGATCTTCTATCCAGACCACTAAAACTTTCTCCATGTCAGCAAGAAGGCTGTTTTGCTTTCTTATCATTCGTGTGTTCACTGGAGTAGCACTTTGAATTTCCTTCAAGAACTTTTCTTTGCCTTCACAATTTGTCTAACTGCTTGGCTCAAGAGGCCTCACTTTCAGCCTGTCTCAGCTTTCGACAGGCCTTCCTCACTGAGCTTCATCATTTCTAGCTTTTGATTTAAAGTGAGAGATGTGTGACTCTTCCCTTGAACACTTAAAGGCCATTGTAGGGTTGTTAACTGGCCTAATTTCAATATTGTTGTGTCTCAGGGAATAGGGAGGCCTGAGGAGAGGGAGAAAGATGGGGGAACGGCCAGTCGGTGGAGCAGTCAGAACACGCACAACATTTATCGATTAAGTTCACTGTCTTATATGGGCGTGGTTCATGGCACCCCAAAACAATTACAGTAGTAACATCAAAGATCACTGATCACAGATCACCATAACAGATATAATAATAATGAAAAAGTTTGAAATATTGTGAGAATTACCAAAATGTGACACAGAGACACGAAGTGAGCACATGCTGTTGGAAAAATGGCGCTGACAGTCTTGCTCAACGCAGGGTTGCCACAAACCTTCAATTTGTAAAAGATGCAATATCTGTGAAATGCAATAAAACAAGGTGCAATAAAACAAGGTATGCCTGTATACAGCAGTATTTCTTTATTGGACAATTGTCATTTCTACCCCAAAAGTTATTTCAGTCTGTTTCCTGTCTATGGCATTAATTTACAATCAACTTTGAAATTTCTTGTGAAACATGTAATTCATTTTTAATTTATGTTTTTAAAGTGTCACGTACAAAAGTGTTTGCATTAGCATTAAACAATACTCTTGCTCAAACCATCCAGCCTTTGAGTACACAGCTTGCTGTGATGGTGATCTTCACAGAGGAAAAACACAGTAAGTCATGACTTTCTTGGATCTCTTTGCTCCAATGTATTTTGCAAAGCCAATGAGAAAAGCAAGAAACTATTTTCCACCCTAAGATACACCCATTTGAACTTACAGCAAAGCCAAATTTTAAAAAGCTTTTATTCTATATGGGTTTTCATGACTAGTCACATCCTCATAGTCATTGTGTGTATTCTGGTAATGCATTAAACACTGTGCTAACGTCTTTCCAGCGGGGTTTGTTCTCTCACTGTTGCCATGTGTTCGTGCTTTCCAGCTGAGATTTTCAACAAAAAAAAAGTATCAGGCTCTCTAGACTTTTTCTTGCTATTTTTGATCAAACTATAACTTATTTTAATATACCACTCTTCCTCATCCAGGTATCCAACCTCAGCCATTCTGTGATTCTGTGATCCAGAGCAACTTAGCAGACTACTCAGTAGCTCCAGCAGTTGTTATGTGGGAAGACAGAGACATCTTTTGCTCAAAATAGTTATTCTGTGAACTTGTTTGTTATTGTCTTTTCCTGCCTTCTAAGACCTTGAATAGTTCCCTAACTTGGCTGGAAAGCTGTCACTGAGTCTTCCCATTGCAGAAACACAATAGAAATTTCAGCTTGTGTGACCATCTCAGAAACARCACCCGCTATGAACCTAGGATTCTGGGATGGTTCTTCTGACTGTAAGACTTGATCCTGGTGGGCAGTGATGGTGGTCAAGGTGCATCGACTTCACTGTATTTGACTCATTCTGCAAGGGAGCTTCTTTATACATATCTGTACTGACATACAGGGCTTTCCACTACCCAAACTTGCCCCAGACACCCACAGCTAGTCCTGTAGTGCAAAAGCCTCTTCTCTAAAAGCTGATGTTTTATCCTTGGAAAACAACAACTAATAGTGTCACTGAAGGCCCAATTTGCCCTTTTGGCAGAGTAAAGCTCCCCGAACCTTCTCAAAAAGTTTTCCTCAGTTTCTTTGTAAAAAGCTTTCCCTTTTCAAGTGCATTTTTTCCATTGCCTTGTCAAATTCAGTGTATGAGAGGGACCTTGTGTTAGTTAGGGATGGAGCATAGTTGTGTAGTAAATTGATCATCTGTTCAAATTGAGTTCAGAGTTTCTCAGCAGTGTTAATGAAACTGATTAGGCAAGGATGGCCTGCCCTGGTATGAGAAGAGAAGGGACATAGGTAAAGATTGGGATGGTCCTGAAGTCAGACTTGCTGCTTCTGCCATTGCCAGTGCAATTGGAAGAGGGGGGAGTAGTGATTGCTGCAGCTGGGCCATCTTCATGAACCAGAGGTAGTGCAGAGAGTAAGAACAGGCATAAAACTACATAAGCAAATGGAAAGAAACCTGAATAACCACATAACTCACTACATCAGGCAGGGCACGTGTGGAAAATTAGTATGTTAAGAGTATTGGTCACTATAGTTGCAGTGTTTGAGTTTCGTTATGAACACACACGAACAGTTAGTTATTCCTGCAGCATCTATTAACCATGGAATTTCAAAGCATCTACTGAAAAGCTATTTAAAAGGCTTTGAGCCCTGAATCAACACTTCCCACTTGTTGGTATAAACATAAATAAAATTGTATAAACAATAACTCAGTTAATTTGCAAAGTGAGGCACTCAGAAAATGGAAATGTTACAAATATATTTCTGTCCAAGTTTATTGTGGCTTTTTTGCACAAGGCTGACAGCTATCAAAGCATCTTATAAACACCCACAAATCTTCACTATGCCTCTGTAAGGTGATATATGGACTGAATAAGTGGCAATAAAGTGGATGGACAGTTGGCTGGACTGCCTGACTCAGAGGGTTGTGGTCAGCAAAACAGAGTCCAACTGTGGTGGCAGCTTACTAGTGGTGCCCCTCCAGGATCAGTACTGGGGCCAACACTCTTTAATGCCTTTATCAACAACCTGAGCGATGGGATGGAGAGCACTCTCAGCAAATTTGTGGATCATACCGAATTGGGAAGAAGTGGTTGATATGCTGAAGGGCAGGGCTGCTATTCAGAGGTACCCTGACAGCTGGGAGAAATGGACTGACAGAAACTTCATGACATTCAACAATGGCAAATGGTAAGTCCTGTAAGTGGAATGGAATAACCCCATGTGTATAGTCTGGCCTACTGTCTAGAAAGCAGCTTTCCAAGAAGGGACTTGGGTGGACCACAAGCTGGATATGCATCAGCAATGTGCCCTTATGGCAAAGAAGGCCAGCTGTGTGCTGGGCAGTATTAGCAAGAGTACAGCCAGCAGGATGAGMGAAGTGATGATTCTTTATTCCACACTTGTGAAACCACAGCTGGAGTAATGTGTCCCAACTGGGGATCCCCAACTCAAGAAATTAATTGACAAACTGGAGTGAGTCCAGCAGAGGGTCACCAGGATGGTTAAGGGGCAGGAACACATGATGTATGAAGAGAAACTGTCTGAGCTGGTTTTGTTCAGCCTTAAGAAGGGAAGGCCAAGGGGAGATCATTATTGCTCTACAGCTAACTACTGTAAACCAGATTTTTTTCAGTGCACAGTGATAGGATGAAAGGGAAGGTGCACAAGTTGCATCAAGAGAAATTCAGCTTAGATGCTAGAAAGACATTTTCTGCCATGACAGTAGTTAAGCAGTGCAACAGGCTGTCCAGAGAACCTGTGTAATCTTCATCCTAGCAGACATTCGAAACTTGACTGGAAAAGGCCAGAGCCCTCTGATTTTAGTTGGATGCACTTTGAGTGGGAGGAAGGATGAGATGTCTTCCCAAGGTCCCTTCCAGCCTAAGTGACTCTCTGATTCTAAGGGGAAGGACTGTGAGTTCAGCCCCACTAAAAGCTATTCCTTCTGGTATGAAACCCACTGCTTGACTGGGATGTAAAATGCTTTTTATGCCATCCCATGAAAGTAGTTGAGATTTTGGAATTTTCTCATTCTTTTAGTGGGTCAACACCAAGGCCTTTCTAAGTTTTGTTTGATTTTTTTTTTTCTAAAAGGGCATGAGAAGAGATTAGCTATTGATTAAAAAACTCTGCTAGGATTTATGTCCCTCTCTTTTCTGGGTTATATGAGCAAATTCACCTTAGTCCCTCATTTCCCAGATGAGTGCACCACAACTGCTCTCTTAGCTTTTATGAGGAGGATCTTGATCTCTTCTGCTGAAACACTTGCAATTTGTCTGAGGAACTCTTTCATCTTGGAAGAGTGCCTTGATCTTCAGGCCAGAGAGTTAGCCTCCCCTATATTCTCCCTTGCACAGCATATACTTAATTGGGAAGAGCAGTTCCAAAAAGGGGGCATAAGACATTTTTCCAGGGAAAACAATTCCATTAGAAATTTCTGACAAGGTCTACTTGGCCTCCACAGTGTAGAATGATGCAGCCGCTTTATAACAAAAAGTGAAGAAAAAAACTCACTCAAAGTGCAATTGATGAATTTGTGGAATTTAAGAAGGAAGTTGTGAAGACAGAGAACTAATTACTGAGGTTGGAAGGTGACCAGTATCTTGGGATTAATACACCTGAAATGTGAAATATGCCCAAGACAGATTACAATCATAAATGGTAGAGCTTTGCTTTTATGTCTCACACAGTAATGAGGCATTTGATCTGACCAGCGACTTCCTTCAAAAAAAAGCAAGAATGAAACTTTGGGCTTTCAGCTCATGGGATGATCAGGCATCTTTTAACTGTGATGCTTTAATGTGTGGCAAGAGGGACACTGGTAACTGTACAACTTTGGAGCAGACTGTGAGCAGAAAACAAGATTAAAATGCTTTCAGTGATAAGGATCCTGGCCCTCAACTTTGCATCATTCTGACAGTGCAAAAAGACATAAATCTGTCCTAAATATCACATTAAATCCTTGTTGGCTGATTCTTCACCATGCCTTTGCCAGAGATAGTTACAGCTGGAAAATGCTGTGCTGTCATCTACATAATAGTACCTTGGACATTGTCCTCAGTCAGCCAAGTCTGAAGAGGTGAACATGGGCCAAAAAACTGGCCCATGTGATTCTTACTGCCTTTTTTTCAGTTGAATCCAGACTGAACGCAGCTGAAAGTTTGGCCTGATCTCTGAAAGTATGCTTGGCTAATGGTCTGTTTCTGCTCATCATGGAGAAGATGTGGCAAGGTATGAGGAACCTTCAGGCTTTCATGTTCTGGGAGCTGGCCTGCTATGACTCCATGGCATTTATGGAGCTGCTTTAGTTTACTCCTGATCTGGTTCCAATATACAGTAGATGAAAAGGGGGGCTGTTCCAGCACAATCCTTTCTGATTTCTAGAATACACCAGCTGGGATGGGGCTAAGTTAGCCACTGTAATACTTCCACCAGCCGTCTTTGGTCTATTATGGAATTCTTTATGCTAGGGAAATTGTCTGGAAGAAATTCATGGCTCCTCTATTACATTGAGACTTGCAAAGGACCACAACAGAGAATCTGACCATTGCATTATGGCAAAATGGAATATACAATCAGAAAAGATTGACTCTGATCTTATGAGGCACTTATTTGTGGAACAATTTATAAAAGTCTTGATATCAAGACTTTGTATTCCTGAATCCCTAGCTATGAAAAGGTCAGATCCTTTGGTATAATGGCATTGCCCCTTGCACTGATTATTATTTAAAACCTCTTAGACTCTGTTATACTAGTCTTAATAGTGCAGTATTTTGGAGTGTTCAATAGTCCACCSCATCACTGAGAAGAGCTCTCCAGAGCTCCTGTGAAGCCATCTAATAGCCTTAAAATCTTCTGCATAGTGCTTCTTCACAGTGAAGACTAGAGAAAAATCTTCAGGCCTCTCAATATTGCAAAGGTAATCTAGGCGTGACTTTGCAGGCAGCAGCTATTGTCTTGCTTCTTTTGGAGGCTATGCCCACTTCTCTCTTTTTAACCTTTTAGCTATCTTCCATTGCAGTGGTGAGCTCTTCAGGACAAATATTGCCTCTGTCTGGGTGAGCAGAGCCTACCACAGCAGGTTCCTGGCCTCTGGGCACTACAGCAATAGACTAACGCTCACTACCAGATATCTGTGACAAGTATCTGTGCCCTATGTGGGCACAGTCATACTGTCATACTGTGAATAATGGTGATAGTAAAATGAGAACCAGAAGGAAAAGATATTCTTATGCTGCAAGTAATTACAGGGCATTTAGGGAGCGCATGTGGAACAGCAAGAGCCACACTACCTTGCTCTGTGTTAGCTATCACTGTTAGACTATGCTGACTTGAATGTTATGAAGACTTTTTATCCACTTCCCAGATTGCTCCGTGAATGCAGGAGAGGTTATGCTGAATGGATCTGATAGTCAAAAACATTGATTTATCAGCATAACAGCCAGCTGCAGAAAGACTGATGCCAGCTTGTGGACCTTTTCCATAGGACAGAACTGGCAAAGTGCCTTCTACAAAGTTTCTCAGGCTATAAACAGTAGAATAGAGATGACCAGTGCTAAAATGGCACTGGAAGGAGAAATAGACTGACTTGTAGCTGGTTGGCACATGAGGCCAAAGGAGGCTTAAAGCTGCCTCTTACTATAACATGCACGTGTGGGAATTTCCAAGCAACCTGAAAACACTTGTCTTCCCATAACCTTCTTGGGAATCTCAGAAAGCCTTTTGTTACAACACGTTTGCTGTCTTGATTCTGAATCTGTTCAAACACAAGTTCAAGACTCCAGAGCTGGAGGACAGTGGAAGACACTGAAGCCATGGTTCTGTGGCTCACCATGTATCTACCCCAAAACACAGTCCCAGCACAGTGGAGGCAGCGTGCATTGTGAAGGGACAGCCCAGGCTGGGGGGAACATGAGTTCTGTAAGCCTACATGACACCAGAGAAATGCATCTGGAAACACAGTGTGGTGCCCAGCCACCTCCAACTGAGGGAGTTAGAACCTTCCCAGAGGTCCTCACAAAACATCCTTCTGCTTGAGACTCCTGCCTGGATCCTTGTTTTGACCTTTGGATCTCACTTCCCTCTCTGTTTTTTTGTTTCCTGTCTGTAGCCATTTATACTGACCCTATCCTTCCTCAGCACATCCTTTCTTAGTGCTGAGGGGGAGACCATCATTGTTAGTTTGCTAACAAAGTTTTTCTCAGAAAAAGCTTTACCACATCCAGAGCCAGGAATCTCCAGAGAAAAACACAGCTTTCCTGAACTGGGCCACTGTGTTCAAATCAGGCAGGGAAGGTTTTTAAAGACCTTCAGCAAAGTCTGTCTGCTAAGCCCATAAACTCTCAGACCATGAGAAGGAGCTTTTAAAATGCTCTTCATGTACAGGAAAGCCTTTTGTCTTCACAAGTTCAATGCAGGCCCCAGTCCTGGCTGCATAGCCCCGGTTACAAGCGGGCTTCCATCCTTTGCCCCCTCTGCTCTCCACTGCTTGTTTAAAATGAAAGATCCTGGCAGAACGCAGTGACGTAATCATCTGGTTTTAGAGTTGCTCTTATCTAGTATTTATATTCTAAGTGTACAGTGAATGGTCTCAAAAGAAGTCTGTTCCAGATCTACTTGCCTTCATTGGTGACAGAAAATACAGCATCTGACACATTTAAATGGTTGACTAAATCAAAGAGGGTTTATTTGCTTAGTAACAATTTTCCATCCCCACAATATTTCTATTTCATCTTTCACTTTTAGTAAATCTTTAGGTTTAGAAAAAAATCATGCGTGAGTGACTATGCATGATTTGGGGGGAGAGGGGGAGTTTTTATTTGTTAAACTATGAGCCTTAATAAATATCTTTATCTCATTATAAGACCAGTATTTCTAATAAGCCTGTGGGTATGGACATAATAGATCCCATAACCACAGGTACATAACAGGAGTTTCTTATCACTCAGAGCCAAAGCGACAGGGTCAGCCACCAAACTGCCAAGGTGTCTTACATTTAAACAGTCAACTATGTCACTGTGATAGTTGTCATCAGGGGCTTATTTTACACAGAATTMTTCTCTCATGCATCTAGTTTCATGGCTGTGTAACTGGTATCTTCACCAGATAAAAAATCAGAGGCAGTGAGGAACAAGTCGGAGTTTAAGATATTTGAGTTTCTTAATTGTGTTTCTAGATTATTGAGTATTCAGCATTGGCAGAGATGGCCTTATTAATAGTGTTTAACATTTGAAGATCCAGAATTTCTCATTTGCAAAATAACCCTATTATGTTCTTATACATTTTGTCTGTGTAAGTAATTATAACTATATAACAATTTGAGGTCCGGTTTGATGCAATATTCTTTATCTGGAAATCTTCTCAGGCTCTTTAAAATACTATTCATGAATGGGCTGTAATGTTTTGACATAAAGTCTTGCTTTTGGAAGATGGATTGGAATGTGTTTATCTTTAAGTTTGTAATTTTTATTACTGTGCAAATCTCCCTAGAGGGACAAGCAGATTTAATCTTTTTAAGACGCCCTTTCAGATTTATAACCACCACAAGCTACATCCCATATGGGGACCCTTTGACAGTGTTTTGGAGCATTTATCTGCAAACTTACAAAAGCTCAAATATCTGGTCAGTTCCAATATAGGCARCTCCTGCTGAAATGCTCCAGCATCCATCCAGTACAATTTGCTTCTCCTTCATTTGGATCAATAAAGGCAAATAAAGATAAATGTAACACATCAGACTCATTCAGAGTACTATTACTGCTTTCTAACAAACTGTTGGCCAAAAAGAAGAACCCTGCAGGCAGTTTCTGTTAAGAAGAAAAATTAACAATTATCAGTTCTTTAATACAGTCCCTTTCATTTACAAAGAATGTGCAAAAGTCTGTTTCTTTGAGTACAGAAGAAATCAAACAGGAGTGACAGCATCTTGGAGCTGGGAACAAAGACATTCTCTTTGCCAGTGCTGAGCCAAAAA
Organism: Apteryx rowi; assembly: GCF_003343035.1. Lineage (NCBI taxonomy): Eukaryota > Metazoa > Chordata > Aves > Apterygiformes > Apterygidae > Apteryx > Apteryx rowi. The sequence continues at coordinate 1,159,813 of NW_020448830.1, forward strand.
TCTGTGTTAGGGTGGGGGGATTTTTCCTGCTATGAAGACTTCTCTGTTTGTCTGCACTTACTTGCTATCTTTTTTCTCTGCTCTGTCTACGTGTCTTTCATAGCCACACAAATAGCTAATCACAGATAGCCAAAGAAACTCCCCTGCCTTTGTTCTGAGGTGAAAGCTTCATTGTTTAGTTACTTAGTGCCAAAAGGGATCCTAAGGCCTTCTGTAATCATGGGAAGTGGATATGTCCAGCCCCTAACGTTACTTATTGTTGTAATAGCTCTGATGGTCTAAGGACATAGACAAGGAAAGGACTGTAGGTCTAATTTTTCATTAGACCAACCCATGCAGTTGAAAACTATACCTAAATCTTTGAGCAAAGAAGGTTTTATAGATCTGAAACAGAAGCTGCAAATTTCATACTTAGTACAGCTTGGGAGCAATCACTCTGAGTTCAGTTTACTTTTAATAATCACTTTAACAGAATAAGGTGATGACATTTGATGTGAACCACAGGGGATGTGGCTTTGGGGGCACAGGTAGGTAATGAGCACTCATCGGCCTGAGAAGGATTAGCAGGTGGTAGTGTCACCGAAATCGGCCTTTGGTAACAGTAGGATGTGTGAAACATTGCACAATGACACTAAACAAATGTCTCTGCTGATCTGCTGATTTTTAGTAGCCAGTAGAGGTGAATAATAGTTCCTAGGCTTATTTTTGGTAGGTCTTTCTTGAGAACTGACAGGTAGAAATGGGGTAGTTGTGTGAAAAATGTTCTCTCACTGGAAGCTGGCTTAAAGTGTCTTGGAGAGGTCATTCTGGGGGGCAGTGGTCCTGGACTCTCTTCTCCAGAGAGTGTAACACATCACAGTTAGAATCTTCCAGACCAAATTCTGCAGTGGAGAAAATAGTTTAAAAAAATTCAAAATATAACCATGTGATTTTTCTAGTGATTTTTCTTTTCTTGTCTTATCTTGTCTGATAAAACTTGTCCAACAATCCCCAAGTCTTCCTAAATACCTTTTCTGACAGAGAAGAAAATCCACACTACTGTTTCCCTTCAGGTTAGTTTAGCTATGACAGGGTGTGAGTGCGGTTATGTGTGGGTGTGGGCGTATGCGCATGTTTATCACAATCAGATAACACCAGAAAACTAATTACAACTTTAACTGATGATGCCATCTCTCTGTTGAAGAGAAGTTTTCACATGAATATGTCTTGCATTAGAGGTGAAATCAGATCCTCATCCTGCACTTGCTGTGTTTGGAGTGTTTCCAAAAACGCCTTTAAAAAAGGCATTCCAACTGGAGTATGTCATGGACTATTCTTGCTCCCAGCTCTGATGGGCTTGAAATGGGGAGCTGGAATGCAGACCTCCCAGTCACACACAGGAGTGGCTGCGTTCAGTGGGCTCACGTTACAGTCTAGTGAAAATAAGCACCAGGGCAGGGGCAATATCACATAAAGATGACAAACAGAAATGAGCAAATGTATGTGCTGTGTGTGGGGAGCTCAGCAAATCTACACTTCTACAAATCTACATTTAACACTAGACAGGGCTTAAGTCAGTGTAATGATTAGCTGGGATTTACACATATATACTTGTATTGAAAAGTTCATTTTATTTCTTAAAAAAGCAATATCCCCACAGTAGAGTGAACTAAAGAGTACGGTGAAAAGCAAGGAGAGAAAGAAGCATCTGAGTAAGATGAGAGTTTGATCAGAGAAAACTGCTCAAGGATGAGCATTAGATGCAGAATCCTCTTCATCCTCTGGTTAGCCCACTCTCCCTTAGAAGGGAACGACTCTGATGAGAGAGGAAAGAAGTGTAAATAAATATATTCTGAGCTGGGGATAATTTCATTTTTAGTTCTTTGTTTCCAAAGTTTGTTTTAAACAACCAGACATCCCCCTCCCCTCAAGCAAATACTTCCTACTTCCTTTGGTATCATATCAGATTGAACCTGGAATATCTTTTAGAGATCATGTTAAAATGGTTCTATTGTTGCCTGGTAACTGTAGTGAATATTAACTAAGTAGAACAGACTGTGATAATAAAAATGTTGACCTCTGTGGTTGCTGACAGAGCAATATTAAATGAATCTCACTGATATTTAATTTGCACCCTGAATTGTACCTATTTAGGGAGGGGAAAAGCAGCAAAGCTGATATTGATGAGAAATTCTGCATTTAAAAACACTCTTTATTAATGATTCAAAACATGCAGTTCCTAGGAACTGTAAACAAGTTCAGCATTCTGTACACTAATCCATAACCATTATCATATGTAGGGAACAAGAAATTACTCATGAACAGATGTTCCCTCTGCCAAACCCATTCATTTAATGCACATTTTGCATTCYATGTCCTAGTTAGCAACTTTCTGCGGCAGGCGGTTTACATGGGATGAAAGGTTGGAAAAGCAGGGATTAGTTTGCCTGCAAAGGATCAATGTCTTCAAGTTTGTTCTTGAGTCTTTTCCAACTTGCCCTGCACTGGAAGAGCTATTCATCTTGGACCTACTCTTACTACGCTGGAGGGCTGAGAATGCTGGACTGTATTTTCTGAAGGGAACTACCCTGATGAGAGAGGAAAGAAGTGTAAATAAATATATTCGGAGCTGGGGATAATTTCATTTTTAGTATTTTGTTTCCAAGGTTTCTTTCAAACAACCAGATGACTTCCTCCCCCCGCCCCACAGACACACAAATATTTCCTACTTCCTTTAGTATCATGTCAGATTGAACAGAATCACAGAATGGTTGAGGTTGGAAGGGACCTCTGGAGATCATCTAGTCCAACCCCCCTGCTCAAGCAGGGTCACCTAGAGCACGTTTCAAAGGATTTTGTCCAGATGACTTTTGAATATCTCCAAGAATGGAAACTCCACAACCTTTCTGGGCAGCCTGTTCCAGTGCTCAGTCACCCTAACTGTAAAAATGCTTTTCCTTATGTTCAGACAGAACTTTCGGTGTTTCAGTTTGTGCCCATTGCCTTTCATAAAACCTGGAATGTCTTTTAGAGATCATGTTAAAATGGTTCTATCGTCTTTATGTTTCCAGACACAGTGAGGCACTGTGACATGCCAAACTTGTCCATTACCAGAGGGAGCTTCTTCATTGTGTTCTGTGCACTGAGCAGTACTGAAGCCTGGCTTTCTGGGAAAGCTTATGCCCAGAGAAGACAATCACCTTGCCACAAGTTATAGGTGAACTTTCAGGGAAAAATATGCCAAAAGCTAAGGGTGGAGGAAAAACTACTGCTCAAAACAGGAATAATGTCAAAGTTACTTCGCACTTCTCAGGGCCTAGTTCAGTCAATTTTGAGTATCTCCAACTATGGAGATGCTAGCACCTTTCTGGGCAACCTTTTCCAGTGCTTAACTATTCTTGTGAATTTTTTTTTCCTTTTGCCCAGGTGAAATTTCTCTTGTTGCAACTTGTGATCAGGTCTGCTGTTCTTTTGCTGTGCACCTCCAAAAGGTGTGTAACTGTCTTCTCTGTAACTCTTACTAGGTAGACGTTAGCTTTCTCTTCTCCAGGGTTAAACAAACCCAGTCATCTTAGCATCTCAGTGTACCTCATGTGCTCCAGCCCCTTGACCATCTTGGTGACCATCTGTTGGACTCTCTCCAATTTGTCAATGTCTTTCTTCTACTAGGAGCCCCAAACTGGATACAGTACTCCAAATGCAGCCTCATGAATACCAAATAGAGGGGGTCCTCACATGGATCCTTAGAAGGAAAGGGATTGTCATGAATTTAAAAGCCTCTCCAGGCTGGGCTGACTTCTCTGAGAGCTCCATCATTGCRATTAGCATGCTGCTAACCTTATCTGTTACCTGAATGCTTTCTGAACAAGCCAAGGAAAGAGTTTTCCTGTAATTTTGGGTAACATTGGTCTTAAATGTGTTAGGCAGAGCTTCATGAATTAGCATGGCTTTTCTGTTTATGTTCCCAGTGATGTTCATATTGCATTTTACTGTAATTGTTTGTTTATAAGTATCTCTGCAGAATAAATAGTATTTCTCTAGTTGTTTGGGCTAAATTTCAAACCTGATTGATTGTAATTTGGGAGGTGCAGAGGAGAGTCTAGACAGATGACTCCTGTAATTCCCCATTTCAGTACTAAACTGGGTTGAATTTCAGATACACTGTATTCACAGTATAATTTGGTGTTGGGCTGCACAGCAGATGAAGGTGTAGTTCGAGAAGTTGCTTTAATCTAGGTTGGAATTCTCAATCTCTTTTGACTTGCAGACTCCTAAAAATTTTCCAGTGGAGTTACAGATCCCTTGGTATTGAGATGAAGCCTCTTGACAGTGGAATTCCTTTTCTTAAAGCAATGGATGACATTTGCAAGGCAACATTTCACCTCTTAGAAACAGTGTATCTCTAGACGGGTGAGGAATACAGGCTGAAGACTGCATATGCAACTTCTTTAGAAAACAAAACTGAAAACTTGCTGGAACTTAGCACTTTGGGCCTATGGGAGAACCTGGTGACAAAATGGGCTAAAATTTGTACAATTTCTTCTTTATTGTACTTGTTACCCAATAAAGTGTGACTGTGCCTGCCTGTATTCCACCCATTTTCTTCCTGTGCTGTACAGGCACAGCCTTTGTGCAGCCCCTTAGGAGCTAGAAATCACAAGATCAGAAAATCATCTATGCTCTACCTTCTTTCCCTTGCCAGTGCCCCCTCTGGGTAACTTACTGGACAGTGTAGGAAGAGTTCATCTATTTTCTACCTGGCCTTGCACTGTAGAGGACCCTTCAATGACCGGCTCAGCATCTGCTGCAAGAGCCATTGAACAACCATAGGCAGCAACTATTGATGACGGTGTGAGTGTGCCGGTGTGACATGTGAGTGAAACCCTAGGGAAGGTTCACCCCTGCACCTGGTAAATAATAACCCCTTGCACCAGCACATGCTGGGGGCTGACTGGTTGGAAAGCAGCTTTGCAGAAAAGGACCTGGGGTCCTGGTGGACAAGTTAAACATGAGCCAGCAATGCACCCTTGCAGCAAAGATGGGCAATGGCATCCTGGGTTGCATTAGGCAGAGTGTTGCCAGCAGGTTGAGGGAGGTGATCCTTTCCCTCTACTCAGCACTGGTGAGACACATCTGGAGTGCTGGGTCCAGTGCTGGGCTCCCCAGTATGAGAGACAGAAACATACTGGAGTGAGTCCAGTGAAGGGCCACAAAGATGATTAGGGGACTGAGGCATCTCTCATATGAGGAAAGGCTGAGAGAGCTGGGCCTGTTCAGCCTGAAGAAGAGAAAGCTCAGGGGGGATCTGGTCAATATGTATAAATACCTGATGGGGGCAGTAAAGAAGACAGGGCCAGGCTCAGTGAGATCCAGTGACAGAACAAGAGGCAATGGGCATAACTGAAATACAGGAAAATCCATTTAAGCATAAAAAAAAAAAAACTTCTTTACTGTGAGGGTGGTTGAACACTGGAACAGGTTGCCCAGAGAAGTTGTGGAGTCTCCACCCTTGCACATATTCAAAACCTGACTGGACATAGTCAGAAGTAACTTGCTTTAGTTGACCCTGCTTTGAGTGGGGGGGCTGGACTAGACGATCTCCGGAAGTGCCTTCCAACCTCAGGCATTCTGTGGTTTTGTGATTCTGTGAACTGCTAAGTGAGAAGTTACAAATTTAATGCAGGTAGTAGGAAGAGGAAATTTCAATTACCCACATTTGGATCAATGCCTAATCCAGATGAGAAGCAGAGACACAATAAACGATTGATTCCTCAAACAACTGGTCATAGAACCCACAAAAAAAGACACTATGCTGGATTTGGTCTCACTGAACCTACTTCAAGAGGTATTAATGGAAGAACAGTTCTGTGATAGTAACCACAGTACACTTAGATCAACGTTGTAAAGGGAGAGAACAACCCAAATAAATCCAGCCCATGGATATTTAATTTCAAGTAAGGTATATAAAAATGACACACACACACACAAAAAAAGAGAACCTTAAAAGGAGCAGTCCAAAAAGCAAGAAGCTTACAGGCAGCCTAGATGCTGTTAAAAAATACCATATTAAAATCCCAGGTAAAAGTTGTGCCACAATTTGAAAAGAAAGCAATGTGGTCCAAAAAAGCCATTTCATGGCTCAATAGGAACATTAAGGATGCTATCATAGATAACAGGTTAATGTTTAAAAATGGGAAGCTTACCCAAATAGGGAGAACAGGAAAGCCCGTAAAACATGGCAAGTCAAACATATGCAGGAAATTTCAAGGGCTAAAGAGTGTGAGTTGAGCCATGCAAAGGCTGATACTAAAAAGCTCTTTGTATATCAAAAGCAGGATGCTAGCTAGCTTGATGACAAAAGTGGAAAAGGGCATTCAGGGATGACAAGGATACAACAAAAGGCTCAGTGAATTTTATGTATCAGTCTTTCCTGCTGAAGACATTAGGGAGAGTCCCACACCCAACATATTCTTGATAGCAGTCAGTCAGAGGAGCTAGACCATCCTGACATAAATTCACAGGGCATATCAAACCAGATAGATAAGCTGGAGATCAGTAGGTCAGCAGGACCAGACACCATTTACATGATAGTTCAACAATGTAGCTGCTCCCAACTACAGGGGATCTTGGGGAAATACAGACCAGTGAGTCTTACAGCCATAAGATGACATGCATAAACATGATGTTGATGGAAACAGTCCACATGACTTCTGTAAAGGGCAATCCTGCCTCACTAACCTTCTGGAATTCTATGCAGCTGGTAATAAGCACATGGATAAAGGGCACATAATTTATTTGGATTTTCAAAAAGCTTTTGACAAAGTTCCTCAACAAAGGCTATGAAGAGACTAAGTCACCACAGATTGGAGAAAAGGTCCCTTTGCGGTTTCAAAGCAGAAAGAAAGGTTAGGACTCAACAATTACTTTTGAGATGGAGAAAAGGCAGCATTAGGACCCCCAGGAACCAGTGTTGGGATTGGTTTTATACCACATCTTTATCAGCGGTGTGGAGGAGGGCAGTCTCAGTGCCCAGGTTTTCCGTCAATACCAGGCTTTTTTATCTAGTAAAATGCTGAACTGTAAGGAGGACTTAACAAAACCGAGGAAGGGGGCACCTGACCTCCAGTGTATACACATGTAAGGTGAGGTGTCTTAGGCACAGCAATATAAACCATGCTTACATGGTGCTGAACTAAGGACTAGCAGCTGCCACTTAAGAAAAGGCCATTGGAGTCATCATTGACAGTTGTCTGAAATCATCAGCTCAGCATGCAGTGACAGCCAGAAAGCCAGGAAAATGTGTCTTCAGGGAGGGTGTTGAAAAGACAGAGGCCATCATTTTGCTGCTCTGCCTTGATGCACCCACATGTGGAGTAGTGTGTGCTCTTCTGGTCTCTGCACCTGAAGAAGGATATAGCGGGTTAGAGAAGGGCAGCAGAAAGGGTCAAGGGGACCAGCTTCCTTATGAGGAAAGGCTAGAAAGCTGGGATTGTTCAAGTGAGAGAGGGGAAGGCTGAGGTGGAGACATGGTCAATCAAGATTTATGAAATCTTGAAGGTGCTGCATAAGGTGAGACGTACTCACGCAGTGTTCCAGTACTACAGCAGGGGTCACTTGAGGGGGTCGCTGGTAGGAGGGTGGTTTCAAATGGCCCTAGGGAAGGACTTCTCTAGCCAGCAGGGGTGGCAGGGCAGTTGGCTCTGCAGCTTGGTGCCCCAAGCAGTTGTGGAGGCAGACAGTGTTGGCAGGTTCAGAAAGGGATCRGACAGACTCATGGGCAAGAAGCCTGTGAGGGGATGCTGACAGGACTGGGCAGGGAGGTACCTAGTGTAACAGCTGTGGATGCTGTGGAGCCAGAGGGGAATGGACTGCAGAAGGCAGCCAGGCTCATGCGCTCTCCCAGAGTAGCATCTCTGACTGCCAGTGCTGAAAGCAGAGTGCTGGGCTAGATGGCTCATTGGTCTGATTGAGGAGGGCATTTTAATGAACTTATCTTCCAAAGAATAAAGCTGGGTAGCAAATCTGGTCACCTGGCAGTAAGGGGGTAACCTGCTAAAATGAAAAGCAACTGTTTCTGGGAAACCAAAGGCTTTGTTTATGGTATTGGTAGTCCCCCACAGGAACTTATTGCCACAGGGATTGGGATTTTTCCTGTGATCTCATCACATCCCTCTGCCCAGGAGGCTCTGCAGATGGCCATGCAACATCCTGTGTTCTGCAGGAAGTCAAGTTTTTGCTCCATGCTGCTCCTGAGCCAAGGCCTGATCTAGCCCATGGGTGTGCCGCAGTGGTAGAGTCTTTTATTTGAGAAGTAGCAGAGGTCCTGGGATCAACAACAATGCTGAGGCATTTCCATCAGAGGCAGGCATTTGCTCCAGACTTCTCGTCAACTTATTTGAGTTTCTTTTGCTGTTATGTGGTTTACAGCTGTGTCCCAAAGGAAAAGAAATTATATGTGTGCCCTTTATGCTCTTTATGGTGTATTAAAAAAAAAAAGGGGAAAAAAAACCTTTGTTTTGCGTTTCTTTCCAAACATCACTTTTTGGTTGTCTTTGGATTTTTTTGCCTTGTTTTGTTTTACTGGTTAATGTCATCATTCGTCTTTCCTGTTTTTGCTGTAGGACTTCTTAGATGGTTCACAGATGTGCACTGGAAAATCTCTCACTGGAAATTAAAAGGTAGCATGCTGAATCTTGAACAAAAACAATGTTCATTTGTAACTTGAGTTAAGTTATTGCTAGCAAAAGCAGACAGAAAAGAGATTTTGCTAGATCTTGCTGCTTTGGTTTCCCTTTTCCCTGGAATTTTTAAAAACTGCCTCCTAATACTTGTACAAAGCTCAAAATAGTTTTTTTACAATAACATCACAGCTCATTTCGCAACTTTACCCAAAACAAGTCTTTCCTCACCCCATACTTTCTTCAGCCCTTTGCTAAACCCAGTGGAACTTTCTAATCAACAGAATCCATGTTTTTGCCTTCCCTTCATCTCTTTCCACTTAAAGCAGTTTGTTGCCCTGTTCAAGTTTCTATTTATGCTGTTTACAGCAAAGAGTCAGCTCTTTTCTGCCAGTTGATTTGCAGAGACAATTCCCTGGTCCTTTTTGTCAGCTGTTCTTCTCAGGATCCCCTTCATATCTATTTTTCCACACAAACTTGTACTTGGGCTTCTAAATATGACTTCCTCTCAACCTTCCAGATCTAAGCAGAAGAGTTTCTGCCAGACCTGCTCCAGATACTGAGCATCTTTGGAGATGCTGAACATTTTACCTTTCCTAACCTCATATCTTCCTGTTTCAAATAGGATATCTTCTTTTTAGTGGAAAGCCATAACTCTTTGGGCCAACACTGACAGCAGGACACAATCTGGCCGAGTAAAATAATGTTCCCATGTATTTCCATTTGTGTGTAGTATGCCCTATTTTATTCATAACATGTGTGGTAAAAAACACACAGCTGGACTGTGAACTATCCACTGGAGATTGTGGCAGACAACCCAATGCCTGTTGTCCCACTGAGTGTTAGAGAGTTAATCTGTTCCTGCAGAGAAACTGCATGATGATGCAACAGAGAAAGGTGGCTTAGTATCAAGCATATCAAGCATCTCTGGAAATTGTATTATGTTATTTTCATTAGTTTCCGATCTTGGTAAGCTGGGATTGACTGAATTCTCTGAGGGAGTTCAAAATGAGAACAGCTGAATCACAGTAGACTCACGGAGTGACTGAAGGCAACTGCAAGCAGAAATCTGTATGAGTCATCCCAAAGAAAGAGGCCAGAGAAAAGGGTGGATACTTTGTACTAAAGTACATAGCTCTTCTGGGAACCTGAACTCCTCAGGAGCTTTTGCTTTACTATTCTGGTGTAAATCAGAAGGGAATCTACTGATTTCTATGAAACTGCTCTAGATGTACATGGGTTTTACRGGGAACAAGAGGTACAGCCCAAGCTCGTACACCTATTTTGTTCTTAGGCCTGCCTGTTTTTCGCCCCTACTGCAAATCCGCATATGTGAGAAGGCATCACTCCAGAACAAAGAACCAGGGCTGAGCAGGGCCAAAACTGCTCCCAAAGAGAAATGATGGGACCAGGACCTCAGCTTCTTGCACTGTGTCATCCTGAAGATGTAAAGAGAAAGAGGTACTCTTCCTGGGTAGAGACCAGGAGCAGAGTGTCTCCTGCAATAGGGCCATGCCTAGCACTCACATGCTGCTTTGCACAGCCTTCCTTTCGCACCACTGTCCAACCAGCCTTGCCTTTCACCCTTCAACACCTCCCACACTTACCAGTACTGGCAGGAAAGAGAAGTAACCAGAGCTAGTCTRCCTGACAGGAGATACCAGCAATGCCACTCAGGATGTTGGTCTGAATCCCACACAATCAGCAGTGTCCCAATGCCCTGACGCTCTGATAGCAACTATATGGCCTTTGTATGGCCTTTGTACTACTGGTTTCATCTAGTTCATAGTGAGCRGGTGCCTGGTAAATACCACTACCACCAAACCTTTGCTTGAATTTCCCCAAGGGAACTGGCTGTCTTATCTTCTGCCTATCACATGGTTGTTTCTAGAAGGATGTGTGGTATGCCTGCCATCCTCAAACTAATAAATAGTTCCCAGGCCTTTCCTGTGCAAAACCTTTTCTGCATACTGCCGGTGCAGACAGACAGACAGTCTGCAAGCAGCTGTTCTGCCACTAACTCACCCTTGCTTCTCATCTCTGATGGAGATTGCTGCCCCTTCAATGCGTCATACCTGCTGGTGTGAGTGGTCCCAGATATCTTTCTGTCAAAATGAGCTGAGTGAGACCAAGTAGTTTAAATGATTTGCCAGTTTGATAATCTGGCTCCTTTTGACCAAAAGAGGTGAGGGATATCCCAAATTAATATGCCTGCCCATGGACCTGGAGGGTCAGGGAGGTAGAGTGGATGGCAGACTGGAGGCAGTAATTTCTTCTAATTGTCCATGGGGGTTTAGAAGAGAAGACCTGTTATAATTTTTAGGCAGGTTCCTGTATTGAGAATGAGCTGTGCCAACTGAGGATGTCCTTCCTCACCCCCAGCTGCTTGTCACCTCTAGGTTACTGCCCTAGCAGTCTGCCAGCACACGGAGCATGAGTGCTTCCAAGCTTGCTTCAGCCAGATCAGCTGGCCTAGCTCAAATCTGTCAGCCCTAGTGGAGAAGGGGGCACAGTAGGCAYCCTGTCACACCAAGTCATTGTGCCTGGAAAGCACCATCTCTACTAGGGTCACTTTTCCACATAGCCTGGCTGTGGAAGGGTTGGAAAGGTGAGAAAGTAATTTAGGATGGKAGAGGTTGCTTCTCCATCCCATACCCCCTCCACTCTGCAGCCTTGCTGCTATGTTAGTAGGAGGTCAAGGCCATGATCTACCTCCTCTCCTAACCCCTTCTCAAGGCTTCATCCCTACCAGGGATGGAGGATGGCCATAGGCCATCTTCTCTTCTTGGTGGTCAGATCTATCCTTTTTATCAGTCCTGCGCTGATCCTTCCACCTTGGCCTGCCTACCTTTGTGCTCCTGCACATCCGGGTCTTCGTTCATGGGCTCCCTGCTGCGGAGCACTGGGCAGTATGTTTCAGGGACACTTTCACAGTGACTGAAATCTTCTGGCCCTATCTAACTGGAGGTCTGCCCCTGTTCAGGCATCATCCCCTTGTTTCTGAAAAGTGATGCACAGTGACATACGGTGCTTTGGTGGCTCAGTGCCTTAAAAAACACTGCTGCTGTGAAAATGAATGAGTGCACAGGACTTTTGGTAAACTGGGGGGATGGGCGGTTGCCTGCTTTAAATGTTTGATGTCCAGTGCAAATATATATGGTAAAATATATGCACCAACTATCTGCATCTAAGCATTGGTTTTACTTGCATGTTCCCACTAATATTCAATAGCAGAAAAATATCTTCTGGATGCTTTCCTTAATTCTAGATTCTCTGTATCTTGGTATGAAGTTCTAGTTTCTGATAATGAGATATTTTTCCTGTTCTTTAGGCTTTTTTAAACCACATTATTAGAAGTCTGTCATAAAATTTCTCCTCACAATCTTACAGTATGGATGCTTTTTGGGGTATTATGGCACACATTTTCCCAGACTAATCTGAAAATGTACCATGTGAACAAACAAAAATGTAATTACTCAGTTTTACACCTCCTATAGATGTAATGGTCCAATAGCTATATAAAAATACAAGGCTTGCACATACAAACATGATAAATTTAAACACAAAGGATATTCTCTGCAAAGAGAAACTATAGCTACAAATGAAGTAACATGTATGTATGTGTACATATATATACATATATTGTGCCTTCCTGTTCTGTAGTGTGGTATTGCTGACTTGGAAAAATAAAAAGTAATGCAAAATGATCAGAATTCCTTAAAAATTGCTTAAACAAGGCAAAGTACAATGAATTCTCTGTCTTCCAGTTTTTCATTCCTCAGGTTCTGCTCTAGGATATATTTTTAGGCTTAAAAAAAAAAAGATTGTTGAGATTCCTGTATAATCAAAGCTAGGCCTGAAGAGATACCATTTGTCATGAGACACACATGAAAACTGTGAAAGCTGGCAGCAATGACAAGAATAACATTTTTTTTCAGATAGGATAAGCACCATTTGTCACTTCATAGGCTTTAGGATTTGAAAATGGAATTAAATATTTCCTTCTTTCTCCTTCTCCAGCTGTAGATGATGTTTCTTCAGTTTCTGACATCACAAGTATTAGTAGACATCATTAAATGAAACTAAGAGCCTCCTCCCTTTCTCCTCTCCTCCCCTCCTTTATTCCCCAATTTTGACACTGTTTTCTTGAGCACTGATGTAGGAGATATCCAGGTGCTTTACTACTGATTGGCTCTATTGCTTTAGGCCCAAAATACAGTATAACAGGAAAAAAAAAAGGATATCAATATCCCAAAATGATAGCAGAGAAGTGTGTGGGAATACTTGAAGTTCTTAGTATTGACACTGGAGTAATTTAGTATTTGTTATGGCAGTACATTTCATGAAAGCAGGTCTAGGATCTGCGTGACAGATGTAAATTTGCAGCTGAACTAGATGTCTAAACATCATTTTGTTATGAAAGTTGCTCCCTGTACAGAAATGTCAATAAAGCTGCTAGCTATTCATTCCATATGTCTGCAAATGTAAGATAGATATGACCATGTCTGGGGGTGCATATGGGAATGCTTACTGCATAAAGAAACTCCACAGCAGAGCAGAGCAGAGGAAACCTAGAAAGAATCCCAACTAGGATTTCCAGATGTCTAAAATGCAATAGCCAGCTGCCATCATCCAGGAAAACTGTATGAGTGCTGGATATTTAATGTTTTTAAACACCTTTGAAAATCCTTCAGCCAAAAGAAGTATGCCACTAAATGAAAAATAACTTCAGGAGATTGGATAGACCACTGTTTTTTTTCAGCACAATTGTAAGGGGATCTTTAATCACCACAGGTAAATGGGATCCAGATAACGCCTCTTGCTGCTGAGATAGCAGAACAGGGTGTCCTCTAAGAGACATGGAGAGGAAAGTCTGCCAAGCAAACAGCCAGCAGCACTTCTTGGAGTGCTCAAGTCTTCCTGAAAACTCTCTCCCACTGTCATGTGTGAGCCTCCCAGCTATGGGGGGATCTCCAGGCTATCGAAGCTGCATGGTTTCTCACTTCACCTCCCCGAGTGACCATCAGAGCTCTGCTCAGTGGTGCACTATGCTCCTGCCTAGGCTTTGGGTGCTGACAAGTCATCAGCTCTCAAATTGATTTGTTTTTACTGATCTTGATTTTTTTTTCCCAAGCACTGCCCTCCAAAGCAATGAGAGGCAGCTTGGATGTGGATGGCCGGGTCAGAAGCCTCTTCCCTTTGCAAAGTTAAATAAAATGCAGATTCCCTTGCAGAGTCATCATGAGATACACAGGTCACTTCTGCCCACCCTGAGGTCCTCACAGTGGCAAAAGACAGGATCACGTTTGGTGAGGAAAGCACTGTTGGGCTGTTTCCACTCTACCCTTTATCAGGGAGACTGTCCTTTCTGGGTCTTGAGTCTGCCTGTGTTAACTTGCACGTGATACTCAGTGAAGAACTGCAGAACACGAATACTGACTATTCAGTAGTTACTAGAGGAAAGTTAACTTAAAAGAAAACACAGTTACAGCCCCTGAAAGACCAACATCTTGGAGCTACCACTAGGAATGAAACAACAACTTAGTGGGGGAGAGAAATAATATTCCATATACAAGAAGGTAACATGAAAAATTGTTAGAAAATGCAAAGTGAAATAACCCCAAAAGCCAAAGTAAATGCTGAACCATGTCAGTTTAACTTTGTGCATTACCATAGCCTTCCTCTACACCATCACATACTACTCCATCAAGACACCAATGCACAGAAATGGGCCATGAGTGAGGTAACTGCTGTAACCTAGATTTGCCCCGTAGTTCAAGGCCTGGTTCCCTGCCTCACAGAGAGCCCAAACCTTGTCCCCTGCTCTGACTGGAGAAGCAGTGTGCTGGGGCAATAACCTCTGCTTTGTCACCCAAATTCTGAGGAGAATGGCAACTGGCCAGAAGCAGGACAGGCCTTTCAGCCTTCTCTGTTCCCAAAATACCTTATTTATGACCTTAAAACATTCTTTATAATCTTAAAACAGCCTGGAAACTTGACATTTCCACTGTCTTTGATTCTCTGACACTTGCTCTGACTCCCTGCAGTTTCTAACCTAGGAAGGATGGAAGTTTCATTACAGTGCCTTCCACTTAAGCACATGCCTGCCTTCAGGTTGAGTCATCCCTGGTTAGTTGATTTGCAAAGCAAAGGCTTCCTAATGTGAGCTCATTGTTTTTCAGCCATGCTGCCTTACCGCATTGCCTGCCCCCCCCCCCCGTGGGCTGTGAAAAGAGCATTCATATGCATAATTTCATTCATGATGCACAAGCTCAGAAGCAGCAGGAAAGGCACGTGACCTGTGTGTCTCAAGTGTGCTAGAAACAGATCAGTGTGCGGCAGCAAGAGGCACAGGTACCTTTTTCACGGGGAGAAAAGGAGCACAGCAAGCTTTTTGATGCATTCTCAGTGACCAAGCAGCAACATCAACAAAGGCCACATCTGGAGTACTGTGTCCAGTTCTGGGCTCCCCAGTACAAGAGGRATGTGGCACTACTGGAGCAAGTCCAGCGAAGGGCCACAAAGATGATTAGGGGACTGGAGCATCTCTCTTATGAGGAAAGGCTGAGAGAGCTGGGCCTGTTCAGCCTGGAGAAGAGAAGGCTGAGAGGAGATCTTATCAATGTGTACAAGTATCTGAAGGGAGGGTGTCGAGAGGATGGGACCAGACTCTTTTCAGTGGTGCCTAGTGACAGGACACGAGGCAACGGGCACAAACTGAAACACAGACAATTCCATCTTAACATGAGGAAAAACTTTTTCACTGTGAGGGTGACAGAGCACTGGAACAGGCTGCCCAGAGAGGTGGTGGAGTCTCCTTCTCTGGAGATATTCAAAACGCGCCTGGATGCAATCCTGTGCAATGTGCTCTAGGTGACCCTGCTTGAGCAGGGGGGTTGGACTAGATGATCTCCAGAGGTCCCTTCCAACCTCAACCATTCTGTGATTCTGTGATTCTGTGACAGGAAAAGATTTTAAAATCTTGAACAGAAAAGTGTCCCAAACTGGCAATTTTGATAGCTTCAGAGATTTGCTTTGTATTGTGCTCAATTTGCATGTGACATAATTTGAAAATACGTCATATTGGATGAAATATGACGTATTTTCAAATTACGTCACATGCAAATAAAGAAAAAAAATAAAATAAAGATCATCAAAATGTTCTGGAGAGGTAAACGGCTGTTTCATTTCACCAGTGCCAATATCCTGACTTTGATGAACTTTTGCCATTCTGCAGTAAAAGGAGGAAGATAACCATAGGCCTCAGATGGGGATGCTTTAGGCGGTGCTGTTCARGGTACTTTTGAGTGAGGGAAGAGACAAAGAGAATGGAAAAATCCTACCCTTTAACCTGAAACCTTTTTGCTTACCCTCCTGCAGTGAAAAATCTTCACAGCCATTAACATTAACCACCTGCTGGCATTGCTGTGACCCTGTCCCAGGAAGTCCTCAGCTGTTTAACCAACAAAGTCTAGCAAAGCAGAAATTGAAATGAAGGACTAAGATGTTATCTTGTGACCATATTCAAATAAAGGTTCCTGGGAAGAGAATGCAAAAATCCTAAGTAGCTGCAAAGTGGATCTTCTCACCAAACTTAAAACACAGTACCACATAAAGCTCACCTCTGTGTATATTTGATCTTCATCTAGCACCAGCTCATGTATTATTTACATCCTTATTACTGGCAATGGAGATGGGCAGAAATAACAGTAGTATCTGTTATACCTGATGGGAGACCAAGCATTTTGCATAGCTCACCACTTGTTGCTGAGCACAGTCCATTACTGGGAGAGAAGGCCGAGGAGGAGGAGGAGGTGGGAAAACATTTTAGCTTGGACAAACTGGAATCCTTTAGATATCAGACAAAAGGGGAAGAGGGGTTCTTTTGGACTGTGAGCAGGCACTCAATGGATGAGAGAAAGAAAGAAAACCTGCTCACTTTGCCTCTACTCAGTACAGCAAAAAAGGGAAAGAGCAGGTGAAGAGTGGAGAGGCACAAGTGGAAAGTCCTGCAGGATTAGCATGGCATGAAGCAACTGCATCCTCTCTGAGAGTGTGCTGTGTCTTCTGATTAATACATGATGTCCAATGATAAAAGTAAAGGGTCAGGCTAGTTTGTTGGCCACCGGCCAATGCAGGGAGCTGCTACCTGGCATGCAGACCTCTAATAGGAGCAGAGGGCCCAGGCCTGCCCAGAAAAGAGGCAGTGATGCACACCACACCCTGCAATGCTGAGGCAGTCTCTTGGGGCGAGTCATCCCAGGACTGCTGTCATGTAGCTCAGTTGTGGAGGTGGCTGGTGGCTTGTGCACAGATGCCGGCCTGCAAGGAAATGGATAGACACTACCAATTACCTTTCTGCAGAGCACCAGGCAGCTGGAGGTGACTGAAAACTTTCTCTCCCTCCCAGGTCAAGGACAGAGCTATAAAAAGCTTTGCTTTCTGTGTCTGAAATCCAGTGCAGCCTCTGCAATGCTATCCTGCAGGCAGATCCTGCCTGGAACAGACTATTTGTACTGTCTTTACTCAACAGCTCCAAAGTCATTACTGGCAGCAGGGAAGAGCTTCCCAGGCAGGCTGTCAGGCAAAATGGTGTGGGCTCTGCTGGCATCTCATGGCTGTCATTGAAAGGATGTTCCAGGACCATGTTGAGCTGCAGACAGAAAAAAGCAGGAAACTAACATACAATGTCCCATACACCATCTGCTCCAAAACTTGAAATCTAAACACTAAACAGCAGCCCTTGAACAGGACTAGACCCAGGTCAGCTGAAGCCAAATTCTGCTTTTAAATAAACAGACCTTCGTGTAAATACTTCTCGGACACATGCGGTAGCACCATGCTGGATCATCACATACAAGATGTAATTAGCCTTTCTCCTCCTGTGAACCCCTACGTCAGAGGCAACTTTAGGATGAATCACGGATCAGTCCGTTCAGTTGTGTCTGATCCATGTGGGTCATGAAACAGGAGGGAGGCTACAGCACCACAGTGCAAAAGCACAATGTGCAGGCCTAGCTGCAGAGGAGGAACATGAGGAGTCAGTGGTGGGAGTCTAATGTAAGGTAAAGTTCTTACATCCTTGGAAGGCTTCAGGACTCAAGTATGCTACTAGCTGCAGTGATCCAAGACAGCCAAGACTTAAGGACAAGCAAAACCTTTGTGGATGAAGGTCACAGGAAGAAAAAGGGACCAGAGCTCCAAGAAAGCACCAGACCCATTTGGAGGATCTCTGAGCAGTGGCCCCAGGGGAGGCATACATGCCAATGTGCATAATTGCCAAGAATTTTTAAAAGAAAACCCACAGCACAGCATGACTCTTCTTGTTTTTCAGATCAAAGCAGCTTTGTGGTTTAGAAAATGTGTCATCAGAGGGAGGAAAAAAAAGTAATGGGAATCTTTTCCAAGAGAGCCTAACAGTAGGTGAGGTATAGCCAGCCTGCTATAGATGTGCCATATGAGATTTGTATAATCCTCACTTAGAGGCAGGTAAATTGCCAACAGGCTTGGAAAAAAAGGGCACAGTATGCCCCAGACCTAGAAGAAGTTCTTGTGCACAGGGTAGGTTTGTAAGCTGCAACATCTCTTGGATAGTTCAGCCTGCTCCCCTACTGCCAGGATGCCTGGACAATTACGCCTGATCACGCACCTTCTCTAATGTCTTTATGGTGATTTGGATGAATGCAAGGAGAGGCAGCTTCAGTTTTCCAGGAGTTTCCCTTCCAAGAAGGCCTTGCACAGAAGGGGCACAGGATATTCCTTACATTCCAGACCTCCTTCCCCAAGTTCTCCTGCTCAGGGGTGAGGGATGGATGCCCCTGGAAGACAATCCCACAATTGAGAACTTTATGTGACTCATCTGCTTTGCCCTGGCTCCATGATGGTGCCTGATACAAGTGGTAGGACAAGCCTGCTGTGACGAATACGCTCATTTGCACATTCCATCCCTCCAGTTGTTCATGGATACTTAATGAGACCCAGGAAGATGGACACGAGGCAAAGCAGCTCAGCCCAAGTCCGTAATTGCTTCCCATGCTGCAAATGAGAGCTACAGACATTAAGACTATTGTCCCAACAGGAAGTCAAGCAGGAGGAGAGACCTTACTGATTTAGGATTTTTAGTTTGGATCATCTCAGGATCCATCTGTCCTATGAGAATTACAGTTCGTGGGCTATATCCTGAAGGCCTTGCTCTGTACTCTTTCTGAAACTGAAAGACACTTGTGGGACAGCATGTAGAAACCTTACCTGACTAAATGCTTTGAGATCAGGCCTATCTTCCCTAAGCAGTTGTCTAGCACCATTAAAATATTCATTGCTTTACAAAGCACAAAACAGAGAGAGATTCTATGTCCTGAGGAATTTACAGTCTATCAGGTATCAGTATGATGATGGGCAGTCTCATATTCTTGTGGTGGATTAGTCTCCAGTAACCTTTAGGTCTTTTACATTTTGCCATTTTTGGAAACCTAAAAATTCCCAGGGTTGTTGTGAATCCTTTTAGAAATCTCAGTTAGTAGACCACTTTATAGCTTATACAAACTTGATTTTCACTGTCACATTTTGGGGACCCCTTGGAGGGAGTCTGCTGCTCAGAGAGCTGCTTGCACTACAACTTGAGATGCACTGTTTTAGGCAAAGCTTCCTGTCCGCTGAACTTTGACATTCCCATTGGCCACATTTTTTCTCTTATTTTCTTCCTACGTATGAGAAGTCCTGAATGTGCCATAATTGCATGTTCACTGGACAGTCTTGACAGGGATGATGGCAGCGGAGCCTCAGAGAGGTTCATGCTCTGGAATTCTTGAAGTGAGGGCAGGCATTGACTGTGGATAAATTTTTAGATGCTATCAGCAGGCTAGAGATAGAGTTGGGAAAGAATAAGAATGCAATTTCTTACATTAAAATAGGCAAGTAAATATTAGAGAGTTTGCTATGTGTATTCTGGCAGTGCCTGGAGAACCCAGTGAAGGTAGGAGGTCCTGTGGCACTCAGCACTAGACAACCACCCAATAATAGGCTCCCCCATCATTTCTTAAAGAACACAGCAAGAGGTCATAAAGAAAGATGTCTCTTCTGTTCAGTATTTATCATTAGGGCTGAGGATTGTTCAAGGACTCCCCTACCAGCTGAGGTCAAATGAGAATACAAATCTCACTGATAAGGTTGTCAAAACATGCCAATTGGATGTCAGATATGATTAATGAGGAAGATAACAGTGATGTGAGAGGTCATGAGGAAGAGACTGATAAACTAGTTACAAAAATGGAGAATATCTTAAAGCAGAGCCAAGCCAGACAGAAGTTGTTTACACCGCACAGCAAAAGTCAAGTCCAGGTGCTGGTGCAGAAAACTTTGCTAGCAGCATACAGCTCACTGCAGGAGGGCCTGGAATACCTGCAGGAAAGCCACCCTTCTACAACATCCAGATGGTTTCAGGGTAACCTCCAGAGACACTAGTGGTTTCATTGCATGAAGCAGGTTCCCTGGATATTGATTTTCAGCCTGGACACCTATCTAGTTGAACTACCTATGAATGATGGGGGGAGGTATCCTTAAAGAGGTTAGTTCTTTAGAACCAAATGGTGTCCTGTTCTGCAGCAATCCAGGGCTATAGCAGGGAGATGAAATCCACACACACCATCTGCAGATTTACAAGGACAGCTAAAGGGGCCACAGCTTCCCCATTTCTCATTAGCATCAGCTGCTGTGCCATACTTGTTCCAGGCCACCCAGGAATGGCCATCAGCTCCTATCATTCAGATTATGGTTGTTTCCGACCCCRCACATGTTTGCACAAGAAAAGGCTGGAGGCTGAGGTGGAGGAGAAAGGGAAAAGGCTGGGCACACTGTACTGCACTTCTCTATCAGAGTGAAAAGGTGAAGGGCAGGACAGGTTTTACCATGCCCTTTCAGCCATCCCAAAGCACCTATCAGCGTGACTGAAGGTCATATAGCAGGGGTGAACATTGCCCACGCCTGAGGAGAAAGCGAGACACACAGAGGAGCTCTTGTTTTCCTGGCCCGTAAGTTCTTGCCCGCGCTGCTTCTGAGACAGCACACACATGCTGCTTCAGGCACAAGACAAGTTACTTCACCCCAGTCTCAGCCTGATTTATTGCCTTGTTTTTGAGTTCACTATTGTGAAAGAGTCGCAGAGGACTGGAGAGGGCAGAACCTGGTAGCTCAGCCTGGGCCTGGGCTCCCTTGGGTACTGTGGCCACCAACAGGTACGCCCTGTGCCAGACACTCAGCGGGCAGGCTGGCAGCCTCAGCAGCCCTGGTCTGGACTCCCCTCCCAGCCGCGCTAATGCTCTCCTCCTCCCTAGCGCTCCTGGGTCCTGGGAGCTTTGCCCTCTCCATAGCTTTGGCTCAGATGAGGAACAAGCAGAAAAGAAAGCAAGTGCTTTGCCCCCATGTAAACTGTCAATGGAGCTGTACTGATGCACAACTCTGACACAAACACACAGAGGTGCAATTTCCACACAACTTTACTCCTCAAACTACAAACTGATGCTGGGAGTTTGGGTCATCGCAGGGGAGTAGGTTACTGGCCACCAACAGCAGAAATTTGGGTTCATCTTTTATGCCAACAAAGCCTCCATTTTAGTTTAAGCCTCTCTTCTCTCTTTCTGCCTTGCTACTCTAGACCAAGTGTGCTTTCACCTACTGAAGACTTAATGTGACTGAATCAGACGAAAACCCATTTTTCTTGCACTGTCACAAAGCCGCATTCTGGAGCAACTGCATGTGTGGAATTTTCCATGTGGCTGTGATAAGCAGCCTTGTGTAAAGAAAAATAAACAGTACGGCTTTTACATGGTACTGGAATTGCCCTTGATTATTTCCGCAACACCTGTATAGACCCTTAACCAAACTCTGGCTGCTGAAAGTGAAACAGAGCATTTGATGCTAACGAGACAACCAAATGCCAAGCGGAGCATTTAGAAAGCATTGACAAACAATATTGTAGTTGTTGGGATATTTAAAAGTTCTAGAACAGCTGTAGCCAGCTAAGGTACATAAAAGGGAAAAGCAGTTAATTCACTGTCCACACCACTGATTTAATGCACACAAACTRGAGAACCAGGTGCCTAAATGTCATACTCCTGGCTTGTTTTTCAACCCCAGATAACAGATTTCCAGTTCCTTTCCAGACATGGCAGAAAAAAAGTGTGCAATGATTAACTGCAGTGGCTGTGGAGTCAATGATCATAATAATTCTAGTATGAGGGCTTATTTCCTCTGTTCCATAGAAAAAATCAAATGCAGTGTCCTGTCTCTATTCAAGGGGAGGAAAAAGTCCAATTCCAAGTCAGTCTCTTGCCTCCTATTGTTTTCTTGAGTATATTTTAATTGTCAGTTTTATCATCTGAATTATTTTTAGTTGGTGATAAGCTACCTAAGTCCCTCTTACCTGAAATTAGAATTCCACAGATTCCTGGATCCAATCAGCAGGCGTTTTGCTGTTGCTTGGTAGGAGAACTAGCCATAGCGCAGACCCCGAACATCAGTGCCAATGTGTAGGTATCAGAATGGTGAAGATATGTACATAGGTAAGGCTGACTTCCCTCGAACACACCCCTACTTTAGCAAATGACACAGAAAAGACATATGTAGCAGTGGGCCCCATTTATGGGCTCAGTGGGGATGATATGTTTGCTGTATGAACCTAATGCCCCTAAATAAAGTGTCAGGCAGTGATACAGAGCCCTGAGCTAGAAACAAAGGACTAAAAGGGGCCCCAGGATCAGCGAGCCCAGCCCCTGACCGCCACAAGCATTGCGTCTTAATTCTGGTTATGGATTTTCAGCCAGGACGAGAGGGGACCTGCTCCCTTCCCCTCACACTCAGCCCCATGGTACAAGTAGCACAGTGGCCTGGGTGCTCAGCCCCTCTGTGTGCACGGGAGCTGAACTCCCACCTTGCACTCACTTACCAGAGCCCTTCTGAAACATGTCTGGGGTTTTTTTGTGTCTCTGAAAAGCCTTTGAATATCCTGGCACTTTGGTTCCCCAGCATTAAGCATTAAGCTAGGCAAGGGAAGAAGGCTGGAAACATCCTTGCTCTTGTGGCCGGGCCTGTTATACGGGCCTCCCCTCCATCCCCCTCCTGAAATCTTCAAGCACCACTTTCCTGCAGACACGTCTGCTACACATCCTTCACAACCCGCCCCTTGCCAAGGACTCCGTCCTCACTCATCTTCTCTCTGCCACACGCCTGAACCTCTCTGTCGCTCATTACTCTGGCTTTTCACGCTATCATCCTCCATACTCCTTTCTCAGCAATCTTCTGTTTTCAGAATTTCATCCTTCTAGTCACCTGATGAGCATTTGGCTTCCAGTGCCAGCTCCACAGCCCACAGATGACCCAAAAGAGACAAAAAGTGAGCAAGCCCTATGATGCCTACGCCTACGTCTCCCTCTCTTTGCATGTATTGTAATATTGAACTGAAGGGTAYCAAAAAGGTGCAGGCATGGGGCACTGTCTGGAGAGAGCTTGTGTCATTTCTATAAATTACAAGGAGGAAAAACTTACAGGGTGATGGTGGATGGTTTCCAAAATCAGCTTCAGTGATCTTTTTCAGCTGGCACTGCACCTCAGGTAGTCCTTAAAGACTGGAGCTGACAGCACACAGCAGCCTGGGGATCGCTCTGTGCATGGGCAATTATTCAAAGGGCACAAGAATCCAGAGGGTCTTGCAATCATGCACAAAAGTTGGCATTTCCAGCTGAGTAGGGAACAGCTCTAACCATGTCTTGAAACAGAACCAAAGAGCCAAAATATTGGCCCAAAGGCTTGAAAGGAGACAAATTTCTTACAAACCCTGCTTTTTCTGCAATGCTAGCAAATCGTGCTTAAAAGATCCACCTACCTCTTCTTTAAGACAAAATCACCTGACCCATTCCATTTGTCAGGGAAGGTTTCCAAACCCAAAGCGAGTGCAAACAGATGGGACTATGCCAGAGTCTGTGAAAACCTTGAGGATCTTTAAGGGCAATGACAGGCCCACAGAAATACACTCGAGATTGACTTTGGAATGTAACGATGATAATTCCGACCTGAACACCGGTAATGGTGTCAAGGTGGATGATTTCACAAAATATCCAGACAACTCACTCACTACCCATCCCATAGTGACTCCTGCTAACTTCTCAAGGGCCAACAGCTTGGAATCTCCTTGCCTGGCTGCCAAAACTGTGAGGCCTCCACTGCAGCTTCCATTACGTAACTCAGCATTTTTGCATTAAAATTCTATAGTGCAATGAAAATGAAATATTTAAGAGAAGCATAAAATTAAATGTGATTTCAAACTAAGCCTCCCCAGGAATGTTGTACAAAGTGCATTATTCATTTTCATATTTAATTCATTCCAAAACTCCATTTGTGGATCTTCTGACATGTGCTGGCCTGAAGGAGCACAGAATTAAGGYTTTTTTACCACAGGATGTATGGTGACCCAAACCACAGCGTGGAAAGGGCTCAGAGAGCCATTTTATGCTTACTGGGAGTCTTCAACATAGCTATAGCCACATACACCATTACTCAGCATTTTGGGCCTGTTATCCAGGATTTAAGGGCTGTCTTGATATTCTCTGGCCTCATTTTTCAGAAGGGCTAAGCACCAAATTGAAGTTTTGGGGAGCTGGGCTTTGAAAGTATAAAGAATTATTTGGCGATGGATACTGTGAAAAATAAAGGTGTTTCTCAAACTGCATACCCCAAGTTTCTGAAATTTTTATCTTAACCTATCTGTAGCTCAGTTTGCCACCAGAGACAGACATTCCTCCCACCTCAGCAAGGATGTTGCGAACAGACATTCATGAGGCACTCCACGATGATCAAGATGCGCTCCAACAGTAATAAAGGCATGAGGAAACAACAATTTTTTCTCTGAAGCAGAGTTTGAATAGCATGCAGTGAATAGGAGGTAAATTCATATGTGGAACAGTCAGGGGAAAACCAATCTTGCCTCACTGCTCTGTAGGTTAGTACTGCACATTTCATGTCCTGAACAAAGCAGTGATTATAGAAAAAGGAGAATATGTGATGAGGTATTATCAATATGCAAAGGAGACGACTGAATTAAAGCGGCACAGAACTCCCTAATCCTGGTGTTTCCTAACTTTGGCTGCTTGACTTTTCAGCCTTAGTTTTCTTTGAATACAGATAACTGGGTTATAAACTAATTTTAATATTACAGGAATACCCTCCCCTCAAGACAAGATGCAGCGGGTACAGATGCAGTGTCTGATCCACCAAACTTACAATCTAAGGAGACTAAGAAAATATATAAGGATGAAGGAGAAATAAAATAAGCTTATGCCCATATGGTTTGTGTGTATATATACACACAAGTGTGCGCGCGTGCACAAAATGCATTTTTATATATATATGTAAATATGTACTGATTGAAATGCTCAGGATTTAAAATATGTGTGTATACATAAAATATATACAGAATTATGTAAGTCTGAGTGTTTAAGTAAGCACTGCCCTTCCTCAGCTGCCTCTTAGCCTAGCAAACACACAGTGGCTGCTTTTCCTGTTGGTGTCAGAGCATCGGCAAGCTGTGAGAGGCAAATCAAAGGAAAAGGCATTCCAGATTTCTGCAGGGAGGTTCTCCATGCATAAGATGAAGTGTGGGACACTGCAAAAACACATGTGAAAGAAATGGGCACATTTTCTGAAAGCTTCTAGGAAATCAGGTTTCTAATTAGGTCTGGTTGAAAATGTTT
This sequence comes from Apteryx rowi, assembly GCF_003343035.1. NCBI lineage: Eukaryota > Metazoa > Chordata > Aves > Apterygiformes > Apterygidae > Apteryx > Apteryx rowi. Next base: position 1,185,209 of record NW_020448830.1, read on the forward strand.
TGAAGAAGCATTTAAACGGGAAATAATTTTTTAATTTCTTTTATTTACTTATCTTTTGTTGAAATTGTCTGTTTTGCTTATTTAATTTTGAAGGAGGCGGAGTAAAATGTGATTTTTTTTTTTAGTCCCCAAAATGATTTGTGTGTGCATTGCCTGAAAATTGAGACTCGCTGTATGAGTTTGAGCTAAATACCTAACTCTGATGATTTAGATTTCTTATCTATATAAGGTCATTTACTCTCATCTGCAAAGGGCAAAAGCAATAGTCAGTAGCTTGCAGATCTTTTTGAGTCATGAAACACTAAATGTTTTCCAGTAGAAATACAAATCCCTCTAGAGTGAAATGAAACCTAATCACAGGACTTTTCATTTTCTTACTCAGTGTTTAGCAAATCCCCTGGTCCCGGGTCAGAGGACAACAAGCTGAAAACCATTGCAGTTGTGTAATACCTATTACAAATAACTATGTATTTTCTTAGAAGGACTTTGAGCTCTATAAGGTCCATTCAAATGGCTCCTAGTGAGTAATATTTATTATATGTGTGTATACAAAGACATATGGCACTACTCTCACCCTTCAGGTCCTAGTAGAGGTGCTTTGTAAACAGCTGTGGGCTATTCCTGGGACACATGTATTTCCTTGTCAGTCTTGTATGCAGCAATCCTTGTTTCTGACTTGCAGTGTGATTTGTTTCTGGAATTTTATTGATTCATTTTTGAAGCAGACAATTACCTGTTTTAACCAGCCTTAACAAAAGAACAGCACAAAGGTTTACAAGTGCACCAAGCTACCCAGGAAGCCCTCAGAAACATTTGTCTGCTTTTGTGAAAGCCTGATTGCCCTGTGTACAGACCTGCAAAGCAAAGTGCCTGCAGTGGTGACTAATGGTGTAACCTCCCTTGAAGAAAAAGACTGCTTTTGTGTCATCTGCTGTACTTAGCAAACCTGACTTTCTTCATACTCACCAGTGTAAATATGGAATAATTTAACTGAAATCAGTGGTTATACCAGTGACAAACTGGGGCGTAGTAAGATTTGATTCAAGCCCACAGGGGTGAATATACAATTGTTGACAAATGTACATACAAGCCAGTGCCTCGTCTTTCAAAAAGATTGGGGACCCTTGAAGGTATGTACTGTATCTTTACCAGATGAAGTCTGCCCTTTGAAACACCCCTTCTGATCCTATTAATTAGCATTTCTCTACATTTTAATAGCAGTGAGTGTGCCCACCCTTCCTTCAGGACTCCTTATGAAGGAGCATGTGGAAGAGGAATGACGTTGCAGTGGAAGGAAACCGATGGGGTGATGAACGGAGGAGATGGCTCCTTCCAGGAGTGGGGAGGAAGAAAGGGAAGGGACTGGCGAGGGGAGGCAAGCAGCCACAAGCTACCTGCCTCTGAGAGACTTTGCGAGTCCCTCRTTTTTGTCCAACCTTATTTCATAGACGTATTTGGTTGCTTTACATTTCACACAGACTTACAAGAACACACTTGCCAATCAATACTACAATGCATGGAAATGGTCTAGCTCTCAGTTTGCAGCTTTGTTTGCTGTTGCACAGATTGGTATTAATGTTGCTAAGGTGTCTGCACCATCTGTCAAATCCTAGCTGCATGGCACATACAATTCAGAGTCAGATCTTGAGCACCTTGCCTTAAATCTGAAGTTAAAAGCAATTTTTTTTCTGTATCTGATATAATCTACTTGAAAGACATGTACACAACTCAGGAAATTTCTAATATTGTATACTCCTTGATAAAGGCATTTTCAAAAATACACCTGTGTGTTGCAGTGCTTGCTAGAGGCACACTGGTAAATGGGTACTATGTGTCCTTTCAGTTTGCATTATGATTGTAATGAATCAACAATAAAGCTAATAATGTACTCAGTTTAATCTAATACCACAGCACAATGGCTGCACCCAGTGCTTACAGCACAGGAATATACAAAAGTAATTAATTTTACACCACTGAAGCCAACTGCAGTTGAACCTCTCCAGGTAATGAAAGTTAGCTAAAGCAAGGGGTGAAAACCATCACTGGAGATTACACAGAGGCTGACTTTTAAACAGCTGTGCCAGACTCAGTTTCAGTTTAAAAACTAAGATCTATTGTATCCCAAGCAGCCCATAAAAAGGATACAACATCTACATATAAAACTGAACTATATGGAAGCATGTCTCAAACATGCACTGTTGCTTTCTAAGTCTTTTGTAGAGCAAGCTGTACATTTACCTTAGGAGCACACTCACTGTATTTGCAGTGTAAACATAGACAGTACAGGCCAAAAGCAATTACAGACCTGAAGCCAGCCTCTTCATTGGTATGTACTATTACAGTTTTTTGACAGAGTTGCACAGTCACGGGCCAGCTGAAGCTCTGATCCACTTGCTCCCTGAAACAGCAAGCTATGCGTTGTCTTTTAAATCAAATCAGAATGTTATATTCCAGCTTACTATACACTGAAATAGTATCCATAGACAGACAGCCCTCATCAGGTATCATATTCTATCCAAGTGGAAAAATTCAGTAGAACTCATTCCTCTGAGAGCAGAACCACATTTAATCCAAATTTATGCTTCTCTGTGGATCATCACAGTCTCAGACATTCGCAAAGGCATTTACTGCTGCCTCATTAGCAACGATGCTGCATTTGCTGCCTCTTTAGCWACTGTGGTGCTAACTACAGCATAAGAAGCAGGACAGGACAAGACAGGCAAGGTGAGCAAGGCAAGGAAAGGAAAGGACAGGGCTGCATGACTGGTTTGTGCTTCTGAAGCCATCAAGCTCAGTTGATTCAAATGTTTCCAGCTCAAACATTAGCACTGTGTTACCCATCTGCCTGGTGTTGGTTGGCAGCAGCAATGGCCAGGTTGAATCTAAGGGGTCTTCATGGAAACATCAGCTCAAGCTCCCACCCAGAACCTGAGGAAAACCATCTTTTTCTATCTGAATGCCCAGTGTGTCACATCTGTGAAGGAAAATCTAACAAATGGACTTGACCAAACAGGACTTTATTGGGAAGAACTGAACAGCAGAATAAGCTCCTCAAAGACAAGCAGTGGTCTCCCAGATGCAGGTGAATAAGGGTTTGCCTCTTGGTGGAGGTCTGTAAGGCCAGCTGGCCGCTAGCCCCACTGCGTAGCCTTGCATAGGCTGGGCTGAGCAGGGAGCCGCTGGCACACCAGCGGAGTGGAGAGGTCCTTCTGCAGGCACCTCCTCAGCCCCCTGCCAACTGCTCCGCTCTGACTGCAATTCGGCAGTGTGCAGGGAGAGCGGCATATCCCCGGCCTGGGAGGAAGGCCTGCTAAACAGTCTCTCGCTTGCTTTCCTTGCCCGTAATTTCTTTAACTCTAGATGAGAAGCTACAGCAGCAGATAGCATTACTGCTCACCTTACTCATGTGGGCTTGGTTTGCCCAGTGCTATCACAGCAAAAGCACACATTTCACATTAGGTCACGACATGGCTACTCTTCTTCCTTAGGCTACCAGGAATACATCAAGCCGGAAGGTGGTGGGATGGAGCGGGGCATCAGGTCCTAGCGAGGTCAACAGTACCCGGGAACATTAATCACCTTACGGAGCTAGGCTCCTATCCCATGTTTAGGAGCAACTCTAAGGAAGCAACAGAGCTCAGTGGAAAAAGTAGTCACAAGACAGATAAAAACATTAGCAGAGATGGAAAAACACCAGGAAAAGACAGAGTACTGTAACCAACTGAAATAACACTGAATATTGGAAATTTGATATTAATCTAGGAGATAGCTTGTCAGAACTGAACAACAGGGCTTCAGCAGAATTCCCCCAGTTTTGCCATCTTTTGGTTAAAGCTTTAAAGCTAATCTAGTTTATTGTATTTATTTTAAGAACCTTGTCCAGCTGGGCCATGGATGAGTTTTAAAGAGGAAGTTCACTGTGTCGATGAACAGGGGAGTGAGTTTTGCCAAAACCACAATTCTGTTGGCAGTTTGTTGAGTTTTACAGCAATACTCATTTCGGATGGCTATTTTGAGCATTCTGCTGGAAATCTCTTATCACAGGGAGCATTTGTTTAAAGAAAGATTCTTACAGCCATTGAACACAGCTTTTTAATAGCGAAACTTTCTACAGAGTCACCATTTTGTCTCTAAACATGTCATAAACTCCTGTCAGCTACTTTCTTCCCTGTTTAGAGCTCTATAAAGATAACAACAATAATAATAGATCAYAAACAATTATGAAAAGTCCTAGCGAACTGAGTCCTATCCAAAACGATAGCACTCGCTCTGACTACTGTCCCCGCTGTCCACAATTCCCTTCATCAGTTGACTGTTGTTAATGCCTCTTCTGTTCCTGTGCTCATTTTTTTGCCATTAGCCTGGCTTTCTTCAGCATCTCTTTAGCTTTGCATAGAAGAGATTAAAAAAAAGGGAGGGAAAGAAAAAAGACCCAACTGTTTGAGACAGTTTTTCTGGTTGGTGAGAATGTCTGTCTCTTCAGAGAGACCAATTAATGTTCTCATCATCTCTCTGGACCTAATCTAAATATGAATAAAATATCAAACCCATCCTAAAATTGTTCTTTGTTCTTCTTACCACACTGAAATTAACTTTTTGACATGGTGCCAGGCAGAACTTCAATACAAAATGTATGATTCCTCCCCCTTCTCCATTTGCATACCGAAATGCTGCTCCCTGTGTCACTGGGCACTGTTACTGTAATGCTGACACCCAGCCTTCCCCAAAAAATCCTGCCAGTCATGTTTAATAATGCAGAATTGTTTCAAAAGTATTTGGTTTTTTAGGTATCATCTGGATTATTACACATCATTTAAGAACAGATGTTTATTTTGATCTAACCACACCTTTTTATTGACTTAAGGAAAGGAGCTTGCAATACACATTGTACATGCTGTAGAAAGATGTATAAAATCTTGTACATGGGAACATTTGCAAGGTTCTTGCTCATTCCTGGCTAATTATGGTCATTTCCACATGTAATTACCCAAATTGCTCTTGCAATCAATGTAATTGTGCTAAGTTGTTTAAAAATCAGCCTCATTAGGTTTTGCCTGGTAAAACGTACTGTTTTTCAAAAACTAAAATTTGATCTTATGTTAGCTGCCGACAGGACTTTAAAAGTAAATAGATTTTCTTTGTCTTCGTCCTCCCTTTCCTGTGTGCCTGTGTGTGTTCTTCTACCTTCATTGCAGCTTAACTGTAGTCAGAAGATTGCCCATTGCCTCTTGTAAGAAGCTATTATGTGTGTCTGTTGGTCATTGAATGGTTATCTTTCATTTTCAAAACTGTAAAGTCTCTAGCTTTTATGGTTTTGGAATTAAAAGAATGTTTTAAAATGCAAATTGAATATGGAGCGCCAAGGTGATGCTAGCCTGAACCTGCAGTGGGCTGGAAGAGCTGCACTGGGAAATACGAAGAGTCACACAGCACCAGTGCTTGTGGGCTAGCCTCGTGGCTAGCTCATGGGCTTTTGGGGTGGCATCAGATGCTGCAGTGCGCTCAGCCGCTCTGACCCCCGCCGCAGTGGCAGAGGTGGCTACGGCAGCTGGCYGGCAGCGCAGCAGCGCTGGGCTGCGCCAGGAAGTGATAATCATCCAAAGTGTAGCAGTAAGCGCCGCACTGAGTGCGAACAGCCGCTGAGACATCTCCAACACCCTCCGTCTGAAGGATACTTTTTTGCATCATTTGCTTTTGCAATAAAAGCTATTTGCTTGTCAGTAGTAGACACTAGGTTATCTCCCTTCTCTGTTTTATTCTAACCAAATTAAATCATTTGTCATCCTAAGGACATACCAAGATTAGGATTTGTTCTAGAGAGGAGAGCACAAAACAGGAGAGAAAGAGAAAAAATTTCATTAAATGGGACCTTGCATGGGGCCCGGGCCATGATTCGGCAGCTGCGGTGGCTGGCATGCGCAYGCGGGGACTGGCGACAGGGACAGGCGACAGGCAGCCCGGCCGCCCCGCGCGGAGCTGGGACCAGCCCACGGCTTTCGGCCCAGAGCCTGGTCCCGCAGGTGCGAGGGCAGCGCTTGACCCAAGCGTGCTTCTGAAAACAAAAAGCAATCCTAAGCACAGCTATAAATGATTTTTCTCTTATCCGACAATCTGTTATTTTCCCTGCTTCCCTTTGATTGTAAAGGAGGTTATTCTAGAGTCATCTGTAACAGCTGCACTGAAAAATACCTCAGTCACGTGGTTTTCAGCAACCCAGACCAAAAAAACCAGTTCTTTAAATAAAGATACATGTATTCTTGTGACATTTCCATACAATTGCAATTTTCAAGGGAACCAAACACTCATTATTACACAGACTGTTCTTCAGAGGCCAAACCCAGGTCTTTACTCAGAGAAAATTCCCATTTGATTAGGCTTATTCATACAGCTTAGAGCTTTGTTTGAATTCTGTGTTGACTGAAAAAAAAAACTAGACTGGACAAGTAATTAGATTAAGAGTAAGACTCTGTTAAAAAGTCCTGCATTAGCAGAGAAATGGCCCTGCCTTGGGAGCTACATGCAGTTCCTACGGACCTAGATTTAGAGGAAAAGTGCTGTACAAATGTATTACAACTGCAGGGACCCTGAAGTGGTTAATCAAAGTAGGACTTAAAAGACAACTCAGCTGACCAGCTTTTTCACGTGGTAGATTACAGTTTAACGAAGAGCCTCTCTCGCAAACTCTGCCTCCCTTCAGAATTGTGGAGACCATTTTTTCTCCAGTTCACATCACATAATACCCCTGGGGCAGTCATATTCATTATTTCTGTGGAACACCATTTTTCCCCTGCCTTTATTAGACATTAGCAGCTGGAAAAGATGAGGAGCCAGTAGCATGTGATCAGCCAAGTCTATGGGGACCACCAGGCAGCTCTCCATATACCACAGTTGGAAATTTCTAGACAGATTGAAAAAAACCTGGTCTCACTCTCTGATATTGAGACACTATGTTTAGTTGTGCCAGGAAGGATATTTAGTAGAGTATTATGATTTAAAGGCTCACAGCCTGCAGTATTTCCAAAGCTGTACCAAAGTCTTGGCCTTTTGGATAAGATGTTAGTAAGCATGAATATTCATTTGAAAAACAAGAAGGGACAGGAAGAACCTGCAAAACACCAAGGGAAATAATCTCATTACATTTGTTGTCAGCCCTGTCAAGACTAGAAGGGACATAAGAGCCAGGGAAGTGACCCAAACTGCGGAAAACTGGAGGGGCATGGCAGTGTTCTGCTGTGGCTAACACCAGCTAAGTCATCTGGAATAGCTCCATGCTTTTCCCAAAGGTGGAAAGTAAATTCCATCAACACTCTCCTCCAAGCCTGTTTGTGCACATGAAAGAGGGAAAGGAAAGAGTCTTCCTTCCGCAGTTATTTTCAAACTGTCTTTCATTCACCTTGCTCTAGAGAAGGGCAGTAGGACTAGATGTATACCAAATGACTAGTTTTATTAACTGGTGTAAAAATAGCTCATTGATACATCCTAACATGAAGAGATCCGTAGGCAGTCCTCAGGTTTTACTAACTCCTGTTCAAAATGGCTTTTCGTGTTTCCCTGCCACACTGTTCCATATATGAATTATTGTGAATATTTCTTTGACAATTAATACAGAAATGCCTTCTATTCCATTAGTGCCCATTCTAATTTCTAGAAATATAATATTTCTAATATTAGGGATTACTCTTCCTGCAATTAAACTAGCTCAACAAATTTAATTGCTAAATTGTTTTAAGCTCAGCTAGATTTGCAACTTAGAACTTCTCTGTTTTCTTCAAAACAGGGCATACTTTAGTGAAGTTCCACTTGCCTTTAATTTCCCCTTTTCTATAGATAAAAATCTATTTTCTCTAGACATTTTGCTTACACTGATTTCTCAGCTGAATGCAGCAGTTTTTCATCTTCTCCAGAATTTGGTAAGACTTCTGAGATGGCCAGAACTGACAACATCATTGCTGCTGTGTTTTATATATGTAATGTGTGTGTGTGTATAAACAGAACAGTAATTCTTGCAATGAAAATATATATTCAAATTACAGGTTTACTGGCATCACTACTTCATACTGTGCTAAAATAATCTTTTGCAGTCTATATTCAGAGTTTCTATTTATGCATCCTATATTTTGCTTAGCAGTAAGGAAAAAAGAAAGCAGGCCATTATGGGCTGAATGCTATGGGGATGTTAACACATTCTTCTCTGGGCTCTTCCTAACCTATCAGTATTGAGGGTGGTTCTTTCTTTTAACAACATGTTTAGAATTATTTGTTTATGGCTTCTGTCCAGGGAGCATGTGCCTGGACTTGGAAATGTGATGAAGCACAAGAGCAGATGTTCCTGAGTAGTATTCTGTCCCCTATTTTTAAACCATTCACTCCCTTGAAGCCTTGGCTGTAACCAAAGGGATGGAAAACCTCTTACTGTTGGTTTATTTGTTGCTGAACAGTCATAGCACTTCTCTCCAAGGCTGGCTTTGAGCATCTCTACAGCTGAAAAGGCAGAGCCAGTGGGTCTGGGTGCCCATGGCAGCTGCATCCTACACATGCCAGCCCCTCATTCCCTACGTGAAGGAGACACAAATGGTCTTTGGGGGAGCCCTAACTCCTTGGTAAGCTTTATAGCTCAGCCTGGCTCCTTCGGGAAAAGTGACCCTGAAAAGGGTAATAATGACAGTTTGGTATGGTGCAAAGACTTTTGATCCTGTGCTTCCTCCCTCTGCTTATTGGAGCCCTCCTCTAGTCCTGACGTGTTAACCCCATATGGCGCACTCCCACTGCCTTTTACTTGGCTGTAGTGGCCCTTAYACATCTCTGGTACTGCACAAACATTAAATCAAGGCTTCATATGCAATGAAGAGGAATAAAAGCTAACAAACTGGCTAGCTCACATCTTTGCACAGCAACAAATCCCTGCAAAGATCGCTCACCACTTTCCTCCAGCTGTCTGTTGTGATCTGGCTAGCAAAATTGTCCAGCTGTTGAAAAATACATTTAAGATTAGAAATGGGATGAGAGTTTATTTGCAAATTAAACTATGTAAGCTATCATCACTGACTAATTACATCACTTTGCTTTCAAGTATGAATGTTTATTATACCAAATAATTCCACAAGAATTACTACCTAGATTTTTAGTAATGCTTTGGAGGAAGAAAGAAGGGAACATTTGAAATCTTTTCTGATATTTGACTATTCTGAGGGCAGAATGCATTTTACCTAACCTTAGATATAGTCTATAGATGGTATAAGCTCATAACCTGTGCTTTCTCTGTACTGAAAGAACAAAGACAGACACAGCCAGAAGGTGATTCATACAACTTCTTCATAGACAACCAGTTGACACGAAGCTACAATATGCCATGGGAAAATGGCACACCTTGGGTATATGATAAAGTACTTATGTTAACCTGTGATTTCATTGTCAAAATATAAACTATGTTCAGTATCTCCAGTCTTCAGAACAGTGTGGTACATCCTTCCTATCCTAGTTCTAGGTGCTCAGGCTCCAGGTATTTTGTCTCACTGTGGTAAAAAAGAGAGTCTCCATGCATTCCTGTTACCAGATAATAAGAACTCAATTCCCAAGGTGGAAACTTCCTAGATTTTTTCTTTTTTTGTCAACAAAACTAAAATAAGCAAGCATCCTGCCATACCTTAGACAACTACCTTAAACTTACTTTGGGTGTTAGGGAGGTGTTTCACTGGTGCAGATTGTATTCTCATAAAATGCTAAGGATGTCATTGGATTTTAACATCTAGCAGCAAACAGATATAAATTTCAAACCAGAAAGTGATCACATCAGAGCAGTGGGGAATTGCAAGCAATGAGAAGATGCAGTCCCAAAAAATGTAAAATCCTGTAAGAAGAAGAAATAAAAAATACAGAAAACAAATGGGAGTTGGCAAAGAATCCAAAGAATGCATAAAAGTAAGTTTACTGTCATTTTGTCTTCCTGTTAGGCAATGATGTTGTTTTTTTCATGTAACCAAGCAATACAGTTGTCACGAGGCAGGTGGAGAATCAGAAACAGGAGTGTGTCATGAGATCTCTGCTGTCAAGCTGTAATTCAGCACTATGAAAAGGATTTAAATTGAGGGCATTGGAGTATCTGTCATTATGACTAACATAATTGCTCCAGTGAGGCCTGTCTCTAGCAATGGGCAATCTGAGACGCTTCAGAGGAATTGTTCTGCCATGAAGACTGCATGCACACGTGGAAGCGTGAATTGTATCATTTGCTCATTCTTTTCTTCACACCTGTAGTTATGTGAATTTCTTATCAATTATAAACTGCTCCAGTCTTTGGTAAACGTCAGCTAAGCATCTGGGTGTGAATTCTAGCCACTGATCACGCCAGATCCTACACTGCGGGGCCCAGATCTGACAGCTCCAGAAGTGGTGAGCCGGGGTGATCTGAAGCTTAAGACACTCACTCATGGCACTGCAGAAAAATCCTTGCATGGAGACCCGTGTTGCTAGTTCCTGTTACGAGGAATAATTTTGTATCGAAACCCATCATCCTGGCATTGTTTTAACTCAGTCAGCATTCCCAGCTGAAGTGAAGGACAGAACAATTAAGCAGCAATAGCAAGACTAGGAACTTAAGATCACAATGGACTTGCTTACTGTTAGCACCGAAACTGCAGCAGCATAGAGCATTTTCAGCTGGGGAGGCTGGTGAGCTCCTGTTCTTCACTGGGCTCTGTGGTTGCACAGGCAGCTGAACCCATTTAGACCTAGCCCAGATGCATCTACATACCCTGCATTACAGATAAAGCCCCTGACAACATCAGAGAGCCTGCTCACAGAGCGGTATGGCTGCCCTTTTGTTGCTTCAGATAGAAACCTGGACTATCTCAGTGGTCAACCTTTATCGAAATAAGACACCAAAAAAAAAAAAAAATGGAACAAGTTTCAGTGTCAAGTCCGAGCTCCAGTCCTTTAGGGATGAATGTGGTGCAGAAACACCTTCCAGCAAGTGATGAGTAGCACTGCAGTCTCCAGAGAGGACTCACTTCTGCAGATCTTGCGCCAGACTGCATCTGCAATGGGTATAAAAGGATTAGGAACAGGATCTGAAGGAGAAAATGATCTCCCAAAAGGCAGGTGAAACCCTAACCCTTCCTTCTAATCATCCAGACTTTATGACTCATTACTTTTGGGTGAGAGGAAACTTCTGTTTGCATTTCTTGGCCAGAATTGAGCACAGTAGGGGGGCAGAAGAGTGAAGTCTTAGGTGTCATGTGTTTAGCTGATCTAATGCAAAAATAGAAAGGAATCAAGGGGAAAGAAAGTCTATGAAGACAAGCCAACAACAACAAAAAAAAGGGGCAGGGGGAGCAATGCCAACACACACAGTACCTCCTACAGACCTTGTCTGTAGCAGGAGGCACAGTCCTCAGAGAAGCCAAATCCACTGATTCCTGTGTTGATTACTTAGGGACAGAAGGTAAATTTTGGTATGGAAAAAAAAAAAGAGGCTAACTCAGGAAACTTAACTTTAGCAATTAACAACTGTGGCCTAAAGCATATGTTAAATATATTTTAAATTAATTCAATTTTCTTTTATGAGAAGGACAGACCATGTGGGCACACCGTCCAAGAGCTTTATCATCAGCCCATCTGTAGCACGGCAGAAGGGAGGCTGGATGGAAGGCCCACTCCTGGGGACTTTGTTGAAAACCAGGGAGAAGAAGACACCTAACAGCATTTTCCTCACTTTGCCATCAGTGCAAATACATATAAACTCCTCCATGTACAAAATGCATAGTATATTTTCTAGTCCCTGTTTTTGAGCATAATACAGAGACTGAACTGTATGTGACTCTGCAGGACGTGGCTCAGAGGATTATCCCGTAGCTGATCCAGAAGGATGTCAGCATGAAAGCTGTTATGTATAAAGACCCACTGCCCATTCTCAACCATGCACAGCTGATCCTCTCCCGGATACTGTGGGCTGCAGCCAATCTGAGATATCCCCAGGAATGTTCTGCTCACTACATAGCTAAATAGCTAATAAATAGCAAAAAAAAMCAGACCTTCTTGATAAGCCTGGTGGGATTCATTTCTTGCCTTTCATGGGTCCAGAACCTATGTGTTCTTTCACTGAGTAAAGGAGATGGTTCATCCCTGTGCAGGCCAAGAAACTGAGCTGTCAAAGACTTCAAGAATGCAGGGAGGAGATAGCAAGTACACAGAAGTACTTCAGTCTCCAACACAAATACTACCAGGTTTAAAAAAGCTATTTAAAAGGCCTGTATAGTCATGAAGTAAGTTGGTCTTTAGGCAAACTAAAAGAACAAAAGGACTCTCACAGTGCTCCCATGGTCTTCTGACCCTTCACAAGCCCTCTCAGTGTGCACACTGACTGATATGGACCTAGGAAGAGGAGGTCTGTGGGACATATTCCCACCATCTCTCTCCAGGCCTGGAGCTCCCAGGGGCTGCACATGAAGTCTCAAGCCACACACTTCATGGATCATCTGCCAGTTCAGCTTCCTTCCTTGCACATGAAGAAAGAGGGATTCCCAGCAAGGTTGGGTCTGCAGGTGATGGTAATACTCCTGGAGGTAGCTCTGCTGCCACTACTCTACCATGATGTTGTTGTCCTTCAGGTCCCCACTGAAACATGGCTCCTGAAGATACCTGCACCTACAGGGTAGGCTTTGCAACCTTGTGTATGGACACAGAGGCTCAGCTCAACCTTTGCAGACTGTATCCTGGCAGCATTGCTTGGAGAAGTTCTCCAAAGCAAGTAGTACATGAGCTAAGTGACCAAGTATCCGGGAGAGGCATCAAGGGCCAGGTCTGAGCCCAAGAGACACATCTGCATGTTGCACATTTCTGTGAGCACCAGCTTAGACTGCAAGATGAAGGAAAGGGATGCACTATCAGCTTGAATAGAAAGGAGGAAGGGAAGCAGCTGATCTCTATCTGAGGTTTGAGGCATTACATTAATGGTCTTCCTTGATATTTCTCTTTCTCCGTAGCCTGGTCTGAACAGTGCTTGGGTTGAAAACCTTTGGCTGCTTCAGATACTACCCTGGCTTGTGGGAGGAAAGAGCATTTGAGACCAGCAGTTGTTTTCCAGTTATGTTACATCATGGCCAAAACCAGGCACGTCCCGGTGTGCTGCCCACAATCAGTCAAAGTTAGAGCTCTCTGCCCAAACTTTACCTACGTACCTTTCCTGGGGAATCTCAGGATATTTCAGTCACTGACCTCTCTCTATACAACAACTATCTCAAAAGGGGCTTGAAGTCCTGGGAACGACTAGAGAGACTGGTGGAGCTGTGCCCTCCTGACCATGGCACTTTGCTCTGCTACTAGCCTGCATCTGGAGTCAGCTTCATGCGAGGGATCAAGGGGTTCCCACCTCACTCTGGTGCAGTCTGCAAGGCCTGCTTCCTGCCAGGCTGGTGAAGGAGACTCCTGGGCAAGGGACAAATGCCACAATTCCTGCTTCGGGAGGGTCACGCTGAGAGTAATCACAGTAAAAAGCAAACTTGCCAGAGATGTTGTTGGCAGGAGAACAGGCACGGCCACAATCGCAATACTCGCGGTAAAGCCACCACCCTGGCAGTGGCCTGTGTGTGCAGAGGAGAACAGCTGTGCATGTGTGCAGGATATTTAATTGTTTTAAACAGATTTTCTGTCTTGGGGCAGGAAAGTTCTGGGGCCTGTAGCTCTAGGTATCTTAAATTTTCCACCCTTGCTTTTTCTTTATTGACTACTGCAGAAACATGGTTTCATTTTTGAATACTGATTAAATCAAATGATGTAACTCTAAGATATCTGAGATGTTTGATATGGCTATGGAAGTCTTCATCGTTAATGTTTAATGACATGCTGAGAATTTGGAAGTTCTTGCTCTGCACATTGTTTCCTGATATCTTGCCACTTTTTAACTTGGATCATTGAGAGGGGTTGTATCTACCTCATCTAGTTCTATTTGACACTAATCCATCTTTCCAGGCTTTTAAAATGTGCTTGTCATCATGGTGCCCCAGTACTTAAATATCCTTTCATTTTAGCTTCAAGGTCATTTTGCCTTTTCATAAAATCCTAATCTGGATTTCTTCCACGGTATACATTTTTTAATCTACTGCACTCAATACAATTGATGATGACAATTAGCTAATGGCAAATGATTTGGGGAAAAGGGAAGAAGGGGAAACAGAAACCTGAGAGAATTCAACACCTATTCTTGTTTCTGTGTAATTTGTATCTCAGCTTACTAATATGGAATATGTTTCTCAGTTATATACTGATATTTATTAGTATTGTCTATTTCTTCATGCATATACCTTACTGAAAGTATTTATGCCTGGTCTAAAGAGATGTTTTGCTATCAGTGGATATTATAGATATTTTAGTCCGTCAAAGGCTTTTATCCTTTTTTCCTCAGGTGCAAGTCAAAATGCATTTCCACATTACATTTTCTCAAATAGCAAAATTGATCTACATAGTTCTATGCCTTACCCTAGTCACCTGTTCCTGTGGCCACATCAATTTTCTGTTATGATTTTTGTGCTAATGCAGCTTTTTGTGGGGCAACACTGTAAGCTGGATTAGTAAAATGAGGGGTGTTAAAAGAAACTCTCCAGAAAAAAAAAGTCTTTGGCAGGAGAGAGGAGCTGGAGAATGTAGGAAAGTGGTGAATCCTGAAACAAGTGGTGCTCTTCAGAACAAGGTGAGAGAAAGGTCAGTGACACAAATCAAAAGAGGTTGAGGATGTCTCTTTCCCCCTAAAAAATGAGGGACTGGAGACCAGGTGACAGCAGAGGCTGCAGGAACTATGGAATGGTTTTTAGAAATAGAGTTTGGTTTTGGCGATTTTAAGTTGATGGCTGAATATGCAAAAAAAGATTTCAGAGAGAGACTCAGATGTAGGATCAGAGAGATGGAAACATTTACCGATCAAATTTCACGCTCTTCCAACATAAATGTAGAGAAAAGAACATAAACACATAAAATTTGGGGCCAAGGGACTGGATTTCACAGTACCCTTTTATATGAGATAGCACTGTTTCATAAGAAAATACTGAAACTATACTGAGACCAGAAGTCCATGCAAGCATAGATTACGTGAAGGATAGTCTAAATCAAGAGAAGGTTATCCATGTCACATCCTTTCTCCATTCCCTGCCACTGGGAGAAAAAGCACTTTCACCTCTCACTCCTCCCTGCTTACCTCCTCTCTTCACACTGGTAAGATTTTTTGCCTTTCCACGCCTGACAGTGTTCTGTACACTTAGGCCTTTTTAGAACATACCAGATGTTTCGTTCTGAGTGTAGTACTTTTGTATTCTGATAAACCACTTTGTACTTTTCTGCCAGCAGCTGAATTAAAAAAACAACTATCTAGACAGAGTGTTTCAATCCCAGATGTTCTCCAGAAAGCGTTGTGGAAAGGCAGGCTTGTTTGTTTTCATAAATCTTGTGTGCTTCATGAAATGCAGTGTGCATGATATATTTCCTCTCTATTAAAGTGTTTGGACAGCCCCTACTTTTTCTTAATACCTCTTTGTCATCTTGTTCTATAATAAAAAACATGCAAGCAAGCAAACATATCCTCCCTACAAATCACAACAAGCCTCTATGAGTTTTTGTGTACCGCTTGTGCAGAAAAGATTCTCTTTCCTCACTGTGCTTTCAGTGTTTTGCTAATTGACTATTTTGAATGCTTTTGTCAAAAGGCACCTACTTAGCTGCAGGCTCTCCGCTGCATGTCTCTCAGGGGAGTTGCTGGCTGGAGGTTTCTATTTTGTCCCTCATCAGATTCAAGGAGAAGCCATCTGACGCCACAGTGACTATCCAGAATTTTAAAACACCTGGACTCCGTGCCCCTCCTCTTCTCCAGCACTACCCAAGAGACTTCAGAATATTTTTACTGATTTGCTGAATTCCTCTGGGCAATTAGAAAACCAATACATTACAGCATTGCTTTGCTTTTGTTGTTGCTGTTTGTTTTATTGTAATTGGCAGTTGCACATTTAAGTTACTAAAAACGTCTGCTGTTCCCATTCTTGTCTAATTCTAGTCATTCTTTGTTCATCTATTTTATCATACGATAGGCATCCATTATCCTAATCTTCCTATTCCCCTCTTCCTTTTCTTTCCCTCATTCATCTCCACCCTTGCCTTTCCTTTCTCTCCCCTCATTTTACGAACTTCACTTCTCTATTTCTCTACACCAAATTTCATACATAAAAAAGTATGCAAGACTCCATCCTGCAAAGTTATGTATAATATTTTTCTGCATACCTTATCCAACTGAATACAATGGGACTACTTACACGCATTAAGTGACTTGCATACATAAGTGTTTGTAGTACTGGAGCCTAAGTAACTCACCTAGCTACTAGGTTTAACAAGCAAAGAAGGAACTGCCGTGATTTGTATACAACACACCAAAACTCCAGGGTAATCTTACTGCAGTTACCCTCATTTTCCACTTCCCCTCCCTCTTTGTTGTAATTGCCCACTCTGACATTTCAGATTAAGTATCTCACTATGGAAAGACTTACATCCACACTTAATTTTGTCCTGCAAATAGTCCTATAGACTTAAATGGAACTATGCACTTAAATAAAATTAAGTGAATGTGTAAGCCTTTACCACACTGAACATTGTAAATTCCACAGGACAAGCATGGTACATTTTATTCATTTAAAATATCTGCACATGTTAAATGCAGGTTGGGTAAGCAGTAATTATTTCCAGAGCAAGCTTTCAGGATTTCATACCAGCTTAATGGAAGCACTGCTATTCATCTGTAAGTAGCAGGATAAATTCCACTTCTGGAGAAATCAGAGATAACACTAGAAAGCAGGAGTAACTGACTTGAGAAAGAAAAAACAGGACAGGATTTAAACCAAGGTAATATTGATATATGCAAATAATTTTTTAGATAGAGTAGAAGACAGGGATTTGGAGTCAGCCCAGAAGTGGAAGTCAACAAAAGTGAGGACAGTGTGCGAGGGCACAGAGAGTTAAGGAGAAGATATGGTTGCAGACATAGGGAGTCCTGTTAATTTTGATTTTCGCAACTTATTTCACAGGACAGGCAAGCTACAGAGCGTAAAAAGAGGCAGGTGATTATTTTTGCTGTTGAATACTGGCGTCCGGGAAGCCAGAAAAGTTGACTACAGTTAAGCAAAGAGAGAGCAGGATCATGCAATGAGAGAAAAGGTGGGATTTTCCCCAGACAAATCCGGGAACAGGTTAGCTTTTAAATGGCGGGGGGGGGGGCTGAAAAGAAGCAGCGTCTGTGCTTCGCAGCATGACACCGGCGCTTCCCCATCGCCGCGGGTGAATCAGCGTTCAGCTGCGCGGCCCCGCCGACCCGCAGCCGCCCGCTCCCCGC
>NW_020448830.1:1203333-1226155 GCF_003343035.1 Apteryx rowi
GCTGGCGGGTGAAGTCATCGTGTCCATTGTCTCCCCTCGGCCCCCTCGGGCGGGCGGGGGCCTGTCCCGCCGCGGCCCGTGGCGGCGGAGCGCGGCGCAGCGGGGCCCGGGCCGGCTCAGCCCCCGCCGCGGCGGGGCGGCCACCGGGCTCGGTTTCGCTTCGCCTCGCGGCGTGTGCGCGGAGGTGCTGCCGCGGGGGGGGGACGGGGAGGTCCGCGCGCCGCCCCCGGGAGCAGCTCTCGCCCTCAGCCCGRCCTTAGCGACTCGGAGGCGGCCGGGAGCGCGGAGGGGTTTCAGGTGCCCGGGGAGATTCTCGCCGCTTCCCTCCAGCGTGTCTCAGCTGCGCGGGTGGCGGCGGGGCAGGCGGCGGCGTTTTCGCTGCGCGGGTCCCGCCGCGGAGCCGGGAGCTGCCCGCCCGCCCGGCGCGCGCGGGGCAGCGAGAAGAGGGGCAACAAGCACTTTTCACAACCAGCGCGCGTGTGAAGCGAAGGAGCTGAAGAGGTGGTCGGCGAAGGGGAGGTGGCCTTCTGCCTTCCCCCTCCCGCTCTGGGGCTCTGTCACAAAAAAAAAAATGGGGCTGTGCCAAGGGGACTGTGGTAAGATGCAGTTACTGCCAAGCAGAGAAATCAAAATTTGAAGCCTTCATGCCTTTGTGTGGACTCTTACTGCAAATGTGCCTGTGTTTCCCTGTGAGAAGCACAACAGATCTTGTTTCTGTTAAAATACTGTAGTTGTCGTTGGTACTGATCGGCGCTTTATCTCAATTGTCATCAAGGACAGCATTATTTTGAAAAGGCAGAGAGCAGTTCAGGAAAGGGATCTTGCAGCATTTAATTCGGTCGATTATTCATAAATTTGTTTATTTTAAAATAACTATTTTCATCAATCTTAATTTCAACTTCTAGGTTAAAAAAAATATCCTTTTTTGTCAGCCAGACAGTATTTCAGAATTTGATGAAATGCTTTGTACCGTGCCCATAGGAAAAGATTGTTTTCAGTTTTGTATTCAGATGGAACCGAAGTGGAGGTTCCCAATTGCCCGGTTACCAGAATTCACTTGCATGTATAAAAACAGTGGCTGTCTAGTATCATTTAACAACTGCCTGAAATTTTACCATTATTTAACTGTAAACACTTAAATGTTCATTCTTAAAACTGTTCACAAAAGCTGAGAAAACACTTCTTTAATTGAATGTGAATTAGGCCTTTTTGGACCAGGAAATGAAAATTTCACTTTCTTTTGCATAATGGCAATAATGCTACTCTTAAAAACAAGTTCAGTAAAAAGGCTTACATGAGACCTCTTTCCCATATGCATTTTTATTGAACTATGCCAGTTTCAATTTTGCTTTATAAAGTTCTTGTTGGATAAAATGTTTATTGGTCATCTCTTAAGTGAACTAAATTCTGAATTCTACTTTTTTTCTTCATGTTGTCAGCTATTTTTGAGGCTGAGGACATCAGATCATTAATTCTAAAGGAGGGAGTCAAAAATCTGTGTAGATGTAGTTTTCTTCTCTCACCCTCTCCAAAATCTACTAGCCAAATGGCAGGTTTCTTATCTAGAGCAGTCATCAGATTTCGATTAGTTATGCCAGCAAAGGTTCAGGAAGAAGGAAGATACTTGACAGATGTATTTGTTTACCTTCATAATGTGTACAAATCCTAATCTCTGTATTAGTAAATGAATCATTAAAACTCCCTTAGCCATGGGATTCCCAGATAACAGTAATGTGTGCATTAGGAAGACTTGCTTTATGTGATTATTATCAGTTTATGAAAGAACACAAATCCTTGAGTTCTTGTGGTAGCTGCATAAAGCCTTTTGTGATGGAAAATGTGCCTAAGCTTTCTTATTCATGAACAACATTTTGTTGCTACTCCCAGTGACAAGAACAAACTTCAGGAGCTGTAATGTTATCTGTCCCTCTAAATTTGTTCAATGGGTAGGTGATTTTTCCAGTCTTTTTTTTTTCTTTTCAGTTTGCTTGGGATTTTTTGCTCCTCACTAAAGTGTCCCTCACAAAGGTATTTTTTTTCCCTTTCAGGCAAACAAAGTAGGAGGCCTAAATCTTTTCACAGAACTTCTGAATCCTGTTTTGAAAGTGCTAAGAAGGGTCTTTGAACTCTGAAGTGCAACTACACTGTTCTGCACCGCTGTCCTCTGATGGCCTTTAGCCAAGGTCATGGTCTCTATTATGGGGTCAGTTTACTCTGGCCCACAGTTGAACATCCATAATTAGCTTTGTGATTTATTTTCTGAATTGTGTCTTAAACGCCACATACCAGCCTAGTAGAATAAATTTTAATATCTGACTAAAACAAGTTAATGGATACACGATTTAGTTGCCACTCTACTTGATCTGATGTCTGATTTATAGCTGAGCTGCAAGTCACTCTGATTCTTTCTCAGCATCAGCGAACACTCTTTGCAGTAGTAGTATAAATGTTCATGCTAACACTGGCTTATCCACGAGGAAGTTAATTTCAATTTTTCTCTTTTTGCATTTGTCTTAGCTCTAAGTTTCCGTTGTCCCTTCTCTGTTAACTGATGGAAGATGTGTAGCTGAATGAATCAGTGCGTATACACACTTCAAGATACTAAGAATGATGTTGGATATTATATTGCTAAATGCATCTGAATTGCACATGGAGGTAGATTTCCACCAAGAAGGTAAAAAGTTACTTTGAGCCTTTGAAATTTGGTTATTTTTAATAATGTTGGACTTGAATTTCAGCAATGTCTGTTTTCTTTTGCTGTAGCAAGACTATGGAAGAGGCTGTGTCTGTACCTAGAAAATAGTTAGTTGTTTTTTTTAATAATGTTCCTAATTTTTGTCAAGAGGGGAATTCCTTCTATTTTTGATTCTCTGAACGAGAAATTTTGACTATGATTTAGTCTAATTATAGTTCATTTTTAATAATGTAGTTTTAAAATCTGCAATGAAATGATTTTTAAGGAAAAGTCAGAACCTTTTTGTGTTATATATAGATCAGAACTCAGATATGCTGTGCTCTAACTAGAAAAAAGTCCAAATAAACTAAAAATTTCCCCTCAATTCTTCCCTATGTTTTTTGCTGTTCAGAGTAGAATTTCAGTCTTCTTAAGTTTTCACTTAGAGGTTACTTCAAAAGGCACTTTGGCACTTTTATCTTCTTTTTAAAAATTTTGTGGTAAGTTATTATGCAAGATCTTTGATCGCTTGCTGATATTTAGGGATTCACAGATTTAGTCCAAAATTCTGTAAATTAACATTCACCTTAGCATCCCAGATTTTCTTGTAAGGATATTTTTTAGTTGATGAGATCAATGGAAGAGTCTTTGCTCATCTGAGTCATAAGAAGGTATAGTCTTTTTCAGTGGTCTCTAGTTGTTTCATGTGCATTTCTGGCAATTCTCAGGCACTGTAGCAACTTGATTTTGATTGCTGGTCCTTTCTTGGCAGGCTTTGCTCTTCTTTTCCTTTTCTTCTATTAGTGTAGCACACTCTCATGCTGGCTGAAGGATCCAAAATGAGGAATGGAAGATATCTATAGAGAACTATAGATGTTTTATGTAACTAACGTATTACAAGCTTCAACTGCAAGTTTTTTTGTTGTGTGCATGGCCTATACCACTTAGGAATAGTCTTTGAGTTCTTGAAAGACATAATGTGGTAGAATATCAGAGGATCAGCTAGAATTCAGAGAAGCAAGAAGACCCCTACAGCCGAGCTGTAAGATGTCCTTTGCGATTTCACTGTTAAGTCTTTCCTCATTAAGGCAAGTGAGGAGGGCCTTGACTCATTCTTTTACTTGACTTTGATGGAAGTTGTGGCACACTTCTAAGAGAAGATTTGACCTCACCATTAGGTTTATCTATGGAATAAGAAGAAATAGGAGTGCTTCCATTACTTACTTTCGAAGGAAAGGCTACAGTAGGCTTTTCTACTCTTAAATGTATCAACTGTAGATTCAACTCAGTCACCTGTTGGATGACTAGTAGTATCTTGCTGGGCAGGTAGCCAGAACACTGCAACTGTAATTGCCTTTTGCAAGATGAAAATAGCTTTAGAAGAGTGTTTTTTTTCTGAAGGGCGAGTTGCAACAGGTTCACTTTACATCTAGATATCACACCAGGCTAGAAAGCTGATATAAGAGTTGCTTTAACTTAAAGCAACTTAGCACAGAGATCTAATGAAATGAGCTTAATTAAAAATTGCATATACACAGGTGTTTCCTCAGGCATTAAAACTTCCTCTCTTCAGAGGCCAGCATATCYCCTAATGATGTCTTCAGCAAGATGTTTGAAGGGCACCTTGCAGAAATAAATGTTTGTAGCAATTCAGTTTGGTATAGTTACTTGCTTTTTTGCTTCCTAAGTAGAGCACAACTCTGTTAATGCAAGTATCCTGTTATTGTTCAGTACAATCTGTCATTGTGGGACTCTGTCAATTCTGTTCTGTTGCCATTTATAGTTGGGATAAATTACTGTTAAACACTTTTCCATAGGCCCTTTAGCTGCTCCCTTAAGGCAGATTAGAGCTCTTATTCCAAACTGGAGCCCCCGGCTGTGCCCTTCAATTGTTCTGTTTATTGCTTGAAGAGCAGCTTCAGCAAGAGACCTTACTCTGGAGAAACTGTTTGAAATAAGCATCTTGTTGCTTTGTTCTCACTGTGAGTCATTGATGCTACATAATCTCAATAAATAGGAGTATCGACTTTAAGTTTCTCAGCTAATGATCAGATAATTTCCATAAAACTAAATTGTCCAGCATGCTGGAAATGTAAGACAGTTCCTATACTATACTGCTTAGTGCACTGTGTGCGATTTCTGGTGGAACAAATTTACCATATATGTTTGCAGGAAATGGTTTGTAAGGAGTGCAAAGTGGTCCAGGACCTCAGAGGGATCTACTGAATGCTGCGGAATTCAGGTGGAAAGTCCTGGACTAAAGATTTTAGCTGAGTCATGGGGATTTCACAGTGATTTCACAGTGCTGTATGGGTAGCTTATTTGATATGTGAACACCACAGCACTATTGTTGCTGCACCTTGTTTATATGTATAATAACTTTAATTTATCTGTCTGCTCTTAGATTCTGCAGACAAATAAAATCTTTCTTAGCACCATAATGATTAATAATGGTTGCATTCTGAAGAATAAGAGTATTGGTGGTACCATGCCTAAATTTGTCATTCATGCAATTCCTTTGCTGAAAATTCATAGTGTACAGAACTTGAACTGGATAAGGGGAGGGATATTTTGGCAGATCTGCAATATCATCATTCAAAACTCATTCTCAGGAAGAAACATTTAAACCCTTTTTTAGGAAATGGAAGACTTTTACTCTGTCTAAATCAGATTGTTGAAGACTACTTTTTCTCCAAGTGATTTGTGTTTCTTAGGACCTGAGAAATTGGTTGCCATATGCTCAACCCAGATTCAGTGTTGCAGCTCTTTGTATCAGAATCTAATTGTACCTTGACAGTGAATGTTTTACGGAAGCAGTAACTGAGTATCTGTAAGATAATTCTGTGTAATAAGTGAAGATACGGACTGAGGATGGTTGTTAAAATGTACTGTTTGGGTTCTCTCCTTCCTATCAAAATCCTTTGTGTAGGGAAGAGAGCTGTCCCTCAATCATATAATGGAAGAACATTTGACTGGGAATAGATAATGATTGTATTTATACCACGCAGTTGGCAAGGGAATTGAAGAATAAAGCCGACTAAGAAACTGAGCAATCTAATGTGCTGATTAATGTGGAAAAAAAGTGGCTGTGTGACACAGTCTGTTCAAAATTAAAAACTGTCTTTTGATCTATGTGTACTAGAAAAATAATTTTTATCACAAAGATTTCTTCACCATATGTCCCAGTGAAGGTGCTCTGACTTTGTATTCCTTTACCGTAAATCAAATATTAACAGAATATAGTCTTTAAACTTACTTATTTTTTGCAGAGTTGAAACCCTTGCTTCAGTTTCTGATGAAGAGTAGTCTCCTTCTCGGTTTCATTTTACCTGTAAAGCTATATCTAATACTTGCTTTTTGTTTGACTTCATATCTTTAAAAAAAAAAAATAATAAAAGTCAGTCTTTCCTTTATATGACACTGCTAAATATGTCTTCATGGGAGACCAGGAGCTCTTTTACTCAGGGCCAGGGATGGGGATATCAAACTTCTAGGTCCTTTTTAAGCAAAGGGATCTGCAGCCTTCGTAGGCTGTGAAGGCAGGCTGTTGCCTGCCTGGCACATAAGGTTCCCCAGCCAACACAGGTTTAGCTGTGGGACAGCACAGAGAAGAGTGCAGCACTGCTGTGCTTGTTATTTTCCATAATTTCAAAATGCTTCTGTCTTAAACCATCTCCATTTGGGCTGAGGGATTTTTGTATCTAGTGATCAAATGTATTTCCTACCCAACTTGTTAATCTTTTTCCCTTTCTTTCTTCCCCTTACTGTTCCTATTTGCTGTTGGCTTTTTTTCCCCGTTATGTGGCAGCAAACTCTTGTTCAGACTTTGTCTGTGGTGGTGGCAGGTAGTTGCAGAAAAGTAGACTTTGCCTTCTGTGATCTGACACTGGGCAGAAATTCAGCCAGGGTAAGAATAGAAGAGAGCCTTGTAAGCTCAGCAGATGAATCCAGAGTCTTTCCACTATTAACAATTAAAGGATGATTCCAAGGTAAATTAGATAATGGAGTAACAAACTAATGAAAAGAGAACAAAGGATGAAAAAGAAAAAGATCCTGCCTTGCAAGAATTTGGATTATTGGGATTACATGCTGCCTGCCTGTCTGGGAAAGGAACAACAAGCTCCCTTGTTTTCGGTATTAATTTAGTTAGTGGATAATGTGTGTGATGTGTCAGAGAAGTTTATCTTATGTTGTTGAACTGAGGATTTGCAAAGGAGGTGGTGTTTACTGGGGGAATTAGTTAAGAAACAGAAGCATCCTGTTTTGCCCTGCCCAGCAGTGTTGCAGCCTTTTCCCTAAAACAGAGTAAGCAGTGATAAAACAGTTTCTTCCCACCTCCTACACTTTGCCCTAATCAACATAATATCATGGCTGGATCTAGACCAAGAAGTGTCATTTGAATAAAATATGAAGACAGTGAAATAGTATTCTTGCCATTCTTTTTTTTTTTTCTCTCTCTGTTTTGTTTTGGAGATGTGATATGCTGCTGTGTCTTTTTAGGGCTGTATAGTTAATCCATATGTTTTTTTGTTAACTGAAAGGTCATATAATATTGCCTTTCTGTTTTAAGGGTAACATATGATTTCTAAGCCACAACTTCAACTTAAATCATCTCCCGCAAACTGTGAGGACCTTTGTACTGTATGCCTTTAAAGCCATTCTAGAGAAAATGGCATATGCACAATTAATGTGAAGCCACAATACGCAGCATTTATGGGACAGGTCCTCTTTGTTTTTGTTCATCTCTGGTAGTTAAAAGTAGATATAATAAAGGAACATGCATTTTGATACGGTGGTGTTCCTCCTGAAATGCCTGGGAATACACCTCTAAGAGTAGACAGAAGAATGGTTTCATTGTGCTAAAAATCATTCAGTGAGGGAGCCACTCAGAACTATGAAAGAAGGGAGCTTCTGGTTGGCAATATAGTAAACAAAATACAACATCTTATGGAAAGTGTCAATAGGGGATGCTTTTGTCTCTAACAAAGTGATGTAGGTATGAAGCTCTCTGTAAAGAGAAGTCCTTTTCAAGTTAGAACTACTCACAATTAAAGTTGAACCCTTCTGAAATGTACGCTTTGGTTGTATGGTACTACTGGAGACAAGGTTGTGACTGAATATGGGTGGTTTTGGAATATCCGGTGATGCAGACAAAACCTTGTTTTGGTGACTTGGTTTCCTTCAAAGATGGGGGATATCTGATTTACATTTGTTGTTGTATGACTCTCGAGTCAAACTAGTTAATTGAAGTATGGCTTTGAGCAAGTATTGTCTAAAGTTAGAACTTTATATTTGCAGTGACTTTAACTTCTCTAATGTACACTCTGTAAAACTGTGGGTTTTGTAGGTGAAGAATGGCTCGGCTTYTAGTAGTGTGTAGAATGCAGGAATTCAGTCTTATTTTCTGGCATGAGAACAAGGAAAATGCCTTCAGGATGCTGGTAGCTTAATCTAACTTTGCTGTTGCTCAGATACCATGCTAATGAGTGCACTAGAAATAGGTGTGCATGGCTTCTGCAACAATTAGTTGACCTCTGTCTGCACTCTTCTTCTGAAGTGTTACTCATAACAATAACGTGAAATCAAGTCTGACATTGCATGCAGTTTATTGACGTTTAAGGCTTTCAGGTCAAATCCTCAAATGTTAGGAAATGTCAGAATTAAGGTTGAAGAAGCAACCATAGTTTGATTACCTTTTGTGCCTATATTAAAATACAGTCCTTAATACAACTGTAGTTCTTTTTTCTTCCTCAGAGAAGCTTTCTTCAGAACTGTTTTGCCCTTTCCATTGGGGAGTTGGTCTAGATTGGGCAGTAATAAAGC
Organism: Apteryx rowi; assembly: GCF_003343035.1. Lineage (NCBI taxonomy): Eukaryota > Metazoa > Chordata > Aves > Apterygiformes > Apterygidae > Apteryx > Apteryx rowi. The sequence goes on from NW_020448830.1 coordinate 1,211,831, forward strand.
TTTATCTCTAGGACARTTGTTTCCTATACAAAAGTTCGGAGATGTAATGCAAATAAAGCAGAAGACTGAAAGGATTTTATTCTTGCTTGGTGAAGGCATCTAAATCCTGAGTGTATATACTGTATTCTATCCTTTTTCTGCTTTACGGTTGATATGTTATGTTTGGGAAGCTAACTAAAACTTTTCATAGGTTAACGTCAGTGGTATGTCTTGAGGTTTTTTGTGTATCCACTTGATACTGTAGGAACTGACTTACAAAAGCAGTGAGCAGGCACAACCAGGCCTGAAGTCAGTGGAAGCTTGTCTTTGAACATGTAATTTGCTGTATAACATAGTCAGAAAGAAATTAAGTTCTTATGTGTATCAGGTCAGGCACCTGAGCTTGATAAGTAGTTCCATCCTTAATCATATACTTTAATATCATATCTATTAATAGGCTTAATAAGCATTTTACTTCACTGTGATGAATACGGTATTTGACTGTTTTAGCAATATTACTCTAACACGATCAGTGTTCTACAAAGTTGTATGAGGAAATCAATTCCTGCTTTCAATGTAGAATTATATTCCGTAGTGTGCTCTTTTTTCTTTCTTTTTTAAGATAGGAGACAAATGAGAGAAAAAACCCAAAATACTGAATAGTAACCTGGTAAGTGTGAATCTGGCAAGGATTCTGCAAGGGGAAAAGGGATAATGGCCATGCAATTAAGCTGTCATAGCATACTTCAGCTCTCATTTCCAAACTCCAGGTCTTAATTCTGTTTACTTGATGAAGTTATTTTAATGTAGTTTGGGTGCTGTTTCCTAGTTGTTAAAAATAATAATTGCAATCAAAACAGGTCTGGAACCTACTCACTAGGCAGACCTCTGCTATTTGAGCTAGTAGTATCTAATAATACTCTGTCATGCTTTATAAGGATCAGCCCTAGATAGTATGATCTATGTGCTTGCGCAAAGGGTTTTGCGGATATCTGCAGACTGTGGAGGACAAGGCCTAGAGAAATGCATGTTCTGACTGTCCAAGACTTTCATTGCCTCCCCCCACCCCCGGCAATACACCTTTTACTTTCTGCCTACCTACACTACTTTATGCAATTCTTATCCCATTTAGTTGGTTATGATTTGTGTTAGGAAGATACTCCAGCCAATCTAAATTCTTAGCCTTTTGAGTTCCTGATTTGATCTCTGTCCGTCTTTCCTGCCATTCAGAGATGCTCCCTCTCCCAGCTTGCCCAGTTCTACTACTTCGTAGTGTCTCCTTACATTATTTTCACCCTGTGCTTGTTAGCTCATTTTCGTCTAGTGTTTGAGACCAGCCAGTCAGTTCTCCTGCTTCACTGGGATTTTCATGAGATTTGTTGTTTCTAGTACTTGTGCTACGGGTTTCCAGATTCTTTCCCTGAACAACTCCTGTCAGTCTCATCACTCTGTGATCCTCGTTGTTCTTGTATTTTTTTCTCTCTGGCGCTCTTTAGAGTCTCAGTTGAGTCATCCTAGCCCTGTTCAGTGCTAACTCTGTTTGCACTCCTGGCAGCCACCACTTCCACCGTTAAAATTGCAGCATGATTCAAGTTGAGAGGGATGTTTGGAGGGCATCTTGTCCAAGCCCCATGCTCAGAGCCAGGGCTAATGTTAGGTCAGGTTGCTCAGAACCTTGTCTATGCATGTTTGGACTATATCCACTCTTGTTTAATCTACTCTGTTTTTTTATTTCCTTCTTTTCCATGAGTTTAATCCTGTCCCCTCTGCATTAGGTCCAAATACCTTCTATAACGCTGTTACCCAGTAATGGGATGTTGGGAAGCATAAAACAGCTTCCTTTATTTTCTGGTACTTCAACTCAGCATATTGTGCACCTGAAAATGAAAGAAAGATCCTGTTCAATGCCAGACTGGATCACATTCAATAGATGTTTTAGCAGCTAAAATACATCCTGTAAGCTGGAAATTGTGCATCTTCTCTTCTGTTCCCCAAAACTTGTAAGCGTGACTGTGTTGACATTGTCACAACACTGACAAACTGTGCATCCTTGATGCAGTGGTCAGAATGAAATCCCAGTCTCAAAGCATGCTAGTGCGAAAGCTTTCCAGAGAAAGTATAGTCAGTTTTGGATTTATTTTCTATTCTAAGATACTCTTTTCCTTCAAGTGCTCTTTTTTTGGAATTGGTTGAAGTGTTTTGGTTGAAATAATAAGAGATCTGAAGAAGATTCTTCGTGTGTAACTTTTCAGCCCAGTTATGCTTGAGAAGATTCTAAACAGACTTGGAAATAGGATATTGTAATGGGAAGTGTCAGCCAATATTAATAATAGAGCTACCAATCTTACAACAAGAAATCATTATCTTTTACAATAAAAGATGTATTAAACTGTAAAAATGAGGTGAGTCACAATGCATTTAACTTCTTATTACTCTTTGGTTTCTGTTTTCAGCAGCATGGTTATATTTTTCCAAATTGACTTAATCTGACTGTCTGCTTACATTCCCTTCCCCCATAACAGCATCTGCTGTTTAACCATGAGATGCTATATCCATCCTTGCTTTAAGCCTGCTGCTGCCTTTTGTAGCACTGCCGTACTCCTCCATGTGCTGCTCATATATGTGGCTTGTAGAATGAGGCTTTTGGGGGGTTAGTCCTGCAGAATGGTGTAGCATGCTAGTTTGGGAGCTTAGCTGCTGTCGTAAGGGCCTCAGTGGTTTAAAATGCTAAATCTGTTAACTGGTCCTGTTCATTACCGTCTTTCTCTTGGATTTTATCAACCTACAGCCATCAATATAATCAAATGAATACCCTTGCTTTCATTCACATCTGGAGATTTAGCTTCAATACACCTCATAGGAAGTTTAAACTAAATACCTGACTTTGTTCTGAAGGGGGCAAGGTGACCCTGTTATGAATTTCTGCTGTGGGGTGGGTAACCCACTGCTGAGACAGAGTGAACAACTCTCTCTGTTTCTCTAATTCACACCTTTTAAGCTTTTAACTACTGCAATCTAACTTAAAATTTCGTTTCCATATAACTTTTAAACTGTCATGTGCCTAACTATTTCACCATTTAATTGTAACGATGTTGAGAATTTTCCCTATATATCTACAACTTAAAGTGACATCAACCTTTTCCTGGCACTATAACCATTTAATTTTCTATTTTGGGCCATAGAGCAGCACTTGCTAATTCTGTGGAATACCATATGGTAGCTTTCGTTTTGTGAATTAGTAAGACAAATATTACAGTATATGCTGTAGCAAGTAACTTAAATGTTTGAAAGATCCCATGTGCCAACAATCTAAGTTCCTTTTTAACAAAGTTAAATAGCTTTTAAGTGGAATTATACACCTGCTTCCTCTAATGTATTTGCGTAGCTATTTTCTTTGGAACTGTAGGAGGAAATAAATGGTTTCAAATAAACAGTGAAGCTCCTGACTTCAAAGAACTTCCTTCAGAAGTGAAATAACTTCGCTTTCCTTTTTGAAATGAATAAAAAATAATCATACCTTACCTTGTTACTTCTTTTTTCCTATGTGTATAAATCTACTGGAATTTTCATCTTGGATCTTTTATAAGAAAAGAATTACTAGTATAGGACATCTCAAATTAGTGTTGAAAATGCTTGGCTGGTTTTATTCTCATCTGTTGCATATCTTAAGTTATGATGATGTAAAAAGAAAAGGGTTCGTCCTTGGAGATGAACTCCCTTGTTGAGAAGAGGCAGTACAGCAAAATTTTTCTGCATTGATGCCGCAGAACAGTGTTTCTTCTTCTTCAATGACTCCTTCCTTACCTAGAGTATCCCAGAAATAAACTAGATATCATCTGCTCTCATGCTCTCCTTAACCAGAACAATACTCAAGTAATATGATTATAATGTAATAGTTTTTACTGGCAAAGGCTGCTTAATTAGGATGTCTGCAGATATTTGGTCTTGAAATAAGCTTATATATACACAAACAGATCAAATGTCCAAAAGTGTTAGACACACAGTTGTTTTCATTATTCTTGTAATAACTCAAGTACTGAACACTCCTGAAAATCTGTTGCTTTGTTCAGATTTCTTCAGCAGTTCAGTTCTTTTGCAAGTCTGATTTGTAAGGACTGCTTTTCCCCTACCCTCTTAAGATGCTGAATGTATGTACTTTTGCTTTGCTTGTAAGTGTATGTTTAGCATTTTCAAAAACTTGATGCCTTTTTTGCTCAGGCCTGTTATCAGAACTTTTTATTGAAGTATGCTCTTCTAATGCTGTATATAATATTAATAATTATTTATGCATATGCTGCTTACAGCTATCTTTTTGGAAATAATGCTGTTTCTACAGCTTCTTCCAGTTCACCTCTATTTCCCAGCAGATTATTGATAGGTTCAGAGAAACATTTTCCAAGTCTGTGATTAGTGAAATACTTAATTCTTATTGAAAAGCCAGACCTGGTGTGAATTAATATGAATACAAGGACTATATTTTATATGCAAAATGCTCTCTTTATCACAGTAATTGATCTGATTTCCTCTTACTTTTCATCATGGCCATAATATTAATATTAAATAATTTTAATTATAAATATTAATAAAAATAATGATTTTAATCACTAAATAAGTTGTTATAATAACATCAAATCATTAAATTATTGAAAAACATGCCTGTCACAGCTAGATAAGCATGTAGATAAGCATTTTATTAGAATAAATTTACTTTAATTCTTTTTTAAGGAAGCTTTTCTTCACGAACTTATTTAGGTTAGTATACTTGCATATTAATAAAGTACATTGCTTTCCATCCTATATTTGGTATTTTGTGAAGGCATTTTTTTTTTAAGAAAAGAATATTTGTTAGAAAATTGAAATACTAATGTATCTTTCTTTTATATGGCCATAATATTTGAACTGCAAGGTTATATATTGTTTAACTTCTTAACAAACTTGCTTTAGATTTGAGAGAGCTTGCATTCCTCTCAGAAATTGTATGCTAACATTCTTTTAAAAAGGCATAACTTTGAATTACTGGAGGATCAGACATTCAGGGCATCAGTTTAAAAACTTTACTCTTGCTGGCTGTGGTAGCAAACTGCAGTTTATAGCTAATTATATATTTAAAATAATGAGAAAAATGAGATTTGGAATAAAATTAATTCATTTCTGAGCTGACTTATGGTAATTGGTTTAACCCTGGAGACATGAGCTATACATGCTGGCTAGGTATCTAAGAAATCTTAGTAACTTGAAGAGTATCAGTATACTCCTGCTATATCCTATTTTTAGTTGTAGCCAATCTCTAATACCTGAGAGGAAGGTAAATTTCCCTTCCTCCTTTAAATTGGAAACAAAAAAAGTAATTAAAAACAAACAAACAAACAAACAAACAAACCCAAACTCTGAAATGCATTGGGCTAAGAAGGCACCTTCATTTCTGACCCCTGCAGGTGGCCAGTGAAAACTTTGCAGCTGGGGATTAAATCACTAAAACAAGTATCAGTTTCAGCTGAGAGACATCCAGCAAGCTCCAAGGGGATTTTATTGCAAGGTTAATAATGCTTCACAGAGAAGAAAAAAATATGGTGGTGTTTTGCTGTGGAACTTAGTGTTAAAAGGGAAGCTGTACCTGGTCAGGGGACAGTTGTGTAGGTTTTTTTTTTTTTCCTCCCTGCAGACTATTTTTGATTGAGGGGGAAAAAATCTTCTGTGAAGTTCTCCTAAGAAATTGACCTTTACTTTGAACAATTTTAGTCCAGAGTTGAAATTCAAGTTGTTATTATGGTATCTAGCAGGGGGCTGTAGTCTGGCTCTCTTCTTCCTCTGTCTGTGCAATTGGACAGCTGTCAGCATGTCCTGTGACATCCCGAGTTAAAAGACTTCAACTGTTGACTGTCATTTTAATTTTTTGTGGAAAGACATTTTCTTGAAGATTTGGCTTCTCTATTGCAATTTTTTCTACGCTTTTTTTTGTATGTGTGTGACTCCTTTTTAAGGGGAGGGGAAGCCGGCAGGAATGGTGCTCATGGATGATATGATTATGCATCGCGTGGAAAGTGACTTCAGAACTTGCTTAGTATTTGTTCTTGTCACCATTGTAACTTATTTCATGACATTCGTTGAAGGACCTTTTATTCATTCCTGAACATTCTGGTTAGCGGTTTTGGAAACATAAATGAATAGATGTATAGACATAAGCATTATTTCGAAAGAAGGAAGTATGAGAGAATATATTGAGGACAAGTATGGGGTGGGAGCATGAAAAAGGCAGTCAGAGGAATGGGGTTTAAAACATTTGTGAGAAAGAGAGGACCCAGCCATTACTTAGCTTTTTGAAGAGAGCAATAAACTGGGGCTACGTTCATGTGATAGTTGGGAACCAATTAAATTCTTCAGAAAGAGTTTGATTTACTTATAGGTTTAGGAAAAATGATGATAAATTGAAGTCAGGATAGGGGCATGAATAGAAATTACTCATTTTGTATATGAAAAAGTTAAAAGCCATGCTTTTCTCTTAAAAATGGTTAAAGAAGCATATCATAGGTGTAATACTTAGGTTATCAATTATGCTTGGTTTTCCCTCTTTTAATTTAAGGTCCTGAGAGCTCAACTGATGTCCAAGAATCTAGCTAATTTCTTTCCTTTCAATGCATTGCCAGTAATAAAAGTTCAGGAAAAATTATATCCTATTTTCCTGCTTTTGTAACCCTAGTTGTCTTAATTGTATTTTATACTGTGCAGGTATAGCTTTACAAATTAAATAGAATAGTTTACCAGAGGAGAATCAAAATCTACTTTATTCTCTTGGCAGGGTTGTCTCTGGCATTTGTAGCAATAATAGTAAAATTTTCTTTAAAAATAAAACTAAAAACTTGCTAATCTCCACATATAAGAAAATGCTAGTGTTTGTCAATTGTAGAAAAAAAGATCCTTTAGGATTTAGAACAGTGATAGAGAATGACAGTACTTGGTGGCTGTTGCCATTAGGCATCTATCATACGGAACTATAGTGTTCTTCAGCCATTGAGATTGCTTGCTGTTACTATACATATACAGAACATAGTGCCATTTGAGGAATTTTGTTCTGTTCCTTGTAGGTTTCTGTGTTATTTTTTATAACATTTATTGTTAAAGAATTAGGACATTACAAACAGTGAGTATGAACTTGCTGGATGTATTTCAAAACATAATATTATTAGTTTAGTTTCTGATACGTAAATAATTAAATAGATTGGATTCTGGATGCTGCTTTATGATCAAATTAGTCAAGTTTACTCTCTTCATTTGATGGTGGAGAGAAACAACCTGAACATCATCTAGGCTTTTCATTGTGATAATTTATTCAAATAGGATATATTCAAAGTGTATGTGCAAAGTCTATTACAGCAGTAACTCCTTAAGTAGGTAGTTCTTAGTGTTTTAATTTGCATTGCAATGGCAAGATTTCATCCAAAAGAAAGCTGACCACAAAAATAAATGGAGGAAGTCTTAGTGGAATGCAAGTATAATATCGACAGCGTATCTGTGAAACGGAGGCCCAGAGCTGTTTTGCATAAAGCCTATTCTGTGGCAAAGCTGGAAAGAAAAAGAGAAAGAAAAAGAGGATTCACTCTGCTTTGGCACTGATGTTTATTTGGAAGCCCACATATCTCTTCCTACCTTGGCTAGTGTTCTGTAAGTCAGTACACTTATATAAGGGTCACTTATGTTTCATTTATTCAATTTCCACCTGAAAATGTCCTACATCAGAAGGACTGTGGAGGAGACCTGTGATCCACCATGGTAACAAAGAAAACCCTAATTTGTTTTCCTTTTCTGAGCAATCTGTTAGTTACACTGTTATCTATTAAAATTGTGATATGATAGGTCAATTTGTCTGTTGCAGTTTCTGTCACTTTAAAAAAAAATCTTATGTAAGACCAAAAAATTTCATGGTGTTTCTTTTCAAGGTTTATTATTTCAGTCTGATTCATTTCCTGTTTTTCTGCTGATGTACTGACAAAAGCAGAAACAAGTATCCTTCAACTGTTCTTTTGTAAATTGAGAAAATACGTAATTTATTGTATTGCAAGTGGCTGTGTGTAACTGAAAAGATTTATACAGTTCTTCCCTGTCTCAGGCATTGCTCGTGCATTTGCTTTCTGGAACAAATCCCTGGTGCATTTCCTTCCCCTGCCAACCCCATTGCTCCCCAGGTCTCAGCTCTTTACAGCTGGCAGTCCTGTTCAGATGGGAGAAGGATAAGGACAAGTTAAAACTGCTGTTCTCCTTGGATCATAATGTAAGAACCAGGTGATACTCAGTAAAATTTGTGGCAAATTACGTATTTTAAAGGGGTAAAATGCTTCAAACCATGCTTGATTACTGTTGAACCCATTGCCATAGAATTTCTTGAGGACTCACAGACAGAGTCTGTGTCTATCTTGACAGATATTTGAAATTTATATGGATAGCAATGTAGAAAGTTACAATAGAAATTAGTGGTGCATACTGGCAGGGAGATGAGCTTTCTAGATTTGAAAGTAGTCTGTCAGGAGTTCATGTTTAGGGGGTGGGCCCAGTGAGAGGTTGCTTGCATCCTTCATCCTCGCTATCGAGTCTTGAAGACAGGATCCTGGACCCCAGTGTAATTYGGTATAACGGTTCCTGTGTTCCTGTGAAGTTTGGGGGTAGTGAGGCATGTAGGTGATTAGTCAAATGACAGACTGTTTTCTTAGTGGTTACTGATATCTTGAAATGTGTTAGAATTGTAATATTTTGATACATATATTTTTATAAGGTTTATGATGCTTGAGTAAAATATGCATTTTGTTTTTAATACAGTATATATTAAAGGTGTGACAAAAGAGTATTTCTTACATAAAAGCTAAATTGCATTCCTTTCAAGAAAATGCCTAGAAAAGGTACACTTCCATCAGGACATTTTCAATGACGTTGTAGTCCATGCCATAGCTCACAAATTTATGGCTTCGAAGGCAGCTTGAAGTTTGCAGTTCCTTTTACAAAACATAATCAGTTGAAGCAATTGCTTAAATGGCTTTTTAAATAAATTTGGGGTTACATTATTCTAGTATTTAAACCCTTTTCAAACTACTCTTTCAGAAGTAGCTTGAGTAGTAGTATAGCAGGCTTGTTCATCTTTATTTCTCTGTTAAAGAAGATCACTTCAGAGAAGCAAAAGCAAGATGTCCTATTTTTAATTCTTTCTATAGTGAGCATTTCTTTGTGTATATTAGGTTATCTTAGATGCTTAACTATAGAAATCTTCATCTAAAAGTATCGACCTTTTTCTGTTATAGCTTATGAAGCTAGTACTGCAAATTTCATTAAATACTGTGGGATTATTTTTGTTTTCTTTTTCATCAAGATACTTGCCTTTTAGATACATGGTTCCTTTGAGGATGGGAAAGACATGTAATCTTGAATGACATTAAGCCCCCAGGCTACCATTAGAGACCATATCTTTTGCTTAGCAAAGAAAAACTTCAGGGCTCTTTCTTCAGTGATGTCAGTTATATGGAGGACATCATACTGTAAAATATGAAAAGGAAGAACATAATCATTTTCTGCTTGCAAAGTCTGGATATTTGAGAGACTATTGAGATATATATGAGGGAAGAAAAAACATGCTTTATTTCTGCTCCAGATGGCAGTGGGATTTATAAATGTCCATTAAAGATAGTCAGTGATGAGACACCGGACTGGTGTTTTAAGTATCTTAGAGCACAGGTGCATGAACGCCAGTTGTGAAGTTATTGTGGCTTAATACTTAGTGGTCATTAGCTCAGATGTCGGAGGCTGACAGTTTCTGTGATCCCAGGCCACCCTGACTGTGAGATGAGACACGTTCTCTTCTGTCCGTAGTCTGCCGGTGTTACACTCTGACTGTGTGAGAGTTTGGCAAGTCACGTTATTTCTCTGCCTCAATCCCTATCTGTAAAGTAAGAATGATGCTTCCTTAGTGCTTTGTTTTTAGAACGTAATAAATTATATAAGGAAAGACACTCTTATGTGTACGCCCACTGCATAATATAGTGGAAATGGTCTTGCTAGAGCTTTGTTTTGACTGGGGCTGTTATCATCAAGCGAGCAATAAAGAGTTCATATTGTTAGGAGAGTACGTCTATACATGTATGCAATATTTGGAACTGACAGTAAATCCTATGATTAAGTGTTTAATATTTTGCATTATAAAACCAGATTTTTAGGTTTTTGATTCAAACTTTAATTGGGCTGAAACATTTATATTGTGTTGTGCCTCAATCTGGATACTTAAAAGGTGTTTCTGAGAACATAGAGGAAAATGTTTCTTTTCTTTAAAAAAAAAACCAAACAAAACACTCCTTGCAGCTGCTCTGGTGAAGCAGTAATGCCAGTGTTTCAGAGCTGGGGTGGATGTCTGGGTTTTGGGGGTTTTTTTGCTTCTGCTTAAGCAGAAGCCTTGCTCCACCTTTATTTTGTCCCTGTGAAAATTTCTGAAGAATGACAAATTCTGGAAAATTTGTTCTGAGCATTTTATTTAGAGAGCAATTGGTGTGGTATTTAAATTCCTGAATATTTCACATGCAACCAGCCTGTTTCGGCCAGTGTAGAAATTGGTCAGATACTTAAGTTGCTTCTCCCAGCTTCCAGACATCAAGTCAGTGATGAGCGCCCCAAGTGAGGGGAAATTGCCTTCTCTGCTCTTGCTTCCTTGTCAGTTTGAGAGCCTTGAGGAGAAAGTGGGAACTGCCTAACTCCAGTTCACAGGAGGTACAGGAAAAGGTGATGAGTACAGGCAACAGAGGAGGGAGATGGAAAAGGGGTAAGAGTATGCCATGAGGAGGGGTAGGAAGAAAAGGTAGCATGCCAGGATGGAGGAAGTGAGGGTGATGAAAAGGCTGAAACTACTCAAACAGAAATTCTTCTTTTAGGTCAAATTTCACTATTTCTGATAGCTTCCCCCTGTTTCCCATTATTGGTACCATCCTGCTATATGAGTATTTTGTGTCGCTCAAACCTGAGGATCTGTAGAGGAAAATGAATAGAAGAAAAGAAGGGACTGTTCACAGGTGTTATCCTTAACCCCCTGCTAAGTATTGGCCAGCGTGGGGTGTCATGTGGGTTTGGTTCCTGGGTAATGAGGGATGGGAAGGCTAAGTGGAGCTAAGCCCTGGATAGCCCTCTAAGCCACTGCTCTCTGCTGTTGTGTGAGCGTGGATTTACTGCAGAGCTTCCTGTGCTGCTCCTCTCCGCTGTATTCCACGGCCCCTGGTGTGAGAAGCACTGCAGCAGGCTGTAGCTGCTTTGAGGGAAGGTATTCTTCTAGGTTTGCTTTCCTCCTTAGAAATACATTGGCCAGTATTAATCAAATCTGATATGGGGATAGAAATCTCAAAAAGAAACTAAATCTAGCTAATGCTAGATTGGTCTTCCCATCCAGTGCCCACATGTTACTAAATCATATAAAATTTATATAAGAGAACGTATTCATGCCCTAAGCACAGAAAAAATTCTTGTTGACATTTGAAACATTATAGGTAACAGCTATGTTTTTTGGAGAGTATCAAGATAAAACTTCAGCTAGGCCACACTAGAATGAGGAGTCTGTGGTAGCCTCATCTGTACATCTGTAGTGTGTGGTGTTGGACAGGGCCCTCAGACTACTTAGTTGTTTTCCTATATGTCCATCTTAAGACATCCAGAAGTTGATTTGCAGATAGTTGTAGCTGTAAATGCTCAGCATAAGCTTTGAATGTACAGAATCCTATAAAGACATAGAACAGTCTTACAACTTCAGCAGCCTGCAGTGTCTTAATCCTATTTCAGGTGGCAGTTTTGGCCTTAATATCTGTTTTCCATTTTGTAAATTGGGAGAAATAATCTTCCACCGCAAAAATACTATGCAGATTTCACCCAAGTACTTTAAAGATTGGTTTGTTAATGCTTTTGAAGCCATAAGTCTGGTAAAAATGTCTTACGGACTTGGGTGATATTTGTGAATGCAGCTTTGTATGTTGTGAAATGGGAAATGTACAGTACATGAGGTATGGGGCCTCATTTAATGGTAAGGAAATGAGAAATAGCCATGCATGTCATGAGGCCAGCTTCAGAAGAATCAGTATGTCTCTGCAGTCCTACAGGAAGTTCAGAAGCCAGATTGAGCCTTTAGGATACTTCTGTCTGACTCAATGCCCTTTTTCCTGGAAGATCTGGAAAATGGCTGCTAGAGCACTAACTAGCATCGAGACAGCACAGCTCTTTCATCTTCTCTTACCAGAGTTCATCTACCAGGTGTTGCACTTGCACCTTCTCCTTGTAGCAAGCAGTCATCTGCTTGGGTTAGGAAGCCCAGCTTAACCTATACATCTACTTACAGCAACACTGTTGGTCAATTTTCCGTTGCAGACACAGGAAAGGATACTTCCTGATGTCTCCAGAAGTGGTGGCAAGGGTCAGATATGCCTATCCAGCCTTCCTACTTGCTGAGATTGAACAAGGATTTGATTGTGTAGTTGATGCATTGTAGCACAACATGAATGGATGGAGAGGGGGGATGCTGAATTTGAGTTTTATGGGCAACTTGCATTCTGGCATCCTTAATTTTTGAGCACTCAGTTGTGCAGTGTTAAATATTCCTCTACTAGTCATTTCTGACACAAAATCTTTTCTGTTCCATTGAAAAGCCACAAATGTAGCTGAAGCTGCTCCAAACTCTAAGGGGAAAGTGTGGGCGTATCTAAACTATTCAAATTGTATCAAAACGTAAATTTAAAGGAGGTATGTTTTTAAATGCAACTGTTGTTATCTTCCTAGTATGGAACAATGTCAGCCTGACCAGCAGCAGTTTAAAAAGGCTTCAAGCAGCATACRCTTCAGTTGGAGTTGAAGCTTGCTAGTATTAATAGATAATGGTTAAGTCTGGTAATGTGAGACAAAACAATTTGGTTTTGGATGTAGTGTTGTGACATCAGTGTTGACTTGGCAGATCGTTATTCTAGTTTATTTGCATTTATTATTCATACTCTCTACCTATTTTGGTTTTAAAATACTTTTTGAATGTATCTTGGGCTTTTTTCATGCTTAAATTCCAGTGCACGGATCTCTCAATTACAAAACTTTCATAGCTACGACGTGATCTTTCTTTGGTAGATGATAATGACAGCTTTGTCCTTCTAAGGAGGATTCATTTATAATACTGGCTATAAGTTTGTAACAAAATACTTCTATAGTTGTATCCAATTTTAAAGAGTGAGGAATTGTGCGTGTCCCTTGAAAATACCTAATAGTTGAATGTTTTCAATCAGTGGACTAGCTTGAGGATGAGAAGTGCTAAACAATGAGATTGCAAATTACAAATTAAAAAGGTGAGAGAAATAAGGACAGGAAGGAGATTATCATGAATACCTTATTTTGCTAGTCGTGATCTTTTTTTAAATGATGGGAGCAGGCAAAGCACAGAAAAGACTTGAGGAAAAAGGAGAGAAAGAGCAGCCAAAAATAAGAGAACTTCAGAATTAATTTCTGAATAATTTTTCAGTTACACAGTTGTTGTTTTTTTTTAAATACAGAGTTGAGTAATTTATTATAGTCCATAAATCCTCCTTACTGAAAACAGAGTTAATATAGCGGAAGCACATAAAAATTGCAGTTTTTGCAAAGGAAAACTAATTTGCTGAAGTAGCTATTGTTTGAATCGAGACAGACTTGAAGCTTCTAAATAACTGTCAAATCATAAAAATTGGTACTTTAACAATTTGCCTAACTTAAAAGGGTCTGATTAAAATGTCTTAATTATAGACTACTAAAACTTTTTTGATATATTATATGCCTTATTTTTCAGGTGGTTATTAAACTTCAGAGTCGCTGGAAAATAAAGTTAATTAACTCTTTCTTTGCACAGTGGAAACAGATGAGCAGCACAACTCTTACAAGGGACTTTCGTTCCTCAGTGACAACAATACGGGCCAGTGTTATTCCCCGTATTGGCACTGTTACACCATATGATTCATTTTTGTCTCATGCTAGTTGTAGCAAGGAAACCACATGCATGTTGCAGTATAACAAGGTTAGAGAAGTACATTTTGAATCAAGCATACAGAACAGTCATCAAGGCAAGGATATTTATTTGTTCTGTGGAAGTTTGTCCTGCGTTATAGAGCAGGGTCTGGAAAAACTCTCCCTTGCACAGACGTGCTTCAGCTTTGCAGTAGGAAGTTCTGTACTGCCTGAAGAAAGAAGCTGATGGTAATGTTTCTTTTCTGAAACTTTAGTTTTTTAGTTGGATTTTCTTTTTTTTAATCCCTGGCACCCCCCAAACACCCCACTATTCCCCTTCCTTCCCCCCTCTTCCTCCCCTGTCAGGAATGATTAGCGAATACA
>NW_020448830.1:1226170-1246428 GCF_003343035.1 Apteryx rowi
GAATTTGTTTCAAAAGCCAAGGGAAAGGCCTGGGTTGAGATCAGAGTTTAACAATCCATGTAGCTGAGGAGAAGGGCTCTTGCTGTGGTGGCTGGAGTTTGCTAAGAGTAACTGGCATCATGTCTGAGCATATTGTATTGATTGGATCTTGCTGGGAGATGGCAAAGGCAAATACAGGTTTGTCCAGATCACAGTCCCCTGAGTTGGAACAGGGTGTCTTAGTAAACTACAGATAGCTGCAGGTAATGCTTGATAGTGTCACCAGGTCATCTAGGAGCAGGCTTGGCTCTTAGAATATGAAACTTGAAGCTCTTCTGATTATTTGGGTTTGGTTTTCTTGGGATTTTTTGTTTGTTTGTTTGAATGTCAACATCAGCTTAGGTTTGTCTGKTTTTTTTCTGTCAGATGTTCATTTTTCTCCCAGGAGCTGATTTTTGTTCAAAAACCAAGTTGTGCTGACAGTAGCTGTGGAAGCTAAATGTCATTATCCTTTGAATGCTTGTGTGCAAGTTTGTAAAAAATCATGTTTTTAATCTGTTTCAGCCATTGCTGTCTCCTGTTGGGGTTCTTTTTCTCTGTTTTATGTGGCACTAGCTGTCAGATAAAAACTCTGACAGAAGTGGAAGAAGGAGCCTTTTATATGAATGGATGTGAGCAGTTAAGACTACTGCGTGAAGATGACTCACAAGATCTTGTTTAGTGAGGTGACTGTGAGTGTCCTTTCATGTACGTTTTGGAGTTTGAGGGTTTGCAATATCAGTTGTGAGGTTTATGAACCTTTCTTGATGGCTGTGTGTAGCTTGTTTAGGGTAAATATCTAACCTTTTGATTAAAAATTCAAAACATGACCAGTGTTGGATTGAGCAGAGGTGACCTGTGGTAGTTACAAAAAGGTGAGTGAATAGATGAGGCTTTTAAATTAATTTTTGAGCTCTTTTTAGTATAATTGTTTGTTCCCCAAATAGCCAGCATGAGGTATTCTGCCACTGTCGTGGACACAGTTTCAGCAGGCAGTTGAGAAATCCTGCAGTCTTAAGGAATCTGCAGTGCATACAAACTGTTAGCTTTGGCTCGTTTTCTACTGTCAGATAATTCAAATGACTGTTTCTTACTTGAGGCATCTGTTTTGTTTTTAAAGTTTGAAGAGAAGACAGATGCACTGCTGTCTGCCCTTGTTCCTTCTGGGTCAGGCTGTGAGGCCTGGAGGGACAAGGTGTGCTGGCCGCAGGCTCGGGCTGCAGCCCTGCTGGCCCTGGTGGCAGGCAGGGAGAAGATGACCCACAGCGCAGGTGCACCTCTCCCTGCCTGGCTCCCCAGTTGCTGCTTAGCTGCTCATTTTACCTGGCCTCCTAGCGCTTGCCTCTGCTGCTTCTTTCTCTTCCTGGCTCTGTCTGGTGTAGAAAATCTACCTGATGCCAGGAAGGTGAGCCAGTTGCATGGAGAGACCGTGTCTGACAAAGCAGCCGTCTCTGTCAGGAAAATTGAATTCAGCCTCCCCCCTTCCTGCTCTTCTGCATTTGCTTTGTGGCTCAGGAATGCAACCTCTGAGTTATGTTAAGGCTCCAYTGGGCTGTGTAGCTACTTCCAAAGCATCTGCTGGCAGGAAAACTCTGACGTCAGCAAAGTTGGGGTGAGATTTTGCATTGTGCACATTCAGTCACCTCGTTCGTTATGGATAATGGCATATTGGAAATGAAGTAAAATACGAAGCAAAGAAAATCAGTCAGTGGTGTTTGTAGCCTAATACTCAGTCTATATCTTTATGGGTAGAAAATGTACTTGAAAAACTGTGTTGTCTCATCTGTTTATTATGAATGTTTGAGATTATATTGTAAATATTTGTACCTGATGCTTTCAGCTTGCAGGCTATTGCTTTTAGTTCTTTAATCTGGGATCGCCATAACAGTTCTTTGCTGGAATTCAAAATGAATGTATTTTTCAGAAATATACTATATGTATTGAGCAAGGAATTTTTTCCAGTGTTGTTAATTAAGCAAAAAAAGGAGAAATCGATAATCGCCTACTGTAATTTGGCGTTCACAGTAAGTAACTTTCAGATAGAAAGCAAGCAAGCAGGGACTTAACAACACTCCGAATTTATGATCTACCAGAGAATGTGGTATTTTATTTTTAAGATAAACAGAGGATTGACTTTTGTTACTGCTCATTTAAAAAAAAATAAAAATCTTTGACTTGGAAATAAATATGAAAGCCTGTGTGTTAGAGCCAGTTTAAGATACTGGTTTCATCTAAGGCTTCTCTGGATGCAAACCATTCAGGAGAACTATATTTAAGGCCATCAGAGCAGAACTGTGGGTGTCACTGTGACAATTCAAAATCAAGCTGGAGGACTGCAGCTGATTTAAGAAATAAACAAGAAGCTTTTGTATGTTTTACAAATTACTCTGTTTTTTAAGGGAAAAAAGATGAGCGAGTTACTCTTGGCCTGTGGCAGTATTTCCTTCTGTACTAAGTTAGTTTAACAAATTTTATGTTTCTGTGATCTAGAAACCTTTTACATTTGACTTGTAAAAAGATAAGAGAATTGCTTTTACTTAGGTTTTCCTAAAAAGGGTATAGTTGAAAGCATATACCAGTGTTACTGTTTTAAAAAACACAAAGTATGGTTTTACCTTAGAAGCTGAAATAACATGGGTTGATTTGGAAATTATAATTAGAAAATGTTTAGCCGTTTTAACACTGAAGAAAATAAGCACAGTAGCTTTTCTAGGAATTGTATTTTGCTTGTTTCTTTTTTTTTTTTCTGTGCCTGTAATTGTTTCAAGTGGCTGATGCGTCACAGCCTAACCCACAAGGAGGCCTAATTAATGATGTTTCCTTAATTGTGTACAAAGAGCTGTTTAAGATGATGCGAGGCGGGGTAAGGCAACATCCAATAAAGTGTATTTAAAGAGACATATTAGGAGGAATATGTGAGTTTACGTATATATGGGCGTGCATGTGGAGTGGGAGGGTATCAGAGAAAAATGCTTTGTAACTCCCCCTCAAAAGCATGAAAGCAGGGGAGTTGTATTTTGAAAATACTCACTGTGTTATGGAGCCTGTCTACGGAGGTGTAACTTGCTAATTTAAAAATTATGGAGTAAATGTAATAGTGCAAATACAGCTTCTTGACCCACAGTTATTTTTCTCCTTTCTGGCAATTGCTCGGTGATTATGGCACTCAGCACTGCTCCAGACCTTTCATATCATTCCTAACAGTCAGAGGAAAATTATTCAAGGTCCTGTGACTTTTTCTGACTTTATATTCCACTATTAAATGCATTAAGCACAGAAGTAAACCTTTGAGTGTTGTTTTTAAATTTGGCATTTAGTGGGATAATACAGTTTTCTGATAACTGAGAATGTCACGGCATTGCCGAAGCTTCATTAGGTCCTGCATGATCCGGAGGGTTGGCTGGCACGCAGGTATGTGCCATGAAAATGTGTAATGTTTCTGCCTAATACACAGTGGGTTGCAGGGATCGCTCAAACCATCCTGCATTGTTTATTTGGATGTCCTTACTGAATCAGTAAGGACCAAGAAAGTTTCACAAGAATAAATCTTTAAAGCCATGAGAGTGTTTTTTGCACTGACTTTTCTAGCTACTTGGTATAGCGAACTTCTGCATGGAGAAAATCTGCTTAACCCCCAGTGTACATTACAGTTGTGCTGTATTGCTCGGTGAAAACTCTGGGGAAAAACTCACATCAACCTGGCTAAATCCAGCTGTATGCTGACACAGTGCATTTTCTGGCATAGTGTATGGTGTTGTTGTAGGTGGTATTACTGTGCTGGCAGAAAAACTCCTCATGTTGGCATGTATTGTATTTTCCAGCATAGTTAGAGGTACTTTTGATGACAAGGGTTCAGTTTTCTCTTGCTTTGTGCTTTTTAACTAGTGTACACGGTATTTATAACGCCAGGGAAGTTTGTCTGTAAAGGCTGTGAGAGCATCCCCCCTCTCTGCCCTCGCGGTGCTCGGTGGGCTACCTTTCCAGCCCCTGCGCTCCCTTCCTCCCCCAAAGTGCCAGTAAAAATGAACTTTTCACCCTAAAGTGTCAGTAAACAATGCTCTCCGTTTTACAGCCAGCCAGTTTTTCTCCTCTACCTTCCTTTTCTAGTGTTCTAATTTCTTTCTACATTAGGCTAGGCTAGGAGATAACTTTCTCAGTGCATTTGCCATTTCCTGACACCAACGGTTTTTCTGCAGGCAGCAAGTGTTTCCTGTCTGGAAGCTAGAGGCAGTGTTCCTGGCAGGGTGGATTATTTTTGTTTCCCTGGCTAGACCTTTCCCTGTCTTTGTTTTTGTCTCTTTTTCTTCCAGTTGTCTGTTTGTTCTTTTGTGATCTTCGTCTGTATTCAAAATTGCGCCAGTTTAACCAGAGCTGTCATTAAACACAAAACAGACTTAGTGATTTAAACTTATCCATGCAGGATTTTGCACTAACATTAGTATGTTGACAGAATAAATTGATAGGTCGGGCAGCAGTGGAATTAAGCATATTAAGTTAGGATTTGCACTTATTTCACTTGTGAGTGAACAGAAGTGGTTGGTTTTGCTTGCATAAGGCTGTACATGGACACTACGTCACGACGATTTCAGCGCTTATGGCATTAGCCATAGCAGGGTTTTGAAAACCCTGTTGTAGTTGCTTTCTCTATCATGGACCTGCTGCTGCTAGAATAGACTGGCTTGGATTATTCACTCAGTTGCCCAGGTTTTTCTGGAAGTTTTTTTCTGAGTTATGTTTTCCAAGACGATTGCTTTCTCCATAAAGAGACTCATCTCAAATACGACCTGTGCTCGGTGGCTGCTCGGGCCATGGGGGCTGAGACACACTGTCAGCTTGCAGTGCTCTAATCCCTTGCTCTGTGTGAGTTGTCGCAGTTACTTTCAGAAACTGTGCCCATGTTCTTACCCCATCCCAGTGTAAGATAACACAGCTTAACTTGTTCTCACTGAAAGGGTTCAAACCCTTTATTAACTTACTCTCTTTTAAAGTTAATTTTGAGTACCTTTTGAAGGTTTTATCCAAAGTGTCTCTGTGTATCCATTTGGTTAACAGAATGGATAAAATAGCACTACCAGAGGATTAAAAGGTGATACATGAATAGTATCCAGCACCTCTTACTCTGAGGCAAAGATATTTCAAGATTAGTGTACTCCCCCCCCCCCCCCCGAAAATAGAGGTTAGGCAGGCCAGAGAAAAATTCAGAGCTGAAAGACGTTGCCAGTCAGCTGATCTTGCCTCAGTGCGAGGGAGAAAATCTTAACAGGAGCCAGGAGCTGACATCTGCCACCTCTTCTGTGCCCCTCCCATACATAGCCATTGCTGTTTGATCAGGCATAATTACAGATATGCACGGGTAATAAATGCCATCCTATGTGCCCATTCTGGAAATTTGTGAAAGTCCTGGTTACTTTCATTTTGGAGAAGTTTTTCTCTAAGAATGATCTAAGCATTCAGAAGTGTTGTCGTATTTTCCACTTGCAGGATTGGTGACAGTGCAGGAAACAAAACTTTCCTAGCTCTTTTACATTGGCTGTACTTACAGATGGTTAGAATTTTTAAAAGCAGAATTTTCCTGTATACTCTTCTGGAGGTGGGAAAAGTTTGTTTGTTTGTTTTTTTAATCATCCCAGGCAGGTCAAACAAGAAGAGAGTTCTTTTAAATGATTCTTCGATACAGGCTAATTTTCTTTACAGCTGATGGTTCAGAAACAGTTAGTCCTTGGTTAAAATGACAGTATTAATACAGTTAGGCTAAAACAATGTTTTTTGTGCGTGGGCAGCTTTTGCAGTTTTAATCCCTTAGGATTGCTTCCACTTTCCAGATCACTAACTAGTCAGATGTTTTAGAACATTATTCAATATCTATGAATAAATCTCTCCACAGTATTCAGAAATGAAAGTACATACCCATCATTGCTTCAAGAGAATGCATTCTCATCACTTAAGCAAGAAAACATTGAGCTAGTGAGGTTGGTAATGGTTAAAAGATTGAAATAATTGAAAGTCCCTGTGGTGTTTCGTTGGTGTTGTTGGTGTCCCCCTTGCCCAGATGCCCATGACTGGTTTGGTGTACACTTGCTTACAGTGATGCCCCACAGTGCAGAGGGGGAGCTTTTGGCCGAGCGAGGGAGTGCGTGGCTGTGCTAAGGCTCCTCTGCCCCATTGGGAGAGGGCAAACTGAGCCTGTTCGTCTTGGTTGCAGCAGATGTAGGCCTGCAGACTTGTAAATAGAAAGAAGTACCTCTCCACTGAGTTCTTAATTTGGTCAACCATTGCACTCCATATACCCAGATTTAATGCTGCTGGTTCAGAAAATTAAAGTTTTGGGGGCTTTAAGGAATTCTTGCCTGTTTGCCATTTGCCAGCCTAAGTACAATGTGGGCCCTTGGGAGTATCAGTGGACCTTCATCTTACCGTGGCAGACCTTGCTTATAATCTACATCTGTGCTGGTGAAATCTTCTATTGAACATTTGAACTGTAGAGAAAAACTCTCTTCTAGCAGCTTTTTTTTTGGGGGGGGGGGATTATGAAGAGTTGCTTTGGGGTTTAAAAGGATGGTGGAAGAAAAAAAAGAGGTGGCAAAAGAACTCCACGCTCCGTTAGTGGCAAGCATGGCCTCAAAGAGCAAGGGGAGCAGTTTTGCTGGAGCTGGCAAGCAGTCGGTCAAGACTTTCAGAATGAGTCGAGCAGCTTGCAAGACTTCCTTTCCTAACAGCCGCTGTCAGAGACACATGATACAGGATGTATTGCGCATCAATTTCTAAGGAAGAAGTGTAAGGGGTTTTTTGTTTGTTTTTTTTAATAAACTGTTGGAGATTTTTCTGGCTGCCAGGTTTGATTTGCCACGTGCTACATGCCGTTATGAATTTTGAAATAGAAGGCCATATGTCAGTGAACTTTCAGGGATTCTGCAGTGTTGCTGTCTGCGTGCTTCTGTCAGTCTCTTGATTCTGGTGGCTGGTCAGTCTGACTATCGCAGGCTGCGAGCCCAAGTGGTTCATTGTCTGTTTGCTTCATTGTCTTGCAAACAATATTGCTTTGTTCTGTGAGAATAGAATTTCCAGATAATTGACACAGAACTTTGTGAAAAAATAGTGCAATCAGAACAAGCTGTGACATAACAGTACAGCATTTAGATTTTCAAGAGATTGAAGTATCTGTTTCACAAATGCTTGTTTTTCTTAAAAATTCTTCTTCATGTGTGATAATATCTGTAAAAATCAAAATGTTATTTCATTAACATGATTTGGAATATTAAGTAATAATCTAGACAAAGTTGATTAGGGAGAATCATTATGTTTCATTCTGAAAGATGCTTTACAAATAAATAGCAACCTTGTTCTTGCTTTAGTGAACATCCCAGATGAAGAGTAGGTAACAGCTGAAAAGAAAGGTTGCACGTGATGAGGGAGTTGTTACAACCTTTTGTCTACTTTTGATATCCAGTAATACGATACCCAGTAATATCCAATAACCCTTTCAATTCAGGGCTGATGGGTTTAGTCTGTTGTGCTTATGCCTATGCCAGCACAGAACTGATGTCCAAGATCTTGTCAGCACTTTCACGGGTGCAAACTCCAGTGTGATACTTGTTGGCAACTCAACTCCCAATCTTGTAAGCTTGCATAAGTTAAAGATGAAATTATTTCGCCAAAGCTGTTCTTCTGTTGTTTGATGTGTAAAGTTTGAGACTTGTCATGAGAGATTTCTGAAGGTTTTGAAAAACTCAGTTTGAAAAGACTTGCTAGTAATAGGAGTAGCTCTGATAACATTAGTACCCAAACAATTTTGTGTGTGTGAAGTGAGTCATTCACATATGTGGTTCTCAGAACACAGTAGGACATGGAGTAAAGGAATCTTCTTGCAAAAGTGTTTAAGGGATTGGAATAGCTTCTTGCTTAGATCAATTTTGTAAAAATTTTAACAACCTTACTGTTGCCCTCTTTTGAAAAAGAAAAACTGTGATGAGTAAAATTTACACCAGTATGTTTTAAAGTAGTTTTACAGAGCTCGGTTTGATTTAAATCCACTATTAAGTCCCCTTGACTTTGCATTTTTGTATCCTGGCATACTGTAACAAATCACTGTATGTGTTTGGTAAGGAAAAGTATCAGTAGGTCTGGGTACTTTTCTAAAGCTTGAGGAAATCTTCTGATATAAATTTGTTAACTTTCTTAATTAGAATATCTTTTCCAGTTTAATCCCAATTCCATCAACTCTTTATTTTCACCTTTTATTAGGAATCCAAGTTAGACCTCAACCCCCCTTTCCCCCCCCCCCCAACCCATGCCTAGCTGAAAAAAAAAAAAAAAAGAAAAAAACAAACCAACACACGGCGCTCCCAAAACAAAACACCCCCCCAACCTGAATGTAAAGATGCCTTTACAGTCTTGGAAACACTCAATGGCAGATATGCCATTATTCCTAATTTTAGTTTCTGAGGAAAAAAAATTGAAGAAAGTTCATTCTGTTATTTGTTGCAATTAAGCATTTCAGCTATGCTACATTATGTTACCATTAAAAATTTTTCTCCACTTAGTGCATATAATGGTTTTGTGAGAGTGTTGTTTCCATATAATTCAGTTTGTTTACTTCCAAGTTACAAAGTGTTTGTTCTGCATGTGCTGCATCATCTGTGATTAAACCAAACAGTAGCCCTAGCATGGTCTGATACCTATGTATTAATGAGGTTTTTGGTTTTTTTAAATGGGACATAATACCATAGAAGCATATAGCCATCTAAATTAAGCACTTTAACACTATTGCTCAGTCTGTTTTAACTCTCAGTGATGTCAGATTTTATTAGTTAAACTGAGGCCAACAAAAAAGGAATTGAGGATTTCTTTTTTAAAAAAGAG
The DNA here is from genome assembly GCF_003343035.1 of Apteryx rowi. Lineage (NCBI taxonomy): Eukaryota > Metazoa > Chordata > Aves > Apterygiformes > Apterygidae > Apteryx > Apteryx rowi. Next base: position 1,235,048 of record NW_020448830.1, read on the forward strand.
ACAGGCAGAAGGGTTGTTCCCCCACACCCCCAAATTTGAATCTGTTGTGGAATGAATTGACATTACAAATGTGTAATGGGACTTTTTTTGCTGTTTAAAAATCCTGTGTATTGGCATTTAAATTAATAGCTTCAGCTTTTGTGTATTTTTATGCATTTAATATTTTATTCCATTTTAATTTTGTGGTTCCTACACCATAAAATAATATACATAGTTTTAAAAATAAGATACCTTCTCTACCCAATCTGCTTTACATGAGTTTCTACTAATGTGGCTGGATCTGGTCAGAAATATGTTGAAAATCAAAAAGCAAATACTGTTCTCCAGCTGAATAAAAAGCATTAGATATTTCACATCTACGTGTATTATATTTGCATTAGACCTAATAAATTCAGGTGTGCACTTTCTTCTTCCCTGAGGAACTACACTGTGTTCCACAAGAATTACTGTTTTTGAATAGATACTCATTTGGGAGTAAACAAAAAGGTAAGCCATTCTGGAGGTGTTTCAGATACCAGTATGTTAAGAGCATCATAGATGAGAAGTTCCAAGGTTGCTGCGTGATCCCAGCAGGAATTGTGCACTGGAATAGGGAGGCAGGCTGTACTTCAGATGCGTTCATGTGTTGTCAGTGGATGAACTTTGAGCGCTGGGGTTTTTTTTTGTTACAGCTGTTTTTAAGCTGAGTGCATCTCAGAAAAGAGCTACGGAATATAGATGTTGGGCCTATTAGATGTTAAAGAGGGAAGCTGTTACCAGCTTTAATGAAGAAATAGCTTTCGTTATACCAACTCCAAGTTGGTGCTCGGTTAATTTACCAGGAGGAGCGAATGCCTAAAATGAAGGGTATTCACTTGCAGCAGGAAAAGTCAGAATTTGTCTTCTAAGTATCAATGACATGAGGGGAACGTTTAAGGGTTTTAGTGAGGATGTAGCTGCATCTGTCCATCATCCTTGGTGGGGGTTTTTCCTCTCCTTTCCTGTGCATGTACTTGCAAACCTGCCTTTATTTTGCAAAGGTGTGCCAAACTACTGTGCTGGTAGTCTTGTAGCTCCTGTACGCTAGAGTGAATGCGTGGTGGAAGAGCAGGCAGCCTGTTGAGCTTGTGACGCTGATAGGTTTGGAGGACAACTAGGAACATGGGGAAGTTATTCTGTAAGTCAGATTTTATCACTCTCTCCTTCTTGCAAAATCAATATGGTTATACCCAGCTGTCCTAGAGCATATCTTAAAAGTTTTGAAGTTGATTAGATGAGTCATCCATAGGATATGTTATGGGGAGAGATATCAGATGTTTATCATCCCCAGTCATTTTCTGATTGAGAGTTTTGTCCTATACCATGTGTAAGGAATATTATTCCTCTCCTTTCCCTCCTCCTCTGTTATATGGTCAGCAATAGCATTTGCTTAAAGCAGCATGGTTGAAAAGAGTTACAAAAGGAAATTAATTGTATGTAAGTAGTGTTAGATTTCCCCAGCAAATAATTTAGGGGAGATTACTGAAGGAGCAGATAGCAGTTAAGCACTGAGATCTATGTGAATTATGCATATAAATAGCATTTGTGCTTTTGGAAGTCTTCAAATTAGAAGGTGCTTTTGTGCTGTGGTCACTGGTGTTTTGTGGTAGTCTGTGGCATGAGGAGAATTCAAAGAACTGATGGAATTTTCTTCTGCGGTAGGGTTTTAGGCAGGGCAGGAAGCCAAAACCATGTCTCTTCTATAGTCTGTACGTGCTTTTGAGGAAACGTTGGGGATAGTTGTGAACTTACATTTTTAGGAGTCATTCTGCTGATTGGTGTTTTTTGGTTTGTTTCTGTCGTGCTTTTATCCCATCCCTGTTGTCCATGTTGGTTTCTTCTGTATCATTGACAAAGTCTGCGCTGGTCCATGTGAGTGGTGCAGCGCTTGAAATGAATGCTGCTTCTCAGAACCAGGTTATTCATGTTCATTATCATCACTGTGCATCTCAGCTCCTTCGAAGTCTTTTGATTTCACAGCTCTGCTTTTCACACAGGCAGTCTCCTTCATATTGACGCATTGTTACTGGAATAATACAGGCATTGTGTTCTACTGCGGTACAAAATGAAATATTTTTCCTTTTTCTGTCAGCAAAAGCATGCAGATGCTGTGCTGGGTTGGGCAATATGAGAACTGGCCAATGCTCCATATTGTATTAGTAAGGCTTTTATCATTTTGTACAACTCCGATCTGCTACAAGATTTGTCTTCAATTTTCCTGTAATAAATCACCTACTGTATCTTTTCGCTTCAGTGAAGTCATCTCTTAATGTCTCTAAAATGACAATTCAAAATTACCGTATAAGGAAGAGTATGGCTTTTAAAACTAACTTTTAAAATCTACAGGAGAGTGATTGTTGATTGTCTTGAAATAACTGGCAGCTTCTCTGGTCAAAAAGCCTGACAAAAGTTTGACCATTTGCTTTGTAAGAGCAATCTGCTCTTTCTGCGAGAGCACTTATCAGACTGCAGCGCGCAGAGAGTGCTGGAGGCCTCACTGGTCGGTTGCTTTAGAGCATGGGAGAATCTTTGTTTTAAAAGTATAACTGGTTCATCACCAGAGTTTCTATTTCTTGATTTTGTACATCTGTTGAAGCTGGCAAAACGTTGTAATGTACGCGTTCTTTCCTCCCCAGAGAAAGGGAGGGGGAAGGCTTGTGCAGTCTTGGCTATGTCCTTGTGTTTACTTCCTACATTAAAAAAAAAAAAAAAGAAAAGAAAGAAAAAGAAAAGTCTTGCCTGAAATGAATGCTTTGACTGTTGTTCGTCTCCTTCGTAGACTCTCCTGTTTTGAGCAGGATGGCACTTTCTACTGTGCTGGTAGTATCTGGGCAAGTATTAAGTGTTGGTAACTGTGTAGTTATAATAATGCTTTCGACGTTATTCCTGCAGTTCTAGACTTTCAAACTTAATTCACCTTCAGCTTTAGACTATAGGGTTTGTGTCTTTGTGGATGTTTTCAGCACTGCCCACCAACTGCAGATCATGTCCGTGACACAGCGTAATGCCAAGTTTCTCAGGAGAGGAACGCTTCATTTTGTCATCACTGCTGTCATTTTTCGGTTTCACCTTTTTTTGCTTTAGATAAGGGAATGTTTTAATTCCTTTAATGAGAAACAGCAGCTGTAAAACTACTAAAATTGTTTTGGAAACAGAAGCAGGTAAAGCATCCAAGATTCCTTTTGATTAGGTTTTAAGCTGAAAATGTATCCTTAATATAAAAGCAAGAAAGAATATTTTATGTTCTTGAAATATGCTTTATTTTAGACCTTGGGATTGAAATAAATTTTTTTGGATAGTGTTCCATAGTGGTAAGACTTTCCTTTACAAAAAAGAAAAAAGTAATAATAGTTTCACATTTGGAAAAAAAAACAGATTAGGTGGTGGCTTTCTTTTTTTTTCTTCTTAAATAAAAAAGAAAACCTCTAGCAGCCCAAACATGAGACCTTTTTTAGCAAAACCAGGAGATAGTGGTGTGTTTTCTGTTTGAATTTCTTATACTTGATGAAGCTAATATTGTCATGGGATACCATTGTATGGGACAGTAGTATAAATCGAATAGCATCGACATGGCTGCCTGCCAGCTCGTGTACGCTCTGGAGCTGCGGGAGCCCGAGGAGGGCCAGTGGTTGGTGTGCAGCACATGGCACGCGGGCAAGTCGGGCAGCCCGCGAGCTATGTGCGCGTGCCCTCTGCGGAGCGGCATCCCTGCTCCCACCACCCRTCAGCCGTCCCCTGCAGCTTCCTCGTCCTGACCCAGCCACCTGGGTGACCGGCTCCCGGTGATGTAGAGAGGACACAGCTGTTGGCCAGCAGGTTGGTAGCTGGTACACAACTCATTTGGGCGCAGTTAAATGGAGGTATTCGGCTCAGTCAGTGCTTCTCCGTGCCACAGTGCTCAAGTTAGAAATTGTGGTTTTCTATCATTATCAGTGGGCCCTGTGCATTCTTCTGTTCCTGTTTTTTGACTTGTTTTTAATGCTCAGGTTTTAATATTACCATACTGGAGTGAAATCATGGAAACCCAGTAGACGCCTTTCTGGGAGGCAAGCTCAGAAATACTGAGGAAAAAACAGTGCCAGCAGTGGTTGCATGCAGCTGTGCAACGCTGATGTCTCCTAAGAAACACCTTGTCTTCCTTCCGTTACAAAAGCAGTTCACTAAGGGTTAGATGAATACTTCTTGAACAAATAAACTGCTAAGAAGTGGGAATGCTTGGCATGTTTGTGGGAAGCTGCTGTTTTTCATTGGAGGAGATCTGCTACTTCTGTGAGAGGGTAATGGGAAAGCACCTTTCTTTTTCCTTTGAGAAGAAACCAGTTAAGGGACAGGAGACATATCATCGCTGACTTACTGTACAAAGGGATTACTTGAACCTTGCTATGTGATAAGAATCTTGTTTTGGGCAGTTTTAATCAGTTTCATGAAAAATTCAGATGTCATCACCTTAACTCTAGAGTCTGCTCGGCTTGCAATATGGAAATCCAAGAGCAAAGCAGCATTGGCTGTTACTTATTCATTCTCCAGCTCTGTTTCCTGAAATGTTCAGACACTTTACATATTTATATGCAGCTGCTTACTTCTCTGTGAACCCTTCATATCTGAGAGTATCTTGAGCTATTTAGCCACAGTGATTTCTGCTGGTAATCTAAATAGATTTAAAAAATGCACAGAAATCTTGTGTTTCTGGTAATTACCTATATTGGCTCTGTACGTGACCTTATCAGATGTGTGGGAAACAGGTAGAGAAAACAGAAAAATTTTCAATGCTATAAGCCTGTTATACTGCACTTTGCAGAACTTGTACATTTACTTAGTTGTCATTTTGGATGATGGTAATTTCTACACGCACGCGCACACGCACGCACCCCCCAGAGGGGCAGGGGAGTGAAGAGTCTGTTCTCGACTCTGCTTAATGCACAGTGTTCCTTGCCTCCAGGAACGTTTTGGGCTTGTTAAGATGAGAAAGAGGTAACAGAAAAAACTAGAAAAATGTGATTTCTAATCTACCTTTTCTTGTTCTTTCCCCCTATCTAGGGAGCTTCTGTGAAGAATTTGCTGAAAGCAGATGTGTGTGAATTTTTCTGCATGAAGACTCTCAAACTGGATTACTTAAGAATATGACTTAAGCATGTATCCTCTATTATTTTGATCCTTAAACATGATTAGGGTTGTGTGTGAAATTTAACCTGTTTCTGATGAGTGACCTAGACATGAGTTTACATCGGCAAATGGGCTCTGATCGTGACCTGCAGTCTTCAGCTTCCTCTGTGAGCTTGCCTTCAGTTAAAAAGGCACCAAAGAAGAGAAGAATTTCCTTGGGCTCTCTTTTTCGGAGAAAAAAAGACACGAAACGCAAGTCGAGGGATTTAAATGGAGGTGTCGATGGAATTGCAAGTATTGAAAGCATTCATTCAGAAATGTGTACAGACAAGAACTCTATTTTCTCCACGTGTACCTCTTCCGATAATGGAACAACCTCTAGCGGCAAACCAAGCGGAGACTTCATGGAGTGCCCCCTGTGCCTTTTGCGGCACTCTAAGGACAGGTTCCCAGAGATCATGACTTGTCACCATAGATCTTGTGTGGATTGCTTGCGTCAATATCTCCGGATAGAAATCTCTGAGAGCAGAGTTAATATTAGCTGTCCAGAATGCTCAGAACGATTTAATCCTCATGATATTCGTTTGATATTAAACGATGACGTCTTGATGGAAAAATATGAAGAGTTTATGCTTAGGCGATGGCTAGTTGCAGATCCTGATTGTAGGTGGTGCCCAGCTCCAGATTGCGGGTATGTTTTTTGGATTTTTTCTCTTTTTCTATTCAGTCTAGTAAGATGTAGAATTTATTGACCTAATATCAGTTGCTGAATCGTTTTGTCTGTATTTGCTTTATTCAAATATCTGATTTTTTTTTTGATGGAATTGATACAACTGCAACATGACAGTCATTTCATTATAATTGGATGCTTACATAGATGATATAGATTGGATGATTACCTAGAGTGGATGAACATAGATAAGGCAATACATGAAGCTATAAATATCTGTAGCATTGTGCTTTTTGAGAAGTTAATTGCTTTACTTCAATATTTTGCTATGTGTTTTACCAGTAGCTAAGAGAGGGAGAATTCCTTAAAGAACAAAATCCTTCCTCAAGCAGCATTTTTTTTTCTCTGTAGAGAGAATTTCAGTGATTTTGTGAAACTTGGCAGGTGGTTGCTATGTATCTGCTATGAAAAAAATCAGATATTGCACTTCCAAGGCAACAGTGCAAAGCTCAGACTAAAAAAATCTGAAAATCAGGTCAAATGCTAGTGGTACTATACTTTTAACTTAGTCCATTTGTTAAAGCATTTTTTTAACTATGAAATACGATTCAAGATTTTTTTGGAATAGAAAGCACTCTCCAGCTTCAGATAGAAGATATCTTGTGGCTGCCCCAGATACCACTTGTTGCCTGTAAACAGGGTTCTGGTGTAAGATCATAATCAGCTAGTTTCTGCTGCTTATAAGAAATAGTAATGTTTTAACATTATTTTAATATTTAGATAGTTCTGCAACCATTCTGAATTCTGACAATACTACTGTGCTTTCAAATTTAAATGTTATATTAAAAAAAATCATATTTTTAATGAAATAGAATTTTGGTAATATAGGTCAAAAGCAGGGACTGGAGAAGTGATGGCTTCTTAGGTCTTCTAGGAAAACCATATTCCAAACTTGGAAGAGAGTACAGAACTGAATGTCAAAAAGTCAGCAAAATGGATGGCATTGGGCTGTGCTGTGGTTTGAGCAGAGGAGGAGGACTGACGAGAGAGAGGAATAGTTTGTGTGAAACTGGATGAGAACACAAGAGCTTGCTCATAATATTGTGATACTGCAAAAGAAAACATAATGGAAAGCAATGTTTGATAAGCAGAAAGATGCTTTGCTCTGAATTCTCCGAATTCTGGTGTTCTGAACAAACTGCAGTTTCTCTAGGTAAGAGGAAGTATGCAAGAACTTGGCTACGCCTTCTGTTGCACCATGTTCCTGTAATTCACAGGTAGTCTGCGCAGTGAAGTACTGGAAAAGACTCTCAAGTACAGTATTTATTTAATGGAGATTTTTCACCTTGCTTATTTTCTAGGCCTCAGTTTTCTCATCTGTTCCAAAAAAAAAAAAAGTGGAGAATATCATCCTAAATTTTTTAAGTGTTCAGAAACTGTTACAATAATTGCTGTAGGTAAAGCCATTATAAAATTATAAATTAGGTCTTCAGAGCARAGTTCAAATTCTGTGCAATTATCTGTAGCTCATAGTAGTATATTAGTATAAAGCAAAATATTTTAATAATTGTTTTATAACTTCTTACCATCTGCTCTGTACTCTGACTGAGGATGGAGTCCTTTAAGAAAGCACAGTATAAACTGTGTCAGTGTTTTTGCGCAAGGGAAACAAAATAATACTGTATGGGCAACCTTAACTGTGTGCTTTCGATAGCATGACTTTTTCATAATGTTTTTTTCAGGAAACCACAAATAATGATTAAGAAGCATATATCTCTTTTTCATCTGTCTTCCACTCTATTGGGACAAAAATGGATTTGTAGAGCAATAAATAAGAGCAGAAAATCATTAGTCCTAGAAAAGGCAAAATTAGAAGGAAAAATCTTGAAATGTGTTTAAAAAACAAAACAAACAAAAAAAACCTAGTCCTGCAATTGCAGTGTACTGCTACTTCTCCTCTCTCAGTGGGGAACTGCTTACAACCTTCCTTTTCACAACAAGACAGTTTGGTTAGGCTGGGAGAAAAGCTGTTGCAATAGTCGTGCCCTGGGCCAAGTTGCACAAGAGCTGCGGGGTCTCCAGAGCTGAAGCAGGCTAATGCCAGGAGGGGTCCGTTTCACTGGGTCTTTCCGACCCTGGGCTCCTCCCTCCTCAGCTTTCTTGAAAACTAAAATGCATCCAAACCGTAACCGATGATCAAAATACCATAAAAGTAATATAGCCTTTGGTCCAGCTGCAAACTATTTGCTATGGCTTTGTAGGGCACACTTGCAAACAGTTGATCCTTCCTTGGGGAAGGAACGCAGGTGGGAAAACCTCTTGGGCTTCCTTCCAGATTAATTTTGGGGGGATTCTGTTTCACCGTGTAAATTTTCAGATGTCATTTTGATAAGCCTGAATGAATTGGTATTCCAAACGTGCTCTGTCCTTTATTCTGGCTGAATAATTTAATATTTTTGCTCTGGAATTATACTGCTGACATTATTAGCAGAGAGCAGTGATTCCTAGACTTTCTTACCTGTGTCAACCAAAAAACTGACTGGCCAAAGAATACAATTTCTTCATTCCTCCTCTCTTCCCACCCATACATCCTTTCTCCAATGAATCACTCTTTGCCTCTGCTTTTTGTTTTATTTGTCATTACTTTGAATTTGGTTGTTTAGTCCCGTCTTTCAGCTTAACAAGAGTTTTTGGATTTCACGTCTTCTGTAAAATGGGCATTTCAGATTGTTGACTTTAAGCCTGTAATCTTGTACAGCTCGAACTACCATTTGCTCTGGCCGAAAAGGTAACTTTCTAAATGTATGCCAATAAATGTGTCCCAGCTGGGGAGTGCTTTCAAGGATGTGTCCGTGCTTTATTAGCAATGGGAGGAAGGCTATAAACTGCTGCATTGCTCTGTGGCCTGTGCTTAAGGCTTCTGTGCTGAACCAGTAGTGACTCATTGTGTGGCAGAAACATTGGGGTGAGAGTCCCTTTGTGTACGTACAGGAGTGGTTGTCTCCTCAGTGGTTTTAAGTGTGAAAATTGAGCTGATTAAATTGGCAACAACACAGTAGAGTTTAGCAGTTATTGAAACAAAATATATTCAGTTGGAAAGCATGAAATGTTTGAAAACAGACAAGCACACGTGTCATTCTTCAAGCTTTAATTTATAGATGGTGTAGCTACAAATAAAACTAGTATGTTTTTGCAGAACTTAGAGGGGGGAACCTCTAACATGCTGTTTTAAAACCTTAGTGAAAGTGGTATGACTTTTAACTTTACGGAGGTTCAGACCTATCTACTCTAAAATCTGAAAAATCAGCTATTTTCATAAATATTTGAGTGAGAAAATATATATGTATATATTAGTAATCATTACTGATATGGAATATTTCACCTGAATTGTGCACAACTACTATAAAAGGGGTGGGGGGAAATAACAATTAACAACTTAATCTTGTAAAACAAAGTTACCTTCATTTAAATAGCCTTAAACTTAAGCCCTGCTATATTTGTAGACCTGTTGAAGTCTGTTCGGGAGCACTATTCATATGAATAAAATTTTACACCTGCTTAGGTGTTCACAGCAGTTGACCTAGTATTGTCTTCTACTTAAAATATAGCTATTGCATAAAGTAATTGAAAAACTTACAACAGGTAAGAACTAAGATATATTTACAACTAGTATTACTATGAATTGTTATATGTGTTACCCATATTTTTCAAAGATATGCTTAAGTGAGCTCCCAAATAAATATATAGCCATTTTAGTGAGATTTCCAAAAGCAGTTCTGTGACTCGTGAGCACAAATCATGTGAACTTCAAAATGCAAACCTTGATGGAAGAATTAGTTTAAGCTCTAGTGATTCGTGGAAACCACAGTATCGCAGGATAGAATTGTTTGTTTATATAGCATTTGATTTAAAATAATGTAACTGTTTTGAAAGTCTCAATATTTTTTGAAGTTTTTTAGTCTACAGCATTATCACAGTGAAGGTGGTACCGAGACCCTGAATACTCTATTTCTGCATTTATAGTTTGGAACTTCTTGGGAAAACTGTTAAAAAACTGAAATTCTGCTACTGACTGGGAAACTAAAATGCWTATATGTAAAATACTCACTTCCTTGTTTTGATGCTTTAAAATGTAAAGAGCAAACAAATGTTTATTTAAAATACCAGCATGCATGGTAAGAGGTAGCCAGTAAAATACCAAAATATCATGCAGTGTCAAGTCAGATGCCTTTTCAGTAATCGATTATGTTACAGATGACTTAGCAGGGATTTCCCCAGCCTATAGAAAGTCTCAAGYTTAGATATGCCCCCAGTAACTGGGATGCTTTTGAAACTGGAACTTTTTTAAGTTGCATAAATACCTTTTGTTTTTAACCTCCCTCCCTTCTAAATTGCAGCTGCTTTGTGATCTTAAATGTTTCAGCACTGTGTTCAGCCTTAACTGTAGTATGCTGTAGTAGTGCATGAGGTTTTTAAGGCGGGGGAGAACGCTGTGTTGCATTGATTCATTTTAGTATTTTTGTGCAGTCTTAGTCCAGTGCGATGGTGATGTGGCTGTGGTAGGCAGCCTCAGCTGGCACATCAGCTCCTGACACTTGCTGCCTCCCTACCTGCTTCAGCTGCTCCTGCAGCTGCCTTGCCAGCTTTGGTCTATAGATAGAACGCTTTTCATTAACAAAACTCTCTTTTGCCCCTCTTGATCATTCAAGATATGCTGTGATTGCGTTTGGGTGTGCCAGCTGTCCCAAGCTTACGTGCGGACGAGAAGGCTGTGGGACTGAGTTCTGCTACCACTGTAAGCAGATTTGGCATCCAAACCAGACCTGCGATGCTGCTCGCCAGGAGAGAGCTCAGAGTCTGCGCCTGAGAACAATTCGTTCTTCCTCTATTAGCTACAGCCAGGAATCTGGAGCAGCAGGTATTTATGATCAGGATACTGTGTCCGTAAAATATCGTACTAGTACCTTTGCACAATTAACTCTAAAAGGAAAGAACAGAACAGTAACATGGCTCCTTCTTCTTTGTGCTTCAGAAATACAAAATACACAATTTTAGATTTGAATTCAAGTTCTCAAGTTCAAGATTTGAATCTGTGGTTTTTGTTGGTAATATTTGAAATACATGGTAACCAGAGCACCTGGCTTCAATCTTAGAGGCTTGTCAGCATTTTAAATTCTTGCTCTGTAGCTGAGAAATGTGAAGTGTAAAGAACTTACTGCAGAGCATTTTGTGTTCAGCAGGCTGACTTCACTTGCGTGGTGGTATCACTTACACACTGGGAACAYGTATTTTCCCCACTGTAGGTGAAATTTCATAAGGTTGCCAGTAACGAATGCTGTTGTAAATAAAACTAAAAACCCACTGATTTTTCACAGAATCACAGAATCGCTGAGGTTGGAAGGGACCTCTGGAGATCATCTAGTCCAACCCCCCTGCTCAAGCAGGGTCACCTAGAGCATGTTGCACAGGATTGCATCCAGGCGCGTTTTGAATATCTCCAGAGAAGGAGACTCCACCACCTCTCGGGGCAGCCTGTTCCAGTGCTCTGTCACCCTCACAGTGAAAAAGTTTTTCCTCATGTTAAGATGGA
>NW_020448830.1:1246958-1321503 GCF_003343035.1 Apteryx rowi
GAGGTTCCTCTCCGCCCACCTCTCCAGCCTGTCCAAGTCTCTTTGAATGGCAGCACAGCCCTCTGGTGTATCGGCCACTCCTCCCAGTTTTGTATCATCAGCAAACTTTTTTCACTTTCAAAAGAGACTGTTGGTCTGTTTCCAGCCTTGATATCCAACATCTGTGTTTGCTTGTTAGTTATTTATTCTTATGTGTAGGATGGTCCTTGTTCACAGGGAGCTACCTAAATAATTTGTTTTTCAATAAACTGCTATCTATCTTGGCTAGCAGAGATCAAACGAGTTCACCTTCTGAAAAACAAATTGCTTTGTAACAAAAAAGAAAAAAGAGGGTAGGTTATTCAGAGCAGCAATTTGCAGAGCAAGAGTCCAGTTTGCTATTGATAAGAATTGGCTTTGAGTTTCACCAAACTCTAATCTATTTAGCAGCTTTTGTCTCTCCTTGACCAAACTAGATAGATATTCAGGGGAAAGAGTCTCTCTTGCAACTTGAGTTCAATTAGAGTTCTTAGTTCTTTAATCCAGCTCTAGTATTGGGAGTCTCTAATTCGTTGCTTGTGGTGGCTCATTTTAACAAGGCACCTCATCTTACCTTAAAAGTTGGCRTCTTGTCCTAGTGTTTAAATACATTTTAAAATAAAATAAATCTTTAATACCACAACTCCCTTTCTTTCCCAGCATGAACAGCAGTATCCATGCCACATCCATACTGTTAAGTACCCTGTAAATCTCCCAGTTTAGTTATTGCCCTATAGGATGTGTGTCTGTTCTCGTCTGGGACTAGCTAGTGTGCCGCTTCAGTCACTCGCTGTCCCCGTGCACTGGAGTTTGCGGAGACTGTGGCAGAGGGACTCTTTCTGCCCATTCTGCCCCTCTTGACGTTCCTTGTACCAGGTATGCCCCCTCTGTTCCCTTTGCCTTGCCTGGTAGCACAGAGGTGGAAAATGGGGACAAAGAGCGTGTTCAGCAAGAGGCTGTCGCCTGCACCAGGGGCTGCAGGTTACTTTTGCTGCTGTGAGTAAATAGTTTGTCCCGTAGTCCAAATGCTAACCAGTAATGTGAAGTCGCAAAGATCGCAACTGTGGTGGTGTCAGTATACAAGAATTCCAGTGTTGCTCAATGGCCCCTTGTTTGTTAATGACAGAGTTTGCTGCTTAACTGTGTTTTTCAATATTTGACTTAGGAGCAAGGGCTGGCTCCAGAATTTTCTTTTTACTGTAATAGTTTTTCCCAGGAAGTGAATGTTAAGTAAGGCTGTGAATAGAGATCGAGAGGAGGCTGGTGATACCAAGGAAATTTATTTAAYGTAGAAGGGGAGATGCATGTAAGATAGGAAGAAGAAATAACACAGTGGGAACTGAATATTCAAGAACAAGATTCATAACAGCATGAAATGTAAAAGAGGATTATATTTAAAGAGACTGTGTTTTCAGTTCTGTATTAACATACATATTTAATGTCTGACTCTTTAATATATATTTCATTAGGCTTAGAAAATCCTTGAAGAGTGTGTGCATTGACTGTTCAGTTACTTGAATGTGATATAGTATGCCTTGTTTTGATTAGTTCTACTCAGTATGAAGTGCACAAATACAAATGGCTATCAAAGAACTCATTACCAAATCATGGTCTGTTAAAGCAAATTTATAGTAAAGCTTTTCCATCTTTCAGATAATGGTTCAATCAGTTTTCCCAAGTATCTGTCTATATTTTAATTAAATCTGCTTGCCTAAAGAACTGGTATGATCTCAATATTTGTTTTTAAACAGCTGATGACATAAAGCCATGCCCACGTTGTGCTGCTTATATAATAAAAATGAATGATGGAAGCTGCAATCATATGACTTGTGCTGTCTGTGGCTGTGAATTCTGTTGGCTATGTATGAAAGAGATCTCAGATTTACATTATTTAAGGTACGTTTAAGAAAAAAAGTTCAATGTGATTGATAATATTTCTCTAAAGTGTATAGAGGTAGATTTCTGGGTGCTATAAATCTGTTTTACTTCCTACTGGAGTAGAGAATCAAAGTTGAAGCATCTGTATCTGAGAATTAAGTTAGTTTTCCATGCAAATATTTAAATCAGTAAACTTATTTTTATTTCAATTTTTATTCCAAGTTTTTTGTGTCTGAAGTATGTACTTAGTACAACGAATGAAATGTTAGATGATGTCTTGATACTGATGTATTGTGTTCATACTAAGCAACACAGCAACTCTGATGATACCAAGTTACCTGTGAACCACAGATTGGCGTGTGGTAGCAAACAATATGCTCCTCAGTATGTTGCAAAATATGCTGGAAAGCTGAAAAAAATCTGAAGAAATGGTTATTGATGATTTGGTGTTTGTAACATATATATCTTGACCCTTTCCAGGAACTGTAGTTCTGTACTTAGTGAGCAGTTCAGTTCTGTGTGGTTGTGTAGATATCCTTGCAATTTCTTTACAATTTTCTTGCATCTTCTTACTATTAGCCCATCAGGTTGCACATTTTGGGGAAAGAAACCTTGGAGCCGTAAGAAGAAAATACTGTGGCAACTAGGGACACTTGTTGGAGCTCCCATAGGAATTGCGTTAATAGCCGGCATTGCTATTCCTGCTATGATTATTGGAATTCCTGTGTATGTGGGACGTAAGGTAAAATGTGCTGCAACTTCTAATGTACTTCAGGTTTTACCTTTTACGTTGTGGAACGTAATATTATGTGTGTTCAGTTGGCTGTCTTTACCAACCTTTTCCAAATAAAAGAAAGCAATTGTTTAGAAAACTTCTGTATGAGTTATGTACAGGAGAGGCAGTGTTTATCAGAATATAGCTTCTCTTTTCGTATAGGTGAAACAAAACTTTGAAAAACAGATTTGTGTTTTGCCTTGGAAGTCCTTGCATGCTTTTTCAAAATTGCTTTGTTTTTAGCCTCTGATTTCCCCTGTTTCCCTAGAACTAAACAATATCCAGGGGAGAGAGAAAGCAACAAGAAAATGCTTTCTATTTTTCTTAGCAGCAGATAGATACCAATAGTTTAGTATAAAATTCTACTCTCTTATAAAAAGGCATAGGTGTGCATGCATGCACACATTTCAGTGTTTATACTTGGCAGCTTATAAATCGCCTCTGGCCAATCTGCCATGTGGAGCACTGCTCAGCACAAGTAGCTAACAGCATCTATTGTTTGCGGGAATTGGCTAGAAATGGCCACCTTAACAAGAAGGTAGTTAATGTATTTCCTCTCAAAAAATACCTACTGGCTGCTAGTATAAAGTAGATGACAAATTGCAAGTTAGAATTACCTTTCTCTCTCCCCTTTTTTTCTTCCTTTCAACTTCTCCTATTTGTAATTCAGGATAAAATAGTAAATTATTCACATCATTTGGAAATGGGCTTTTTGAAATGTTGGCTTGGTTCAGCAGGTGCTAAATTCTGAGTTGCACATGCTGGAAGGCTTACTCAGAGGATGTGTTTACTCCTGCTTTTACCAACGTAAATTCTCACAGTGACTGGTACAGGTTTGCACCTATAATTCTGCATCTTTGTGTTCTGGGAGATTCTTTCTTTCTTTCTGTCCCACATGAGCTGTTGCTGCTAGACAGGAAGTTTAGAGATTCAGATCTTCCAATCTATCCTTTTTCAGCCTTACTCCTACCTTCTGCTATGGTGGTTTTTGTGACTCTCCCCTTCTGTTTTCTTTTATTCCCATACAGTTATTGAATCCTTGTAGATAATAGGAGGAGAAAGGCAGCTGTTACCTGTTTCCAGTTACAATGACACATTCTGCTTTTCTTGTTAAACTCTTGGACAGGTCCCTGTCACTGAGCACCTTTCACATATTAATGATAAAGTCTCACAGTTAATCTGGGAGGCAACCTCAAGAGAACTTGAATTTCACCCCACTGCTTAATGGTCAGTTCTGTTACTCCTGTCAGATGTTTGAGCTTTTCTTCAGAACCTCTGGTGATGGAGATTTCACAGTCCCTCCAGGCCTCATTGCCCTAATGCATCTGATTTTACTGACGTTTAACATCTCTTCCTACACTAAATTCTTTTTGCCCTATCTGTAATTGATATCAAGAATCCTTTTGCTTTGCAACATCTTATTACATATTTGATCATTTCTCAGTCTACTTTCATTCTCATCTCTAAACAAATCCAATGCTTTCAGGTTTTCTTGGCAAACTGTACTTTTAGAGCTCTGATCGTCATGTCCATCTCTTCTGGATTTCTTTCCAGATGTTCATACCTCCTTTGTTTTTTGTGCAGTTTGAATGCAGCAATGAAGCTGAAGCACTACTACTTATTGTTGAGCTAGCTGAAAAAATACCTGTTCATTCTTCAAGCAGTGATCCTCTTCGTATGACTAGCAGTTGTCTCTTTCTCAACAACATGCTGTTTTGATTGTGTGTATTCTAAATCCTATACATTTTCCCACTGTACTAGTACATGGGCAATTGGTCTCTTCCCAAGTGAAGTTTTGCATTTGCTCCCATTGTGTTGCATCTAAGTCCTTTCAGGCCATTCTTTCAGTTTGTGAAGACTAGTGTGAATTTAGGCATTCTTGCAGCCCTGTTAAGGTTGGTATTATCCTAAAAACTTAACACACCTGYTCTCCTCCTTCCATCTACCAGGTGAATGAAAATGTTGAATACTCTTGGATCCACAGCAGACCTCTTGGGGAAAAGTGTAGGGGGAAGAGTTTCAACTTGGGGAGTGAAAAAAAGTTAATGACAACTCTGGTATTTTCTGTCAGCTTTGTATTAAGCTAATAGTAATCTTCTCTAAAACCATTTTTCAGTTCAGACCATTGTAGCCTGTTTGAGTGTCATACAAGAAAACGTCAATTTTATTGAAGTCAGTGTGACATTTGCTGCTCCCCCCCATCCTCAAGGCCAATTATCCTGTCTTAAAAGCAAACAAAATTGACATGATTTCTACTTGAGGTGCCTGATTTTCAGGAAATTGAAGTTCAGTTCATTGGTCTAATTCCCCAGATCCTTGTTTTGAACCTTTTTAAAAATCATCATTGCAGTTTAACCTTTTCCAGTTTTCTTGTGTGTGTTTTTTTTCCCTCAGACAATTTACAACAAATAACGATTTTCAAAAATTACTGTTAGTGGCTCTGATATTGGGGCTGCTAAGGTATTTTCAGATCAACTCATTTAAGTATGCCCTGACCTGCTGTTCTCCTACAGATCTCACTATTTTGCCACCGGTATTAGCGCTGCCAGTCACCTAGCTCACAGTTAATCTTTAGCAAAGACTGAAGGGAGGAAAAAAAAATAGGGCTCCAGTTTCATCTGCTGGATGTCTTTATACTCTTTGTTAAATAGAAAATCTATCCATCTTGGTTTCCCTCTTACTAGCAATGTACTTGTAGAATAATTTCTTGGTAACTTTGATGTCCCTTGCTTTGTCTCCTTTATGTTAACCTTCCTGATTTTGTCCCGACACCCTCATGCTGTTCCTTTATACCCATTCATAGTAATCTGACCTACTTAGTTTTCTTAGTGTTGCTCCTTCTTGGATAAAGAAAGCTAAGTTGTCCTTTTACAACATTCTTTCTACTGCCTGGGAAGAATCTGTGCTTGTGCTTTTGATAGTTTCCTTGAGGAACTGCTAGTTATCCTTACTTTTTCCTTATATATATATGTGTGTGTGTGTGTGTGTGTATATGCATATGTGTATGCTTCTTGTAATACCTTACCTATCAGTTTTCTACTGTTATTGAAATCTCTCCTTTTTTTCAGCCCAGTGTTTGTATTTGGTTATTCTCTGTTCTTTCTTTCCTTGGGATTCTGAATTCTGTTATTTCATGGTTATTCTTAGCTATGTGACCTTCTCACTTCATGTTCTCAATTAGTTTCTCCCTGTAACCACTCCATTACATAAGGGTGGCTGAACACTGGCACAGGTTTTCCAGAGAGGTGGTGGAGTCTCCATCCTTAGAGATATCCACAACCCGACTGGACAGTGTCCTGGGCAACCTGCTGTAGGTGACCCTGCTTGAGCAGGGGGGTTGGACCAGACAATCTCCAGAGGCCCCTTCCAACCCCACCTATTCTGTAATTCTGTGATTTTTTTTTTTTTTAATGTTTAAAATAAATCTGGTAGCCTTTATAGATAAAATTGTTGGCTGTATTTACCCTTGTTTGGGTAAAGTTGTCCTTAGTAGTCAAATGCAGTGCTTCAAGTGATCCTGCTAACTGCCCTGTAAAACCTGATCTTCCTGGATTGGTAATTCCTACACATGCACGCTCATGTTCATTTTTCCCTTTTAATCAGTACCCACAGGTTTTCTGTAAGCAGGCTCCACATTCAGATGCTCTCTTTCTCTGTGTCTGCATAATGTACCTCAGAGCAAGTAGATGCATTCTTGTTACCTAAAGCAGTGTCTTCTCCCCCTTTTCCCCCCTTTTTGTCTTGTCTGAACAAGTGAAAAGCTGTGTATTCAAGAATGAAAACCACCCTACCAAATCGCTAATTGAAATTATAGTTTAGAAAGCTCAACGTATAGTAAAGCTCTTCATTGTTCTGGGGGGTGGGGGGGATGATTGGGAAAAAGTGTGAGTTTGATCAGATGTGGCAATTCTTTAATACTGAAAATTGTCAACTTTTCCCAACTATGTAAGCTGGAGTAATGATTAAAAAAAAAAAAAAAAAAACAAAACACTACACATGGGTAATTTAGCTCTTAAGTTGGGGCTGGAAGTAAATGCTTAATTGCTGGATAGGAGGACTTCTAACTTTTAAGATTGTTGCCTAAAATTAAGAAAAGTATACATTTCCTTGTTCTTTCAGACAGGTTAAGGAATAAATTGTGATATAGAGTGTAGTCCCTCTAGAAGAGAGTAGGATACAGATTCTGAACTATCATATATCGTTTCTTCCATCCTTACAGCAATATATGAGTAATGAAAACATACCCTAAAAAAACCTTCTTCTTTTCTTCTCTCAAGATTCACAATCGATATGAAGGCAAAGACATTTCAAAGCACAAGCGAAACTTGGCAATAGCAGGTGGTGTAACCTTGTCTGTAATTGTTTCTCCAGTCGTAGCCGCGGTAACTGTAGGTAAGCAAATATTACTATTTTGTACATTGGTAGCACCTTGCAACCAGAGTTTTATAAGCATTCATGAATAAAGCACTTAGCTGAGCCAGGTAATATAATTTCCTCTAACAGGTGAGGAAACCAAGGCATAGAAAAGACATGAAGTGTTTGAGGTTATGCATTTATTGAGGCAGAATAGAGTAAAACCTTTGGGAAATGCTGCATTGTAATGAAGAATTAGAAATAATTTTTATCTTAACTGCAAATTGAAGTTTACGCATTGTCACATCTGTATTTTTAAACTGAAATATTTTAAAGTTTTATAAAAATGACTGCCTAAGAAAAAGCTGATGCCACAGAGTCTGTTCATACTTAAATGATTTCATGTCAAACTTTGCTCAGCATAGTAGAAAAACAGCATCCTTTACATTTAACATTATAGTAATTGATTCACTTTTTACGTTATGCTCTGGGAGTCTATTTGAATCGTCATATTCTTTCTCACTGGAATTGTTGAGGATAGCATTTGAGGAAAATGTGGCTCTATATTGCAAGATATTTCTTCTTACCACGTAGTTTCAAGATCACTGTAAACCAGTCCTGATTTTGAAAGGAGTGGTCTTGCTTGGCACTGCATTGCTTTTTGTTTGTGCCAGCACAAGCATCTTTACAGTTGTGCAGTAAGCTGCTGTAGATAACTTATTCACATTAAGACCCATCATATTTAGTTTTAAGCTGGATCAGTTCCCTGATTCGATTCATTGCACAATCACATATGGCCCCCTTGTGCCAGAAGTAATGCTCAGACAAGAATGAGTGGCCTTGGGAAGACTGGGCTGCCACTTCTAGCAAGTGCTGGTTTAAATTGGCCGTGAAGCTGTGGCTTTAAACTGTGTGTTAACCATGGTGGACCACTGTACTAACGCATATATGCTCAGATTTCTGTCTACATTGCATTGCATTGTTCTCATGTAGCTGTGGTGTCAGATCCTAGAAGCTGCTGAATGGGTAGTGGGACACAGTCGTCTCATGGATATATTCATAGATTTACTCTAACTCATGATTCTTATTCCTGAGTAGAGATAAACCTTGGCTTTTAAGCGAAGGAGTTGTTTTTATTTTGTGGGTTTTTACTCTTGCACTTCTGCCAATAACACATGGTCTCCAGTCTCAGAGCATAATATGGCTTTCCAAAATAATGACCCTGAAAATATAAATTTCTTTCTTGAATTCTGAGGAATTTCTAGTAAAAGGGACTCTTTATAACTGGAACCCTTCATTTAGATTAGACTGGGGAGCCTTTGCATTGGGTCCACATCTGTCCTGGCTTTTTGGGAATGTGCCTGCTTGCCATTTTAAATCTGCCTTTTTTCCGTACGTTCCATGTACTTCCATCAGCAAAACTTTAAATGGCTTAATTCATATGCCAAAAGGGTAGCTTTCACAGTCCACTAGAAGTGGTGAAATAAATGCATGTGCATATCTATGTGCAGTTTAGCCCAGTGCCTTTCACTGTTTTTCCCTTACCTCTCCCCTTACTCCCTGGAATTGATTCCATTTTAAAAATTTTAATTATGAATGTTTTTCTTAAAAAAGAAAACAATGTAATACAATAAACATGAAAATACCATGGTAATAATCATGTTAAGTCCTGTTAAATCAATAACAAAACCCTGTCTCACTTCAGTGGATACAAGGTCAAGCCCCTTATTAAAGGTAGTAACATTTTTAGTTGAATGACATTTGAAATGGATCTGTGCTATTTCTGCTTCTCAGGTGGAACATTATTAACGGTCCCTGATGGGGCTTATATGAACCTTTTAAGTATCAAGTATTTTCATTTTGTTTGTAAAAGATGTTATAGACATACTAGAAGTATTAATTCATTCAGCATTATGCTTCTGTGCCTACCAATGCTGATGGAGGACCTTCTGCCTGCTGAAAGTACTTTCTTATTATTTCATCTTAGTGACTTACCAATATTTCATAATTTCTCTCCCTCTTGAATTTTTTTCAACTGTAAAATATTAAGTAGTTACGGTATATGGAATCACTTGTATAAAAGATTTTTAAAAAGCCCTTATATTGAATAAAAGGCTTTGTGCTTTCTTCTGTAGGTATTGGTGTTCCCATTATGCTGGCTTATGTGTATGGAGTTGTTCCAATTTCACTCTGCCGAAGTGGAGGTTGTGGAGTGTCAGCAGGCAACGGAAAGGGTGTCAGGATAGAATTCGACGATGAAAATGATATAAATGTTGGTGGAACAAATRCAGCTGTAGGTAAGAAAGTTCAGTGATTTATTTTCTATAAATCTGGGCTTTGTGCCAGATTTGATATGACCACCTGTACTTAGTGGTCATACACACCAGAGTACTTATTTTCAGAAGAGATACTGTACAGTTAGGGCTACCTCCATTCTTTGTTGAAAGACCCATTCTCAGCTGAGGGGAGCACTTCCCTGGGTTCATGCTGCACCATGGTGCAATACCAGTTCCTGCTCGCTTGGGCATYGAGCAAGGCAGTCCCAGGCCTATCGTGTACTGAATTCCGTGCAAGTTTTTCTCCTGCTCTCAACACAACACCAAGTGAAAGATAACAGCTTTCTTATTCTTAATATGAATTAAATGCAAATATGTGACTTTCGGGCAATAAAAAGCACAATCATATTGTCACCCCCTTTTACCAGCCAGTGCCTCTGGAGTAATTCTTTAGCGGAGAGAGTTTTTCTCTGAAGCGGACACACATTAGTTTCTTAGAATGCAGTCTTACAACTCGATCTGCATGACTGAAAGCTACCTGAGCATCCTACTTACATTTCCCTTCCTTTCCAACAGCCAGCAGGATCTCAAAAGTGCAGAAACACAGCACAGTGAATCCACAGCCAAATCTTACGTTAGACTAGTCAAGAGAACAAAAGGGTTTTATTTTCAATCTTTTTCTTTCCGGTCAGTTCTCAGAGTGCAGATTCAAAGTAGTGATGCATTCAAGCTGCTCTTAGCCATTTTAATCAAAGACAGACTTATGTAATGTCCTTTCCCTAGGTAAAAGTTGTAAGATAAAATTAACACTTTTTTTGGAATACTGGTCTGTGGAAGCTCTTAGCTTTCATCTTTTTATCCCTAATGGGGAAGCTAAATCCTTTTAGCTGCTGATCTGGTGCTTTTCTTTTTTAATTACACGACAGTACTCTTAATTATAGGATTGCTTTGTGTCCCTTGACTCCATGTTACCTGTCCTGTATGTGGTTAACTTTTCAGCAACTTAAGTATGGGACATCAGGCATAACCATTATAGCAACTCCAAGGAATGCACCATTTTTTGACCAAGTTATCTTTTCATCATAGTATGTTCTATAAATTGTTTTTCTCGGTGTTATTTCAGAAACAGTTTCCATGGTCACATTTTAGAAACTAGTGTGTTCTACTTCCATGAATGACAAGCCACCTTTATTTCTGTCTCTAGATACCACTTCAGTAGCAGAGGCACGTCATAACCCCAGTATAGGGGAAGGAAGCGTTGGAGGGCTGACTGGCAGCTTGAGTGCAAGTGGAAGCCACATGGATAGAATAGGAGCCATTCGAGACAACCTAAGTGAAACTGCTAGTACCATGGCACTGGCTGGGGCTAGTATAACAGGGAGTCTCTCAGGAAGTGCAATGGTTAACTGCTTTAACAGGTAAGAGACATGCTTACTACCATCAGAATCCAGCTCTAAATATAAGCAGAGGTGGTGTTAATAGTGTTTTGTTTTGTTTTGTTTTAATGTTTAAATGGGTTCTTGTTAAACTAACTGTCTCTGGGAGATAGAGCCAGTTCATCTGTGACAAGTTTATTGACTTCCAAAAGATCCTGCTGGAACACAATCCTCAAAGGAGACTGAATCTTTTTTTCAGGGTGAAAAGGGCCTGAGGTCTTATTCTCCCCCTTTGCAGGAGAGCAGCCTCTCCCCTGGAGTCAGAGGGAGGCACCTCATGTCTAATGCAGCGATGTTCTCAGACGGGAGTGCCTGTCCCTGCTTTCATCTCGCACTGAAGTTGAACTGCTGACTCGCCTAGCGTTGTCCGAGTACCAAATTGTGCCTTTGGGACACCTAGGTGGAGTGTGAATTCAAAATAGACGTAGGCAGGAGGGCAGGCAGCTTGGCATCTGCCTTGCTGAGGTGACAACTTTGTGTCACACATGTACCCATGCCTCCTGTGAATCAGGGCCCTTGTACCCTGAAAAGAAAGGGAGTGTTTGGAAAGAATTGTTAACATCCAGGGTTCAGGATGGAATTTGCTCCTTAAGAAAATAGGTAGTGTTTAGCACCTGATTTAAGAAATCCAGAATTCCAGGCTATATGGAATAACAAGGGCAGGACAACATCTAGAGTTTCCTTATGCTTGGGCTGATTCAGTCTGTGACTCTTGACTGAGGTACAGCTATCCTCCTCTTTAAAGAGCTGAGAGAGGGGAAAAAAAAAAATCTACAGTTCATTGTCAGAACATAGATAAACCAGGCATTTAGAAACAAAGTTTGAAATTGTATTTTAAATTAATTTCTGCTTTATCTGCTCAGCCCAAACTTCAGAGTGCTCAGGTTTCTATTATTCCTGTTGCAGTTGATACGTACTGAACAGTTCTATGCTTGTTATTTGATTAGTAATAATTGTGCAGCAGGAGAGACATGGGAACTATAAAGTCTTTAACTTGTGTATCCTTCTGATCGTGTTTTCCATTTTTACAGTACAGGATGTTATCTGTAGAAGAACTGTAGCTTAGCTTGGAAGTTTTTCTTGTAAATCTCAGGGAAGAGAGAATCTACAACTTCTTATTAACGTGCAACATTTTGCTTTGTTGGGAAGTTTGTTTATTGTTTTTGTTTTTCTCAATTAGAAAATAGACTTTTTTGACACTAGTAAGAGGAGGGCCTCTTTCAGTAGGGAAAATATGCCTATCTGTGGTGTAACTAATAAACTGTACTTAATATAGAAGGGTGGAGAAACTTTACAAGGTGACACTAATTTTTAACTAGGGTGCTTTAACTGTTGTAGCAGTATATGCAACTTTTTTTTTTTTTTTTTWAACTTTCCAAGATTGGAAGTACAAGCAGATGTGCAGAAAGAACGATACAGTCTGAGTGGAGAATCTGGCACGGTTAGCTTGGGAACAGTTAGCGACAATGCCAGTACCAAAGCAATGGCAGGATCCATTCTGAACTCCTATATCCCTTTGGACAGGTAAGAGAAACGTGGTAAAAATAGAAAACTAATAAGCCTTGCTTGTTAAAGGATATTTTAAGCATGCCTCAGCTGTTCTACTTTAACACTTACCCTTTGAAACCACAAATTTTGTTTGTTCCAAACTGAATTACATATGACTGCTTTATTTGTCGGGCATATCAGTGATCAAGTAAGGATGTTTTTCCAAAGAGGAACACGATCATTGTACCTCAAAAGCAGTTGATCTTTCAGACTTTGTGTTTCTCTCTGGGATTTTTTTTTTTTCTTTTTGGGGGGTTAAATACTTCCTTTAACTTTTTCTAAAACAAGCTACATCTCTAACTTTCTTCTGCTACGTATTTTGGAAAGCAGCAAGGGTTTGTTTGGCTGTATTGGTTGGCCTGTCTTAAAGATGGCTGCTTACACTCACAGATTCTTTCTTGTTCTAGGGAAGGCAACAGTATGGAAGTGCAAGTGGATATTGAATCAAAGCCAGCCAAATTCAGACATAACAGCGGAAGCAGTAGTGTCGATGACAGCAGTGCTGCAGGTCGTAATAATGCTGGTTGTTCATCGGTCTGCTTGCCAGAAAGCAAATCTAGTGCCACCAAGTGGTCCAAAGAAACAACAGCTGGGAAAAAATGCAAAGGTAAACTGAGAAAGAAAAGTAGCATGAAGATAAATGAGACAAGAGAGGACATGGATGCTCAGCTGTTGGAACAGCAAAGCACAAACTCTAGTGAATTTGACTCTCCCTCTCTTAGCGATAGTATTCCATCTGTAGCAGATTCTCACTCAAGTCATTTTTCTGAGTTTAGCTGCTCGGATATGGAAAGCATGAAAACTTCCTGTAGCCATGGTTCCAGTGATTATCAT
Source organism: Apteryx rowi (assembly GCF_003343035.1). Lineage (NCBI taxonomy): Eukaryota > Metazoa > Chordata > Aves > Apterygiformes > Apterygidae > Apteryx > Apteryx rowi. The sequence continues at coordinate 1,260,077 of NW_020448830.1, forward strand.
ACTCGCTTTACCACAGTTAGTGTTCTCCCAGAGGTAGAAAACGATCGCTTGGAAAACTCTCCCCACCAGAGTGGAATTCCTGCGCTTGTTCCAACAGCTCCAAGCACTGATGTTCCACAGCTGAGCTATATTGCTGAAGAARGCATTAATAACGGATCTTCAACAGATGTAGATTTAGGTATTGGTGAAACACTGAAGGAAACAAACAATAACCATTCACAACATGCTGTGGAATTAAGCACTGCAATTCAGACTGAAATTTAAGCCTCTAAGTGCTGCAAAAACATTTACCACTAAAGAACCCTCTCTGAAAGCTGGTTGAATTACATGCGACTACCGTAAGTTTCAGGTAACCAGCAGAAGCAAGGTTTTGATGCAACTGCATTTTATATGTACCTGTCTAATAAGGGAGAATATTTCATATGGATCTTACAGACCTATGTGAAGAGACATGAAGGCTTTAACAAGTGCATTACAACAGTACAAATAAGTCCGTGTTTTGTATTTTTGCCACAACTTTGCTTGAAAGCAAATACTTGGTGTATTTAGATAAAATTGGCTAATTTGTAATATGTTAAATGCTAAAATGAATAATATTTCCTGCACTGTTCACTTGACAAATATGAGGTTTGGGATAAATGGGTGTTAGCTGAGCAGTAGTAACTTAAAACGAAACCATTCTAGGGTGAACTCCAGTTAAGGGAAACAAAAGTTTTGCAGAGACCTATACCAACATACTTCAGCAATGAATGTTTGTAATGATCATTATGGTTCATGACTGGACATGTTGTATTTAGAGTGCATGTAGAATGAATCGCATATTCTCAGATGGATGTAGCCTGTGTCAGATGAGTTTATATGTGTGTACACTTTGAGCAAGGTTATGGCATTTTACATAATTTTGAAGTAGATGAAATTGGTACTTGGTATATGGTAGAAAGGAAACGTCACCTGTGAAGAACAGTGGGGTTACTTATTTATTCATGCAACCAACCATGCAGCAGATAAAACTACTATATATTGTATAAAAACTGTAAAGAATTCATTGATTTATAAACATTGTAGAAAATAAGTTGCAGTTACCTTTCATTGGGGGGGGAAAAACGGTGCCCATCAATTCTTGGTGCCTTTGGAAAAGACTGGGTTTTAAGTGCCTGGTCGTTTGAGGATTTTACTGTAACGTTCTCCAGAATGTCCTCTTTGGCCACCTTGGATCACAAAAGAAAATTCTAGTGAATAAAATGACTGTGGTAGATAAATGTATAATAATAATGAAGTATTAGCCTACCAAAGACTCACTCAGGCTTTAGTGGATGACTTTCATATGACATCTCTTTGCGAGACATGCATATCTTCAGTCCCAGAATCAAAGTGCAGTGCAAAGATTGCACAAATGCAAAGATGGGTTCCAAATATGCTGGCTTTTTTCTTTTTCTTGTTTATTTTGCATATGGAAGATGTACAGCTGAACACAAGCTGAAGATGGCCAAAGCGCCTGCATTGTTAACATTTTTTGCTAAGTAATTCACAAAAATGGAAAAAAAAATTGTGAATATCAGAATAACAGTTAACAATGTTCTGTCTTGTGTTTCTTGTAAGTATTGCCATTGTGGTGCTACTGGAAGTTTGGTTGGATAAAAAGAAAATGCCATGAGCTGCAGTCCTCTTCCATGACTTATCCTCACCAGTTTCATTAATATGCTTATAACACTAGTGCCAGTTACACTATTTGATAATGCTTGTCATAGTATTTGTATATTTGCAATTTAGTTTTGCTCAATAATATGCGTGTAAACTGCATATCTGAAATAAATGTCTAAATACTAACTTCTAGTTGTCCTTTGTTTAGTGTGCTTGATAGCCTTATAAAAAAAAACTGTGTATGTCCCCGGAAGGCCCTTTTTTCTTTAAGGTGCTGACTACTGTCATGTCTTGCCTTCAGTTGTGCTTGTTTTCTTAGGTGCGCTTTGGAAGTTGAAAGCTTTGATTATTTGAAATACAGGTCCTAAAGCTAGTTGCATTTTTGTGTAAGATTTCAACATGATTTCTTTTCATCTTATACAGTAGCAATCTGAGCTGCCTCTACAGCAGGCAGGACAGTAAATGGTTTTCTGACAGCATGTAGCTCTGTATGTATATTATTCTATTTAAAAATTGCACCTAGTACAAGTGGATGACTATGGTCAGACTGCTGAGCTGAACTAGAACTCCACTTTCTCTGCCTGAAGCAACGCTGTTCCTGATTCACTTGATCTGTAAGGTATCTGTTCTGAAACGCTGCAAATTGACCAGTATTTCTGGGTAAACAACTGGTATTTTTTGCTTGGCTGAATGCGTGCTCATTAGGCTTGTTTTCTCACCTGCATTTTGACAGGCTCAGGAAGTAGGAAACAAACTAATTGGGATCCATTATAGAAGGAATACCTGGATCTGCCTCATTCCTAACCCATGCGTAAGCTGTATTTTGATCAGAGTGAATTTCAAGAAGATAACTGCTGTGCTGGGTCAATTCGAAAGCTACGGTTAGCAGAGGGTTCTTTCTCATATAGTTTCCAATGGTGGATGCTCAAGGAGAGAATAAGAAATAGGATGAGTGAAGCACCCAGGGTACCCTAGAAATAACTGCAAGGCATAAAGGCAATTTTTGCCATGTCTTCTGGCAGTCTGAATTGGAAGCAAATGTAAATTTTATATTTCGTGGCTGGGTTAGAATGTTAACAGTTCCCTTCTTATGCTCTGTTCCTGAYTGATTTTTTTTTTCTTATCTGACAAAGTGTGAATGATTTTAAAATACATTGTTATTGAAGAGCAAATGTATTGAATTAGGATCAGTATTAACTTAAGCACTTGCTGTTCATCTCCTTAGAAAGTCAGTTTGTGAATTCCCTGGTGTAAAAAGCCTATATAGAAAACTCTCTATTATAGTCAGGAACTCCAGTATAAAAGCTTCACCAGTTCTGTAGGTGGAGGCTAGAGAATGAAGTTGGAATAAAGCTGTTGCCGACGTAGTGAGCCAGTCGTGCTTCTGTCAAGCTGATGAAGGTTGTTCAGGGCCTTGTATTTCCAAACCTCTGAGTAAGTTAATTTTTGTGCAGTCTCATATGACCACCTTCAACTTAAGCCAGAAATTACTTGTTCTTTGCCATAAGGAAAGTGAACCTCTACTTTGGCTTTTGTTTGTTTTCAGTTCAGTTTTGCATCAGATGTCTCATACAGTAGCTATAAAAGTATTTGCTGATGTCATCTCCAGCTTTGAAAATGTATGTTTTGGCTTTATCCAGTACACTTACGAAACGGCGAGAGCACATAGATTTGTAGCAATGCAGTCTGGTGCTTACAGCAGGGAATTGGGAGTTGGAAGACCTGTTTCATTCTTCTGCGAATTTAAACCCATCTCTTAATCTCTCAGTACCTCAGTTTTGCTGTGCAGGAAATTAAAAATACAGTTTACTCTTGTAAGTAAGCTTTTTCAAATCATAGTGTGATTTTTTCAGTCACTCTGAAATCACCTTTGATAATTTTATATTATGTATTCAAAGGTAAGGAATAGTGTTTGGGGGAGGTTGTTTTTGTTTTTTTTTAGCAGAAAGCTTGTTCTGCTAATTCATTGGTAACTACTTCTATTCATGGGTAATATTTGAGATGGGAGGCAGTCACATGCACTGTCAACTAGAAGCGATCATTATGAAATTTAATGCAGCTTTGAATTTTATTTCGAGTCTGTTTAAAAAAAAAAAAAAGTAAAAGATACAACACTTCCACCAATACACTAATACAGAAGATGCCTCTATCTTATCTGTAGAATTGCTAGTATAAGAAAGAACTTGTTGGCATAAGTAAAGTTTTTCTTTTAGAGAAATAAACCACAGGAAAGGTCAAGTTACCTGAAGTTTACACCTGGTGTCCTGGCATTACAGTTTATTTTTGGAAATTTTCCTTATGGTTTCTGGCCAATTTGACTAATTTATGTCAGATGACGAATCTCAGGAGGAAATTAGTTTTAGCATCTGCTATATCAGAATACTTGAGATAGTTCAGGAAAAATATTAGACTGATCAGGACTTTATCATTTGGTACTTGCAATTATAAAAATTACTAAATTATCTTGCCTTGGAAATACTTGAGCGTTGCTTGACTTATTTCCATAATGCTACTTCCAGACTTTTTTTTTCCAAAGAGTTTCAACTTTAAACAAATGAAAGCTGCCATAAAAACTTTTCTTTCCAATTTGCATATGCTTTTTTGTAGTAAAAGGTCTGGACTTGCACATTATTTCCTCTCATTGAATTGGTGTGGCAGAATCTTGCATGTATGAGCTGAGTAGTTTTTACTGATATGTAAATTTTTGTCACTGTGACTGTGCAGACACACTGCGCAGTGCGCACAGGTTTCCTCCCCTCCATTGCCCTGGCAGTTCCAGGGACTTAAAAGATGCCGAAGGACAGGAGATGGCTGGGAGGAGAACATGCATGGAAAGCTGAAGTCCAGCTACTTGGTAGATAACCTTCCATGTTTGCCCCCCAGATGAGCAGCAATGTTACATCGCTGCGAAAGACAAGAGCATTTTTGGATGCCTCTGCACTGATGGAGGGAGGATTGATCAAGGTGCAACTAAAGCTGATACCAGGTCTGGTGTAATCTAGCATGTGGGCAGAGTCTCTTGTACTCCAAAGAGGAAGATTTTGGCAACTATCAACCAGATTGTGTATAGGATTTTGTAGCTCCTTTCTAAGGAGATGCAGAGTTTTCATATAAGATTTTGAAAGCTGCCATAAAGAAACCACAGAGAAGGTGGAATAGCCTCTTTCCTCTCTGTGAGGGCATGAAACCATCTCATGAACATGCGATTCCAAAAGGTGCTGGGACAAATCCCAAGCAGGACGCATTGGTCCCTTCTCTGTTATGTGAGCTGGAATTCAGTGYGCAGAATCACAGAATCGCTGAGGTTGGAAGGGACCTCTGGAGATCATCTAGTCCAACCCCCCTGCTCAAGCAGGGTCACCTAGAGCACATTGCACAGGATTGCATCCAGGCGCGTTTTGAATATCTCCAGAGAAGGAGACTCCACCACCTCTCAGGGCAACCTGTTCCAGTGCTCTGTCACCCTCACAGTGAAAAAGGTTTTCCTCATGTTCAGATGGAATTGTCTGTGTTCGCATCCTGTCGCTYGGCACCACTGAAAAGAGTCTGGTCCCATCCTCTCGACACCCTCCCTTCAGATACTTGTACACATTGATAAGATCTCCTCTCAGCCTTCTCTTCTCTAGGCTAAACAGGCCCAGCTCTCCCAGTCTTTCCTCATAAGAGAGATGTTCCAGTCCCCTAATCATCTTTGTAGCCCTTTGCTGGACTTGCTCCAGTAGTGCCACATCCCTCTTGTACTGGGGAGCCCAGAACTGGACGCAGTACTCCAGATGTGGCCTCACCAGTGCTGAGTAGAGGGGGAGGATCACCTCCCTCGACCTGCTGGCACCACTCTTCCTGATGCACCCCAGGATACCGTTGGCCTTCTTGGCCACAAGGGCACATTGCTGCCTCATGCTTAACTTGGTGTCCACCAGCACTCCCAGGTCCTTCTCTGCAGAGCTGCTTTCCAGCAGGTCAACCCCCAACCTGTACTGGTGCATGGGGTTATTCCTCCCCAGGTGCAGGACCCTGCACTTGCCGTTGTTGAACTTCATGAGGTTCCTCTCCGCCCACCTCTCCAGCCTGTCGAGGTCCCTCTGAATGGCAGCACAGCCCTCTGGGGTATCAGMCACTCCTCCCAGTTTTGTATCATCAGCAAACTTGCTGAGGGTGCGCTCTGTCCCTTCATCCAGGTCATTGATGAAGAAGTTGAACAAGACTGGACCCAGTACTGACCCCTGGGGGACACCGCTAGCTACAGGCCTCCAACTACACTCTGCGCCGCTGATCACAACCCTCTGAGCTCTGCCATTCAGCCAGTTCTCAGTCCACCTCACTGTCCACTCATCCAGCCCACACTTCCTGAGCTTGTCTATGAGGATGTTATGGGAGAAGCATCCCTCCTTCAGGCTGTAGTTAGTATAAGGGGTCTTTGGCTAAAGGAACTAGATGGTGTGGGGCATCTCACCCCCTTGTCATCATGAAGGAAACCATTGAGCCATGCTGGAGGGAGCCTCTTGGAGTAGCTGACTCCAGACCTCTTCTTTCTCTCTGCTGAAACAGTTCTGCTTGACTAAAGACCAGGTCATTGCTAAAATTATAGAATAATGTAGCAATGTATCTGAAACAATTATATTGAAACACAGGTACTTTAAAGTACCCTTGAGTACKTGGGACAGTGATAGTCATTTTTGAGGTTGTCAGTTTTATAGAGCCAAAACCCAAACTGCTGAGATGTCCAGGGAATTCACAGTGTAAAAAAAATATATATATATAATATATATATWTTTTTTTTCTCTGAGGAGGAGTCAAAATTTTTGCACATTTGGCTTTTTTTTTATAGAAGACAGCTATAGCTTTTCAGAAGGGGCTTCTGACTTTTGCAGTAACTTCTCTGGCTTGGTGGAGGGCTGCTGTCCGTGGCTCCCAGTTGGTCCTAGGACACAGCAGCTCTCATTGGCAAGAGGCACTGTAATCACTGCCACTGCCAACAAGCACGGGGCAGGTGCCCAGCGGAGAAGGGCCAGCCGCAGGCTCCCTGCGCTGCACCAATGTCTGCGCTGCTCCCACCCTCTGCTTCCACAGCCACTGCCCTTGTCTGCTTCAGTTCCCTCTTTCTTAGCAAAATCTGACCCATTTTCCCTTTGTGTCACTTCTTGGTCCCCCCAAGTGCAGTCTGCGTTGGGAGATGAGTGTCAGGAAGCTGCAGCTGGCCCCACTGCCGCTAGAGGCTGGCTGGGGATGGTGGCTGTGCCACGACCTGGAGAGCCGCAAAACCCTTCAAACGTGAGCTCTGCCCTACAGCTACTGCCGCAGCCCAGGGAGCAGCGAAGCACAGCATTCGGGATGCCTTCAGTCCCTGTTCCCGGCTCTGCAGTGAGGTTTCTGCGTGCCCTTGGCCAGCTTCATTTCTGCAATTGAAACCTGAGGTTTGCCTCTCATGAAGTGCCGAGAGCCACAACCGTCGCGCGGTTGCCTAGTGCTGAGCTGCTCTGGCAGCTCCCGCACCGGGCAGCRCTGGGTGATGGGGTGCCAGGACAACTATGGAGCTGCCAGCTCAGCCTCTCACCACCCAACAGGAGTTTGGGTAAACCTGTCCTGCTGCTGTGTCCTATAGGGCAGCAGCATGGCTGGGAGCGAGTGTGGCAACTAAGTAATGCAGATGAATAGACCTGTAATCCACATGCCAAGCTCCTGAATAACGCTTCTGGTGCCATCGGAGACTCCCAGCTATCATAGTGGACTGGACTCTCTGCAGGAAATGTGGTGATGGTCAAGTGGGCCATGTGTGAAGAGCCCAAAGTCCACAGTCAGCTTTGGGCCAGTTTCTGCCTTGGTTGGTTTCAGTTCTTCCTTGCCGTTGTGGTTTTGCTGTTCTTCTTTTCCCCTTGAAAAATGGCAGTGTTATTTCACCATCTTGCCCCAGGGGCAGGAGCTGCTGCAAAAGGGGTCAGAAATGCTCAAGGCAGGCCCTAAAGGGACACTGGCTTGTTGTTACTGATCAGCTCTCCACAATGAGCCTTCCCAGACTTTGGGTCCTGCATGACTGAGCCCGTCCACAGGAACCCACCGCAGGGGCACATTTCTGGCCAGGCTCAGCCCTGCTCTCTGCTCTCCATCCCACCTTGCACCAAGCGACCCAGCCACAGCTCCCTGCTGTCATGTGAGTACAGCTGTGAGGTTTCCCACGCTGGAGCCCATATCCTCCGCATACGTGTGCCACCGCATCCTCAGTGCTTCATGGAGGGGTGGTGCCGCCAAGCCTGTGGTCTTCCTAGCCAAGCACCATTTTGGGTGCTGGTGCAGAGCCCAGCCACGGGTGCCCCAGGAGCACTTCTCTGAAGCTGGGACACTTAGAGGCGCTGGCGCCAGCGCTCCCTCCTGCCAGGAGCAACCCCTCTGAGAGCTGGGGCGACCATCGGCCAGGCCTGCTGCCAGCCCAGATTCCTCCCTCCCCGCAGCCCTGCGTAACCGCGCGCAGAAAGCACAGTTTGACTCATCCCTTCTCACCGCCGGTGGTAATCGTGTCTGCTTGTGATCCCAAGGGGGCTGAGCCACGTGGTGACAGAGGAGCACGGAGGTCGCGGTGGTGTGACGGCGATGCTGGTGCAACATGGCTCCTGAGAAGCTGGTGGAACAAACGCCCTGTGGGTTATTGCCGTCGTTGTTGTCCTTGTGCAAGTTGGACRCCTCGAGGGAGCCTTGCAGGCAGCCGCAGCCGTGAACAACCATCGCTCTGTGCTGGGCCAGACCTGCGGCAGGTCCCCTGCTGCTGCCGTGGTGCTCCTGCATGGCCATGCGYTGAGACCAACCCGTGTTCTCCCCACAACGTGCCGGCGATGACCGCGGCCCTGTTTTCTCTTTGTGTGGCCGCAGGAGACGCGCGCAGGCCATGGAGGAAAGGAGCGGCTGGGGGCTGCGGTGGCCGAGGGCAGAAACAGCCGCGACGCYGCACCCGGCTCCCGCCTCTGCGCCGGCCCTCAGCGAGGGCGGGATGGTGCTGCGGGACGAAGGGCCCGAGACGGCAGCAGGAGACCRGCATCCCTTTGCCAGCCTCAGGGCCGAAACATAAACGTGATCCGTGTTTTGCTTTACAGATCCCACCGTATCCYACCGGCACCAAACCCACCCTGGAAGGGGAGATCTACCGCAAACGTGGAAAGCTGCCCGTGCCTCGCTCACATGCCGGTCGGGAAGGGGCGGACGCTGCCGTTCCTCCCTGCCCCGGTGCCTCGGGGGCGCGCGGGCCGGGCCCGGGAGGCGGCTCTGCCCGGCACAGCGTCCGCGGAGGTCGGCACGCAGGCGCCAGCCCCCCGTGGCGAGCAGCTTCGCGCCCAGCCGCACGTGCTTTCACCTCGTGGCCGGGGCCGATGAGAAGCCAAACAAGGGCAACTACAGCTTTTTTTGAGACATTCAGTTTACTGCTTTTAGTTTACAGCAAGTTGCTTTTACAACCAAAAATAGATGATGGAGTCTGCTCAGAAATGTGAGTTTTGTCCTACAGATGATAGATTAACAGAGAACTTTTCACTAGGCCTGTTAAAGGGCTATTATTGCTTATTATCGTTAAAATAAGGACATTAACCTATGAATTTCACCACAGCCTAAATTACAACGGTTGTGTCTAGTCATCAGACTCATGCTAATGTGATTTATGTGGCAAAAGCTACTGTGTCTTTGCAGACCATTTGCTCACGCTGTTTTTGGATACCCCATCCTGCGCACTGGGTGCTCATCTGCCCGTAGCCCCCCTTGTGTTTTAGCTCAAAGCAGCAGCTGTTGCTGCATTTACTTGTGAGGGCAGCATTTAACGGGGCATCGGAAATCTTGCACAAGCTGCAAGTGAAAGGCTTTAGTGCCCTGCACTGCTGCACCTGGAGGCTGCATCACCCACTAAAATGTGCTATATCCCTAACAGCACGTGGGCTAGTCAGTGAGGTGGTAAGCACTGCTGCCCAGGGAAAGATCCCGTAAAGGAGTAACTCCTTACGGATAAGTGATTTTTAATATCCCTTCAGCCAGATACCTGGGTCTGAGCACTGAACAAGTGCCAGAGTGCTGTTCATGAAGCTGTTCCCCAGCCCCTGCCAGAAAGGAGCGGGGGAGGAAAAGCAACAGCCCCGACGGGKTTAGTCCACTGGTGGCCTTGGATGTGCTGTGAAACTATCTGCAAAAGAAGCCTAAGTCTTCGCTTCTTGCCCTGGGACGGCATGGTTACTCTCGGGGCAAGAGTCTGTGTACCCCTGCTTTGTGCGTATTAACAGCCACCTCCCTTCTGAGACTTGATATAATTACAAAATGCATTTATATCAGGTCACTTTTCTTCTTCTTCTTTTCTTTTTTTAATAATGACCCCTCTCACATCTAGCTTTTAAAAAAAAAAAAAAACCTCTGCACATCCTATCTCAGCCCACTGCAGCATTCTTCTGAGAATTTTAGTCCTTCCAAGTCAATATAACTCAAGCCATAAATCTTGATTTACAAGTTGGGGGGGGGGGGAAGGTCTTGTTCCCTGCTGTTCAAAATATGTATTTTAGTTATTGAACAATTTAAATATCTCAGCTTGCGATCTTTGCACTGAAGCCGTGCAGAGAGCTATTTGCCACCAGAGTTCAGGGGGACAGTCCTATTCTTGGTTTTCCCGGTCTTGCTTTACAGGATAACATGGATGGAAGTTGGTAAGCCACTGCCTTCTCATCTCATTTTGTGTTTCCTGCCAGTGCAATGGCTTTTCTTGGAGCAGTTTGACCTGGCAACCTCGGGGGGGGGAAAGGAAGGGGAACGATAACTAATGCCAAGGGTAGAGCAGAGAGACTCAGATTTAAAAGCCAAGAGTGATTTAAAACAGGAAAAAAATAGACCAAGAGTGGATAGGGCAGGGGTTGCCAGGGGAAAGGATGATCTGACCCAGCAATGCAGAAGGCGGCAATTCAGCCACCCCGTGACGTCCGCTGCTGGCCACCTTGGCACTTGGTCTAAGTACAGCAGTGTTGGGAAGCCAGAATTGATTTTGGAGCCAGTCCAGCGGTGACGCCCCCCCCCCCCCCAAATTTCTTCCAGTGCACTAATGCTGCCCCATGAAAGGGGCAGGTTTTGAAGCCTGGTGGCCTTGTCCTGAGCTGTTCAGGCCAAATCAGCAGTATCATCTCTAAGTCTTTTAGTTTGCTTTTTGTAAGGTTTCTTTAGAAATGTGGTACCATCTCTCAGTCTCTCCCTCCAACACTTTCTGAAGTGAGGAGCCAACCTCAGTGAAAGCCAGAAGAAGCAGAGCCATCACCAGAATGACTGCAAGTGCTGCTAGCCCATTGGCGATGGGGTGTTACCGACCCGCATCAAACTTTTTAAATTTTTTTGCTTAACTTCATGAAAGTTTTTTTTTTTTTAACAATTGTTGATAACTTTTTTAATTTGAAGAACTGTATATGTAGTTGTCTATTTGACATCATTCTTTAAKCTCTGAAAGCAGTGAATGTTTCAGTTTCTTCTTTATTCCCTTGTACTTAAGAAAAATGTATTTTCTTTAACTTTGGAAGCTAAAGGCAAAAGATCCTAGTTGAGACAGTTGTGGGGTTACAAAATAAATGGACTGACACAATTTTTATAGACACTACACCCGAAATGATACTAAAGAATAGCTGTAGTAAAGGTATAGTACCCAAAACTTTAGGGGCCTGCTACCCTCCATGCAGGGTGATCACCATTATGGCATCACTGTTCACTGGCTTCAGCTTCAGAGGGTCATTTGGGAGCGAGGTTCATCGTAAGTTGCTGGAGGAAAGTCTGGCATCACCAGGGGGTGATCTGAAACACCCAAGCTAGGGAAGAGGGCGGCTGGGCCCAGGCTTGTCCAAGAACGTGCGTCTCAGATGTGGGTGGCCTCAGCAGTGTAGGACTTCAAAACAGTGTCTTCCTCCCTTCAGTATCATGGACTGAAGTGAGCTTTTTCTATTTTGTTTAAAAAAAAAAAAGAAAACAGCAGCTACTGGTAAGTGCCAAAGGCTGGGAATATTGTTTGACCTCCATGTTAAGTTATATTAGAGGAGTTAACTCCTGAAGAGGGGCCAGGTAGGTTGGTTGCTTAACTACTCAACCAACCAAAGATCGCTTACAATTGGCCTTAAACTGACGTGATAAGGTTCAGTCACAGGAAAAGTGAAAAACCGTTTGTTGCCGAACATTTAGCTGGGGCTGGGGTAAAGCTTTCGCGAGGGGCCTGGCCTCGTACTGCTGCTTTTGAGCAGATGGGCGCCAGGGCTCAGCCGTGCCCTTTGGAGGGGGCGGCTTCATGGCGCAGCACTGCTTAGGCAAACCGGGGCTGTTTGCTGTTTAATCTCTTGCTGAGTGTGTCTGAAACACGTGGACGCAAAGCTCCGGCTACGAGTGAGTGCTCCCTCCTGCCAGCTGGCTAACGGGTTTACTTGGAAACATGACCRACTGCAGCTCTTCATTTAGCCCTTATTAACGAGGTGCAATTTTAGCTTGCTGATCTGCTCAGCTCGTCATCACTTCTGTCTCAAACTGAGTTAGCCTCTGTCTCCTCTGCCTGTCAAGCTAGACTGTAGTAGTACAAAAGGTGTCTTCCCCTTTTTCTGCCGACTGCATCAAGGTTTCTAGTTTAATTACTAGGAATTGACTAAAGTTGTCCTAAAATTAATAGTGATGATGTGTATACCTATCTATGAATGCCATTTCTCTATTTCCTCATGGGCAAATGATCTCTCAGGAAGAAAACTTAATTTTGAAATCGCATCTTTTTAAGTCATAATAATAATTGGCCTGATTGATTGTCTTCTGTTTATTAAATAGTATTTTTATTGTGATTTACTGCTGCAAAGGGTCTGGTTTGTCTTCAGCGTCAAAATAAATCACACAATGAGATGCAAACTTTAGTAGTCAAGATTACTTTTCAGAAGATATCCAAAGAGCTTTTAATACTTGGGTTTGGTTTTCTTTTAGTGGCAGAGGGCAAGGTTTGACTAACTTCATCAAGAACTTTTGTGATTTGGTGTCTTCTGAAACTGGCTCTTACTCAACAGCTTTCAAGTAATTAAGACTATTTTAAAATTGTACAACTGTTTTTATGCTGTCTTTATCCACCCCCCCCAACTTTTTCCTAATCAATGTATTAACACCAGAACCCCAACTTAAAAGTTCTTTACCTTGTTCTAACAAACAGAGTTTTCCCCAGATAATAGCTAGACTTCCACCTTCTACTTAAATATGACACAGTGTATGATAACACTGTTAGCTAAATAGGATTTTTTTTTTTAACTTTAAGCCTTTTTGAACTTATGACTTTGTATAATACTGGTCTTTTGATGCTTCTGCTATTTCAAGGAGCTTGCTAAAGCAAATTGGTTTTTTGGCTGCAAAAGTGTGAGCAAGAGTTCTGAGTAACAGGTCTCAGGCTTGGAAGAGATGTAAAATTCTGGAGACTGGCTGAAACACAAATCAGTAATTAATTTCTATGTTAGTATGTGATAAATAGAAAATAAAAATTATTATTTGAAGTGCCATTCTGATAATGTGTCCAACTTTGGTACACACATGCATCTGAAATTCTCAGCAACATTCATGATGGAAACTGCTGGTCCCAGGCATTTTCCTGTCCTCTCCCTTCCTGCTGTGTAGGGGTGGAAGGGGCCCAGGGCCCAGCTTCCCTTCACTGTCCTCGGAGCCCACGGGCGTACCTCTTTCTCCTACTGCCTGTATCACAACTGAAATCCTCCATACGAGCTAYAGGGGTAGCTCAGTGTCAGCTGTTATGCCTACTGTTACAACAAGGTTGCTACATGAAAAGTGCAACTAATGACATCTGATTTCTTAYTGTTTCTGTCCTTTGCCACGATTCCCTCCGGGACCTGTGCCCCGCTGCACTCAAACGCAGTTCCTTTCCCCTGTGCAGCCCCCCTGGAGCAGGAATCTAGCATTGCTCCTGTTGCCTCCCGGTGACAGTGATCCGCTGCCATATAGTGTATAGGGGCTGAGCTCCTCCTGCCTTCCCCTGTTCTGCAGATTTTCTTAACAATATAGGAATGTAACAGCATTATTCCTATTTCCAGCTGATAACTAAGCACTCTCCCTCTAAACTAACATAAATGTTGAAATACACATTTAAAAAATTGGGAATTTTAATAATCTAAGATGTTGCTGTTAAGTACAACAGAAACGTTGCTCTTAAACACTGGAAGAAAACTTTGGCAGGACTTTGTGGGAGAAAGATTCTGACAACCAACATAGGAACTATAAATAACCTTTGAGGATATCAGGAGTATTGAGGATACTCAATAAAATACTCTTTTTTTTCAGTGCAGTGGAAAAAAAATACTGAAAACATTAATATGAAAGTTAGTGAACATGAGTATCCTACCACCATGACTGAAGAATGAAATGGCCTGGTGTTTTGTAGCATAAGTACAATTGGCCATACACAGATTAGACCAGCTACAGATCTCTCTTGAACATATAACAACCTCACAAAAAGAGGACATTTAAGAACAAAAAGTATCAATTGCACAGATACTCCTTTAGGAATTAAAAGTCATATTCTTGGCACTTCTACTTCAAGACAAAATTTGTAATCCAGATATGTCAAAATTATAAGTCTAAAGAGTGTAGAGCTAGAAATGAGAATCAATGAATTGTTCTTTTCAAGAAATACCTTTATTTTGTATTAGTGTACACCTGAGAAAAGTTTTAATGAAAACAACATTCTGCAGTGCTAGTGAGTTTGATGTACTTTTTTCCCACAGGGGCAAAGAAGGCATTCAGGTTTTAAATACATTCTGAAAAATCAAAAAGCTTCATCTTGAAAACAGAACCTTTTCAGGATCAAATATAAAACATAAGTACTGCCTGAAATAAAGCAAAAATCACGTGGGATTCATGAAAAAAAAGACTGTATTTTTAACTCTGCTAATACATCTGTAAACAGAAATAGCTGCTGTTTTAAATAATCTGATTACAAAACTCAGAGTTAAATATTTTTATTGCTAATTGCAGCCACTTGTTCTCTTGTTCATTACTACCACTTCAAAAGCCATGCAAACCATCAATCCTTCTACACACACACAAAACCCCCAATTCTCTGTGCACTAAAAATTGCTCACTTGTTCATCATTTTAAAAAGTAACGATTTATTTAATAATTAATTATTTTCATTCAAAGTGTTCCATGACAAGCTAATCTTTGCTGCTAAGCTGTATTGCACCAAAAATATTTAAATCTGTTTTGTATAGACCAGGGATAGTGAAAAAAAAGACGCATGTAGTAGTTTAGCTGCAAAATCTTAATATGTTTTGTAAACTCATTTTAGCAAAGCTATTGCTAACTGACCTGTTTATCTGGAGGACACTTCTTTACCACTAGAACGTACAATCCACAAAAAGACATAACAAATGATGACTAAAAGTGTGTTATATATCGTACCATCAACGTATTTTGCACTTCTTGTGTGTGTGTGTGTATATATATATATATATACAAACACAATTATATATAAAATACAAATATAATTAATGCAATCTAATTAAAATCAGTATGTTAAATAATATGAACTCTGTTACTGAACACAAAGATAAGCATTAAATTCTAGAGATTAAAAAATGTATACAACTACAAGAAAAAAAGAGCAGCAAGTTTTAAATGTGCATATGCCACCAAAACAAAATAGAATTCAAACAGTCCTGGTAAAGGCCCACTTCATCCTATTCACGTCTGCATAGTTCATTCATCCATCTTATTAACATCAACTATATGCATGCAATAAATAAATTTTAATTTAAGTTCTTCTTAAAGTTCATAAACCTTTTTAAGGTTTTCCAGATCTTCCAAAGAGTATTGATGATTTTGGTTTTCTGAAAGCAAGTCAAACAGTTGCTGAACCTGTTCTTTTTCATTTTTGCTAAGAAGTGCCAGCACTACCTGAAAAAAAAAAAAATATAATCAGCACAGGTGACAGAAAATTATAGCATTTGACAGAGATTCAAAGTCAGTGTATCTATTTTTTTTAAATGTGAAAAATTCCTCTAAGTTTCTGTTCAATATAAGCACACATCCAACCTGTATTTTTACCTTAAATCTTTCTGCTTTACTCAAGTAGAAAAGGTGCTGATAAACAAGGCCAGGATCTTTTCCAAGTACATAACATYCCAATGACTGGATAAAAATCAAAAAGATCTCTCCTTCAAGTTTGTTACTTAGCAGCATTGGCAATTTTGGGGGATCAATCATTGTTAAAAGACCTGCACAAGCGCATTTATCCTTATTGGCATTCACTGTATTTATAATCTGACCAAAGTCATAAGCATTAGTTGGTTCTGAAACAGACAGTTTTTCAGAGGTCTTCAAGGGCACACTCGTTTGAACAACTTCTTCAGAAACAGCATGATTAGTCACAGCATCTTCTGATGTAGCAGCCTGTCCCTCCTTCTGTTCATCAAATCCAGTCACCTTCACAAAGGAAACGGCAACAAACCATTAAAATGGACATACAGATAACCTGAAGCTTCATAAAACACATCCATATATCTGTTGAAAAGTCACTAAATTAAAGTTAGCACTTTCTTCTTCATAAAAGAAATGGACTTAAGTTCCTTTCTTACATAACCCACTCCCCCCCCCCCAAATGGTACCTCTATCATTCATCGTTAAAAGTTTTTAGTCAAAAGTGCTTATTTTCTATTTCTTTTCAGTGCCCAGCACTCCACTCTAGGAAGGGAATTGAAGGCTACCGGGAGGAAACTAAAGAGGACTGTATACATATATTAAAATGTGAAGTCAGAGAACAGAACTGAATTTTAGTCACAGGATACCAATGTTTCATTTCACTGCTGTGACTTCAGAATAGTACAGGCATGTCAGCTGCATCAGGTTATTTTTTGCAGTAGCATTGCCGAAGTGGAAAGTTCAGTACAGTCTAACTGCCTGAATACCCACCTAACATCTCCAGGGTTTGCAGCCTGTACTGAGTTTCACGCACCAATCACTAGAAAATTTACCATGGGTTTAACTACATTGGCTAAAATCCATTTCAAGCTATCAAGAGTTGTGGAATTAGTATAAACTGATTAAAACTCATTAAACAGGATCTCGCCAACTGATGCCAAGTTTTTGCAAAAGTCTGAAGACAGTGCATTGCATAGTACAGTGTTGTGCTAGGAGCCAGCTTAGGCATTTTTGCAAAATACTGCATTGGGCTTGCAGACCTTTTGTTCCGAGCCTGCTCTATTTTTTCAACAATCCTTAGAATCAAGGGAGATATTCTTGACTCTCCTATATATAATTACAGCTTGATTAAAATGGAGTAATAATGATAAATCAGAGTTTCTAATTAAACTACATATGTTTTTTTGCAATCCGTTTTCATGCAATTCCCCTGTCTTGCAGTAGATAAGACAGGGAAGGCTCTCTAAGGGAGCAGCTGTAATTATCATAGCAAGCATAAATGCTTCCTGCCTCACCTCTGGAAAAAATTACCACTGCCAGTAACGGAGTTAGCTGGTCCCTCAACAATGCAGTCACTTCCCAAACCTCCTCTGAACAGTCTCCAGATCCCTTTGTTTGCCACAACCCAGAGCTTAAGGAACACTATTCCAGGCTTAGGCTGGTTACATAAATCCTGAGAACTCATGCAACTGTGAAGCATTTCAGCAAAAGATGTTGTTTCTGTATTACTAACTGCAGTTGCCGTTATAGACCATTTTGAAATTACATTACCAGGTTACAGTATCATCTATAATATCGTACAGACTATGTATTTTATTACAAAACAGAAAAAGGAAAAATACATTCTTAAAGGATCAGCAAATTTAATCCAAAATATCAGTACAAAAATATCAGATGACTGAGAAAATCCTTTCATCACCTAATTCAAACTGAACTCTGCACAGTTAATATTTTGATCCAATATGTAACATTCCACCACGCATTCCTTTTACAAGATTCTACAGATATTTTACCCATACTCTTTATTCATACGGCAGGATTTCATTCCTCAGACCAGTAACTTCACTACTAGTACAAGAACATGCAGCATGTCTGCTGACAATGAACCTTCACCAGCATAGCCCCAGAGGCTTCCTGAATAGCACAGACTAAAAGCAAAACTGACATTTGACATTGCAGTATTTTATAAAACAGGTATTTTGAAGTCTAAGCAGTTTTTGATTACAAGGATAACCTCAATTTTAGTGCCATCTAAAAGTACTTTTTTCATTTCTGCTGTGGTTCTGAATGCACCTCAAAGCAGTACAAGCTTTACTACAGAATGTAGTGGAGACCAAACACATCATACACAAGAATCGTCCAATATGCTTTGAAAATAACATGAAAATAAAATACGACCAAAAAAGTGTAGAGCAAGAACTGCAAAACAAAAGCTTTAATGTTCTCTCTTCAAATGCATGGCTTCCATACTGCATGCATTTAAAAATGAACAGATATACCTCTTGTATGGTTATTTTCTTCCTTTGCTTTTGTTGACTGCCAGCTACAGCGCTGCTCTCAAGGTTAAGCAGTTGGGTTATCATCTGCTGTAGTTCCTTTTTTGCTTCAAGAACATTTGGATCTATTAGAAGTACTTTCTTGAGATCATCAACACTGGCTTGGTAATTCTGTGAGTAGAAGGGAAGATACGTCTTTTATAAACAACTAGAAAAATAAATTAGAACTGCCATACTGTTCTTTACAAGTAAGAAAAATAGAAATGCCTGGTTATTGGCATCAAATATGCAAAAATAATCACAAAACAGGTAGTGTAATTTCATCAAAGGAAAAAATGAAATTGAAGATGAGTTTAAATGAGTATTTTATGGCTAAATGTTTTCATATTAAGTATGTAGAGTGAAATAATTTATTCTCTGAAAGACACATCCGACTATCAGGTTATTGAAGATTGCTGCTTTTAAGCATAATTGCTTACAATGTAACATTCCTTCAAGATTAATATCATATGAATCTAACTACACTTTTCATGCTGACTTTGCCAATACAAGAGTTAAATTAAGCTTATGTTAAAAATGTATCTAATCCTTCCTGGGCTTCACTTCAATAGACCATCTCTCACAGTTTGACAYGGGAAATTATACTTGAGAAAACTGGGATTACATTATGAACTCTGAGATGTTAATAGACTATCAACAAGAGGATTAGACAGACAGTAGTACAGAGGTAGAGGGAAATCAGTATACAGTTCCTCAAGAATCAGTCTTGTGATTTGTCCAATGTTTTATTTCAGATTTTGACATTAAAAATTACGAATTTTCAGCCTAAATTTTCTGGAGAGATAAAGTTGATAGCAATATCAATTCTGAGAAAGACTGGAATATCATATAGAAAAAGTAAGATACCTTGAGGACTGGAAACAAAAATAGGGATGAACTAAAGCAGGAGACAGTAAAAGACCATGCACATCAGAACTAGAATTTCTTGAGTGAGAGACTTAACATTTCTTCTGTTCCCAAGCAGTATCACAAGATAACTGTAAAACATTAATTTTATCATAAAAAATTCTCTGATGTATCAGTTGAGGTATCTCCTCAGTATCTCAACTGTAATAAAAATAACTACTGTACAAGATACTCATACTCTCTCCCTATCTGAAATATTTTGTTCAATACTGGTCAACTGTATTCAAGGTGCAGAGACACCATAATTTCTAAGTGAACTGAAGTCTGCTATATCATGAAAGAAGAGTAAGAGAACTAGAATTATTTAGCCTCAGAAAATGAACGCAGAAATGGGATAGATTGCTTTCATCAGCAAAGAACTACTTTTAAAGCTAAACTACTTGAACTACAAAGGTGAAGATTCACAACTACAGAGAAACAAGGTTCTGTAACAGACTTCTGACAGCAAGCATGAGGCTCGGCAAACAAACAACTCTCCTAAGTTTCAAACTGCAGCCTGCCAGATTTCTTAATGAAATCATGTAATGTGGTTGTACTCAAAGCAACAGACAGGACTATCAGCTGTAGGAGGTCCACTCTAGTCCCATGTCCTATATTACAGGCCTAATCCATCAAACAAGCAGGGTTTTTTCCTGATCTTCCCTTAACTACAACTCAGTAAATCTATAAACATCCTCATTTACTATATTAAATTCCACTTCAACTTTCATGAATAAGTATTTGCATATTTATAAACTAATAACACTTCCCAGCTTAGTTTTATCTTTGCCCAATTACATGTATTTAGCTCTTAAAATCTTTCATTAGGGTCATTTGTTAACCCCAGATCATTTTTATTGCTTTCTCTGGTTTTATCAATTACTTACATCCCTGGAAGTGGCAATACTGAAGGTATGAAACCTAACCAAAACAAAACATCTTGGGAATCCCCTGCTGCCAGTGTCCTGAGAGAATCCATGAACAGTGTATTTCAGGTTATATCTTCAATAAAACCCAAATAATTTTTTTTTCCTGAGATATTCAAAAAAGCAGTTATTCCTCTGTTTCTTGACATTCTTCTTCAGTGTGTAATTACGATTTTTTTGACTGCTAGAATCACTCTCTGGTTTTGCTGTTACTTATACTAACTTTTATTGACTCCAATAATATAAAGCTACAGATAATTAATACCAGCTGGCCTGATATAACTACAGAAAACAATCTTACACAAAATTAAAATTTTTCACCTTTCCCGACAATTAATCAGAACCAGCTTTAAAAATTTTTTAGCTACTGTAACAGACAGAGGAACAAATTTATCATCAAAAATTATCTTGTGCTTACTAAGACTTGCTTTTGGAATTGCGTGTAACACAGGATGAGAATAGGCTAGTGTAGTGCTAAGCACAAACAGGCTGTCCTCAAACAATTTTTAGGCTGACAGAGAACAAGGTAATTTTTTGTTACGCCATGAAACATAGGAGAGCTGTGATGTAAGTATTCATTTGAAGAAGGACACTGATGAAACGTGGTAGATGTTTAGAGTAATCTCCACTAGACTGAAGAACAACCTAGGAGAAAGCACTTAAGATGCTTATTTAAAGACACTTGTTGGAAAACCTAATGCAGAGTAGGTGAGAAAAGTTGCCATCATGAACCAAGTAAAGTGAGAAGTTGACCATTCAATATCAGGTAAGAGCTGACAGGTAGGGTAAGGATTGCTATGAAAGGCTTATAAAGAGTAGAAAGTAGCTAATATCGATCCAGTGAAGAAGGGAAATGAACAGAGACAAAAGGAACAACATGGTTCAAGTGATGGAGCATGAGATTTGCAGTGACACTCAGGATGGATATGAGCAATACAAGACCGCACTATCAAGGTCAGATAAAAGGATACTGAAAAAACTGTGATGTAAGATGAGGACAGGACGGACAACAATTTTACTGTGCAGATGGAAAAGAAAGGTTGAGTCTCAGTGATTTCAGATAGAAAGAACCTGCATGACTTAGACATGGTTTGAATGTGAGACTTTGGCACAGATGGAAGATGAACACCAATTTAGCCTGAGTGGAAAGATAATGATGATGTCCCAGAGAGGGATGAAGGAAGTTAGTGATAAAGGTTTGGCCTGTGTTTGGAAAAGGAGTGGGGAGAGGATGAAGAAAATTAAAACTCTCTTTAATGTGACACACACTCAAGTGTGAACTGATTCCAAAAAACAGCTTGAGATTTTCGTTTGAACAGGTGAAGACAGACTTGGAGAAGATCAGTTTGTCAACAGCAAAGATACAGCGAACACCCTGACAGAAAAAAACAGACTGGGCTATCCGGAAGAAAATTAGAACTTTAGAAAAAAGCTGAAACTTGCTTAATCAAACTCCAGTCAAAACTCTCATTTATTCCAATATTCCTGAATCTTTTCAAATTATTGCAAGTCAATATTCAGATAATTTTTATGTTCCAAAAATACTTCTATCATGTTTTATATATGTCTAGTGCTTTACAAACATAAAGCAATAAATCATCCACGTTGCATACTTTGCTGGTATTTACCCATCCACTACAACTACCTGATTGCCTTTGAAGAGGATAAGCAAGTTTAGAAGTGCTTAAGAATACCTGCCATGTTCTTTTTTCTTTACCTGCAATCCTTTGTATGCTAGTGCTCTTCTGTAGAAAGCTTTAATATTAGAATCTTCTATCTGAAGAACATGATCACAATCCTGCTTAGCCTCTTCATATTTATACAGTTTCAAGTAACAGAGAGCTCTAACACAGAAAAACAAAATACACTGCAATATAAGTAAATTTAGAGTACTGTTGTGAGAGCAGTATCTGACTCATAAATGTAAATTACAATACTTCACACAATTCCACCACAATCAGATATTTTTAGAGTACATCAAAACCAGTAAGTATTAATGATATCATTGGATGGATTTAGAGAGAGCCAACTTCTGCAGTGTAAGTCAAAATTCAAGTATGACTCACCTACATGCTTGAAGTTAAGCAGATATGCATGTATTTCAAAAGCAGAGCCTATGTTAGCACAATACCAATAACACAGTAATGAAATACTGATTTTATACAGCCATTCTGGGGAAAAAAGTACTCTGAAATGAATAAGCAACATCGCTTTCTGCACTTTATTATTACTTGGAAGTGTCCTATTCAAGTACTAGCCTAAACAAATCCTTCTTAGTTTGTGAAAGCTGACAGGATTACAGCAGAAAGAATTATGCTACAGTATTAGGTCAACCTTTAAAAATAATGCTACTGTAGACTGTTCCTACTTTCGTATTCTCAAAATGTACCTTTTTCTCTGAAACACTACTTTTGATATTTGAGATACTGCTACTGCACATTAGCTTTTAATTAAAATTATACCGGCATTCTTGAAAAATGCTGCAAAATGCTATGCTAATTGTAACTCTTATTATAGACTGTTCTATCTTTATAAATATTTGAGGACATATTTCAGTAACATTAATATCTGTTCCTCTTGAAAAATAATGTGGTTTAAAGAAAAATCAATTACGCTGTTGGAAACTCTGATCAAATGGAAAAAATAATCTTTGTATAATAGTGACTGAAGTGATGCAAAATTCTTATTTGCAGTCAGAAAATATAACAAGTATTGTTATCTCACAAAATGGGGTTGGATTTCAGATCTTTACCTGTTAGTGTAGATAGTACATTCCTTGGTATTTAACTTCATGCACTCACTGTATTTATTTACAGCTTCTTCGTATTTACCCTTCTTTACAAAATCATTCCCTTCATTTTTTAGTGTCTTGAACGTCTCCTCATCTTTTTCACCTACATTACAAAAGAATCACAGTGTTATTTAAGCAGGTCAGTTCATTAAGGGTAGCTCAACAATCTGTGCAGACTAAGAACAAATGCCCGATATCTGGAGTATCTTTGATCAGTCAAGGCATTACAATTTCTGTTTCAGATCTTGCTACTGCTCTAAAGAAGGAATAAACTACCATATATACATTTGGCACAACATATACTTTCTGATGCACCAGGGTAACTATTTTGCTGAAATACTGGGAATACAACAGACAGGTCTACACTTCCAACGCTTCTCATTCACCCTTTCTGTGTGGTACAGAGGGACAACATATCTCTGCTGAGATACCGATTTTATCTACAATGGTGCAGATCTATCAATAGGATTAAAGGCCTTCTAAACTGTCACCATCACACTAGGAAGGCTGTAATTTAAACCAATATTCTTTCTGCAAGCAAATCATCCATCACAATTACTGCACTAAACTGACAATGGCAACCAAATCATCAATTGGGGTGAGTGATATATCAATAATATTCTGTTAATATCTTTTATAAGATGCATGTTTTGAGTGACCTGAAAACAACTAACTGTAAATATATACTTTCTGATTAATATTGTGTTCTTCCAAAATTATCATCTTTCCTCCTAAACTCTTCATCACTCATTGCATCTGGTTCTGAGTTAATTACAATTTTTAGCTATGTTTTCAATGGAAAACCAGTCCTGAAAGCAGTTTCATGTCCCTGTAGTAAGTAAACAATAATTAGTAACATAGATCAAAGTAAATCATAATGGAAAAATTGACTTTTTGTACTTTTCTAAAGAGTATGACACCCCTGTGAAGCTTCAGGTTTTAAAGACTGTATGTAAAAAGATCATTTTAACCAAAATTTAAACTCAATGAGCTCTTTTATAAAAATGTGGCACTGTTCTATGCCAGAAAACTATATGTAGACTTGGGAAAAAGTAAGTAATACTCTGAAATCAGAGCAGACTTAAACAGGAAACATAACTGAATTTTAACTCAAGTCGTAAGATACAAAAACCAACACATACAATAGTTGCAAAAAAGTGTCAGCCAGCCATAAGGTTTCAATAATGACCAAGTGGTGTTGCTGGCATGCTTCCAGCGGCAGCTATTACTGTAGGTCTCACTGATTTAGTACAGGTCCTAAAAGGCAACTACATACCTAAGAGTCAAACTTTGGTGAAGGTTTTCATGTAATATTTATAAAAACAAAACCTAAACAAAGCCCAATCTATTTGAAATAGTTGAGACATAAGTGTTTTGTATCAAAATATTACCGAACACACTTGACGGAGAAAACGATGGCTAATCTCATTAAGTTTCAGAACAGGTTAGACATCATCACTACTGTTCTGAGGAACCATTTACCTTTGTACTTTTCCCTACCATGATCTTCAAGTTCTCTCTCTTGGTAAAGTTACTAGAAGGTTATATAGATATAAGTTTAATCTTCACTACTTAAAAGGTTTAGATTAAACAGTTTGGTTATACATTGAAATAAATAACAAGTTATATTCCTCATTCACAGAAAAAGCTAGGGCTGCAAACACTACAACAAAAAGCACTGTTCAAGCTAAGCATTTATGTTCAATAGCAATGTTAATGCAAAATACCAACTTTCTACTTCATTCCAAAAATAAATGATAAACCCAATTATTGCCCCATCCTTAAGAGTGTTAAATCACTAAAGATATGTACTTACAACAACTTTAATGAAAATACTTAAGTCACTGGACATTTTAAAAAGTCGAGTAAAATTTTTATCAGCTGAGCTTAAATTATGCACCTATATCCCCCTCATATTCCTTAAATGAAAAATAATATTCTGCAGCATTACTGTATTTCAATATACATCATCATTCAGATCTTATATAAACCACACTATTGTGAGTTTCTAAAGTCACATCTTATGCCTGAGAGAAATGTTCAACTCTCACATAAAGGCATGTATTTGTAAGTTGTCTCTTTTTTTACATCAGGTACAGATAAATTTAAAGATGATCTTTCAGACAGCGTTAAAACCATTAAAACTGTAGTGTGCAAGAATGCAGACTGCTGCAGTAACGGATTATAGATACATAACCCTGTCACTGCTATACGTTTGGCTAGTAACTCAGCTAGGCATTGCTGCCCCCCCTCATGTTAAACAGGAGGAGCTTATCCTCCGCACTACTTTCCTTTGTATTAAAATAAACTCAAAGGTGAGCCAATTAACAGTAACATAAGAGTCAGAAATGATAGTTAGTTCCTTTGCAGGAAAAATGTTTAATGCCAATACAAATGGAATTAGAAGGGCTCCCTCACCTGAATTACTGGAGGGGAAAAATGGAAACTCCAATGAAGGGAAAAATTCAGGAGGAGGAGTGTCCTAAAGGAGCAAACCATTCAGTACTTATGTGTAAACAACTCCTGATTTAACATAGTTAAAAAGCAACTACTGACTATCTGCTGCCAGAGCTAGAACGCAGAGTGAAAAACGTTAGAAATGTTCTTCTGTAGCCCATTTCACTGAATACCAGCCATCTAGAATAGTGCCTATGCTTGCTATTCCCAAGAACTGAGTAATGCTCTCATGAACAATTAAATGATGGATACAGATTACACAGCTGATTTTACTGTTATAACTATAGTATGAGGTCAGGGAAACCGCTGATATTTGTAATAGGACTCAACATACTGCTGATAAATATTTCTGCTAATGTTATATAACTGCACAAATTGCATGCTACAAACTACATTATTAAAAAAATGTAGCTAACTGTGGCTCCATGAAGCCTATTAAACCTAATCATGTAAATGACCATCATCTAACTTAGCTTTTCACAAAGGTTTGTGATAAATATTATCTAAAGCAGTTTCTTTGACATCACTAACAAAAATTGTACTGTTTTTCAATTAACAATTCTTTTCTTGTGTCTATATGTTTGCATTAGCTATACACACCATTCATCTGCAATTGTTCTTCTCTATTGGTATTTGCAGTGCTTCTTGGCTTAGTCTCTGGAGTGAAGTTGCCTCCATCCCACCTGTGTAGCTGAGCAGAAACTGGGACAACTGGAATCAGTGGCAGCTTCTCCCTCCAACTAGGACCATCCTGATCTATTAAAGTTTTTGTTATTCTGAAAGAGAAAAGCTCCATGAACATGACTTTTCATATCTTTAATTCTTTAATGACTTACAGCTAAATTAAATAACGCATTGTCCTTTTTCTTTCCAAAAATGATTGAATAATTATCCTTAAGACTAATTTGAAAAGTCACAGCAGCCAACAGTATTGCCTTTATTTAATATTCTGATGTTTTCCCTTTTTAAATTAGAATATTTATGCTAGGATTTTATATTTATAAGACAAGCATGATCTGTAAAGTATGTAAGTCGATAACTGATTCTGCAACAGAGCTCTAAATGCTACCTAATACATGCTATAAAGAAACAGGGGAAAAAAAGGTGGTTTTTTTTTTTTTACTCTTCTCAAACGTTCATAGGGGTTGTTTCTAAAAAGAGTAGAGTTTCAGTCATTAATTGTGGCACTTGAAGTTGCCAATGTCACATGAAACCTCTTACAACAATTTTTTTTAGATAACCAATGCAGGTTACAAAGTTAAATTGCATTTTACAGAACAGTCAAATTATTTCATCAATCGTTCTTCATCCCCATATAAACAACGAGAAAAAAAAAACATATTTAAAACTGCTCAGAGTCTTTCTTAAACCCACAGATGATAGGTCAACTATTTCCATACACAACAGATTAAATCCAAAATCCATTATAGTGGAAGTTTCTCACTGCTGTGACATGTTTTGGAGCAAGACCTAAACGAACATAATGAATTATATACAAGCTGTTTAGTTACATTTTTTGCAGCATGTTAAAAAAAAAAACAAAAACCAATAATGAGAACCAGTGACATAAAAGTCTTCTAATATCAAAAAGAACTTAAGTGCCAAGCTCAACTGGTGATAAATTTGCAATCTACTTTAACAAAGGAAAACTTTGAATTGAGTTGTAAAATAGGCTACATTGATACGTTATCTAATAAACCTGAAATCGGCATTTTAGGTGCAGTTCCATTTAGTGCAGTTGTGACGTAAAGAATGAGATAAAATGAGGGGAAATAATTCAGCCTAAATTTTCTTCCCTGGTTTTATTTTCTTTCAATATTTGAATAATGTCTACAAAAAGTCCCTCAATATAATATTATGGCTACAGAGTAAGAGCAATCAGGACCAAATTCTTTTCTCATTATCTACTTCAGGTCTGACAGTACCAAAATGTTTTAAAGAATGATGCATGTTAAAAAGGCTCTTTGTGGAGCTGTAAAATAAATGATTATAGGAAGCTGTGTGAAACATACCTTTTCTTATATCTTAGAATTTAAAATAAGTTCTTTGCACTCAGAATATCTCATTTCATAGTATTACCTAGTTGTTCAATTTCTTTTCTAAATAAAGTTTTTTTGCATATCAGCTGCACATGCCCTTCCAGGGCTCTCCTCTACCTGGATCATTAATAAACAGTATTTTAAAAGATGCTACCACCAAAGAAGCTTGTGCAAGTTCTGTTTTACTCTAATTTTACTAAAATTTATTATTTTTTTAAATGATAGCCTGAATTTAATTGTTAAGAAATAAGGGGCACACCACCAAAAATCAAACAGCTCTAAGATTTACTGAATTTATTTTATTAGAAAACAAAACGGTACACTTTATATAAAAAAGTCAATTAATTCTGTTTAGGTATTTCTCACAGAAATTAACAGAATAATTCTAGCGTAAACCAAGGTCTTCTTTCCTTCCTGTCCAGCCCTTCTCTATTTATCAGAATGGGCACTCAAGGTTGCACAGAAAGCCTGGCCTAATTCATCAAAATCAACAAAAGAATCATATAGACTTTGATGATTGACTGATTTCTTGTAAGGTAACAATCTCTTCTTAGGACAGCCTTTTGCAAAAATGCTTCCCTGAGTGCCACRGTTAGTTTAAAAAAGCATAGGTATCTCACGGAAAAGCCAGGGCAAATACAGACATTCTCAGCCACCACCACCCTAACTTGATCCAACTCTCCCCTTGCAGTTTTGGCATTTATCACAGAGCCATAGTTCGTACAGTGCAACACTCAGACGGGGCTTGGTAACACCAGCTCCCAAGTTGTCTAACGCAATTTAGTAACTGACATTAAAGCAGTTGAGACAATGAGAATGAAAACTCAATTTAATAAATGGAAGCGCATAAACATATTGCCCATCATTAGAGTAGAACAATCACTCAAGAGAAGATTAAAATACACAAAACAAGAAAATAATTCATATTTACAAAGCTAGTAAAATGCCACTAATTAAAAACCTGCTTGAAAGGCATTTTCCTGTGATTTGGCCCACATCATTAAAAGAAACATCTGTCAATCACCTTCCATACAACAACTTATCTAGCAACGTATCTGTCAATCATCTCAGAAAACCAATAAAAGACGCAATTCAACATCTTCTAACCAACATGTAACCACCTCTC
Organism: Apteryx rowi; assembly: GCF_003343035.1. Lineage (NCBI taxonomy): Eukaryota > Metazoa > Chordata > Aves > Apterygiformes > Apterygidae > Apteryx > Apteryx rowi. The sequence continues at coordinate 1,288,429 of NW_020448830.1, forward strand.
CATTAACTGTTTAATTTTGTTTTCAGTTGACTTTTCATAAAAATATGTACTTACATTCTTACTTATTTCCTTTTGGATATACAATGATCAGGTAAAGGCTTTATACTAAAACTTTTACTCCTCTTTTACATAAGAATTCTTAAGAATACTAGACTTAACTTCCCCTCTGATACTAAAATTTTTGGGAAGCCTGCTAAGTTAGGTGAGTATTTGCAAACAAGCCTTAACAAGATTCATCACAACCACCCCCAGATAAAAGTAGGAAGAGGAGTTTTTCTGACAGTTTTCTACAGCATCATGATCCAGTTTCCCTCAGGAACTTAAAAACACACTGATAAATCCTCCAATAAAAACAGGTTGCTAAGACCTATTATTCCTCTTATAGGTATTTTTAAAATACATTTTCAGGTTGTCCCTTTAAGTTAAAAGGCAGTACACTTAGAATAGCCCTCATATTTTCTTAGAATTCGTTTTTAAAAGATGCATTACTTTGGCAAAGAAAATCAGTATTTTGGTCAACAATTTCAGTTTGATTTACAAATGATAAAATATTAAAAATGAATTACATTAAAAGTTCAATTATGCAGGAGGTCTATGCTCTAGAAACTAAGAATTTGCAAGCAAAAATGAATTACCAGCAGAGGAGAAGAAGGAAGAAGCAGTTGAAATAAGGTGATGGGTTGCCAGGGAGGAAAGAGTAATGAGCAGTGAAGCTAAAAACATAAGGAAGGCCTAGAGAGGAGAAAAGGAAGAATGTTAAGGGAAAAAAAAGGAAGTAAGCTTATCACTAAGCAAGTTACAAGTCACTGTCAGGAGAAATACGAAAAAAATAGCAGTGGATAAAATAAGGCAAGAAGATCAAAAAAGTATAATCATTCACACAGACACCAGAATGGCAGTTATCTCACCAACCCAAGTGCTCTATCATCAATGCAGACACAGGAGATCAGAAACAACTTCTTGTGTGATCAAAAATAAGACTTCTTAGAGTGTCATGATCTCTTGTGGCCACCTCTGGCCAAATAACTAGAGTTTAAAGATATGATGGCCTTCTCAAGGAAGTATAAGGAATTATGTCAGTGCTCATGGCCTTCAGCTAAACCAGACATACTAGGTTCCATTGGTAAAAGCTGCATGAATGTGGGTTCTTGCTCAATGACTAATGTTTGTTCCACTTTCATATATTCCTTTTAAAAAAAAAAAAAAAGAAAGAAAAGGAAGGGAAAATCCTGTCATTCATGCTCTTAAGTACTTACTATATCTTAATGAGAATATAAATATCATGTGTATACAATTTTACATTATTAATATTATATATAATTTATATATAATACATACTATATAATATATAGTATATTATTGTATTATAGTGTATTATAATATATATTATACATATATATAAATATCTTATACAGAATATATTAATATAATTACAGAAACTGAGGCACCTCACTTGGCAGCAAGAATTAGGGTTGAAAGTATTAAAAAGGAAGCTAAAAATAACACTCAATTTTATCTTGCTTTTTACACCATTAAGCTTTGTAGCCAACCATTATATCAAGCTACTTCAGTGTCTTCACAACTGCTGCTTATTGAAGGATTCATGCTTGACATAAATCTTAAATTGCCACAATGAGTACGCTAGTATGAAAAGGAAACAGAAATGAAAGAAAAAAGGCATGGGTGTTAAAATATTACTTTAGATTGAATGAAATATAAGTTAGGAAAGAAAATAAGTTGAAGCCCCAGTAAAAAAGCCTTTAAAATACGACATCTTAGAAACAAATAGTGACCTAAAAATGTTGCAACGATGCATATAATTGCATTTCTGAGTAACTCCAGTAACAAATATGGCATATATGTGTGTGTGTGTGTATGAATGACTTTAATCTTACAAAAAGGTTACACTAAAATAAAGTACAACTATATTTTGAAGGCTGCAGTGGTCATCCATTTAACACTGTTATACCCTAAAGTGAATCTCAGGCTTCCATAAGATGTCTTGAGGCTAAAACAGTGTTAAATGGATGACCACTGCAAWCTTCAAAAGTAACATTTGGTACAACACTACTGAGTAAGAGAAATTTCTGTCCAGATCACCCAAAATAATCTATTCAAGTCAGGATGATTTTTTTTTTTTTAGTCCAATACATGAATACAGTCATTTGTATAAAATTAAGAGAAACATCATCAAAGATCCAGTGAAATGTTCACTTATTTTATTCTATCATGTAATGCAGTTATTTCTAACTGAAGTTAGTTGGAGAACTGCACAAGTATAAGGTGAATACTGGAAAGGAACAGAAATACTTGCTCTTATTTACAAGGTAAAAATATTGACCTAAAATATTGCCTAAAAGGCAAAACCTTTTTATAAAACTGGCATGCAGATGAAATTATGGGAACAGTATTAAGAAAATGGCAGAAAAATGAAACAACAGTAAGGCACAGACTTTTAAAAAGACATTATACACCAAAAATTTAAATTTTATATGCAGTCACTACTATACATGACATGTACGATCCCTTAATTCTAATGTACAGGGACAATGAATGGAGATGCTGGTGCAGAACTAATGGCATTCAGGTAATTTTAATCACAAAAAAAGAAGAGTGGCTAGACTGGATTAGGATGGGGACCCATATAGACCAGTTTCACATCTCAGAGCTTCCAGCAGTGGACACTTAGATATAGAGAAGAATGCAGTGATACTTCCCTTGGAATATTTCCCAGGTGTTAGCAATAAGGAACACATCCTACTTAAGATCTCTTTGCAGGTGGAAATGCAGAAAATTTATGAACATATTGATCTACACAGTGATTAGAAAACTACTGCCATCCCATGAACCAGGAAACCACAAGCTCCATTCTGCTACTGCCCTCATGCTAAACCCAAAGAAAGCCAAGAACAAAGACATGTATGGAAAAGAAAAAAATAACACAGCAGTAAAGGAGGGTTACAGCAAAAAACTGTACTTCCACAGTGGTTAAACATTTAAGACGGTCAAGCCTCTTTTTTCCAAACTGTTCCTCAATAGTAAAGGAAAAATGTTCCTTATTATGGTTCAATTTGTGACTTCATGGAATACTTTCAGTGTGGAAAGCTGTGAAGCTACAGGAAAGCTACTAAATAATAACAATCAGTCCTCTAGTTGTGATGACCCCGCCTCTGGAGGGACATACAAAGGAGGGAGTAAATAAAACAAACAAAATTGAATTCTATTTTTCTATTCAGAATCCCATATGAGCAGAAAATTTATAAAGTGTAGTTACCTATTAACACTATCATTTGCTGCTTGGATGCTGCTGTCTATTTGTAGAACTGTCTTATAATCGATGTATGCCTCTCTATACCGCTCCATAGACTCATATGCCATTGCTCGTCGTAGAAGAGGTTTAAGAGAAAACGGCTGAAGTTCCAGAGCTCTGCAGAAAACAAAAAGAAAATGCAGCATTGAAAAAGAATAATAATGTTAATAATAATACTGAAATTTTTATTACAGATACAGCTATACAAAACATCTGTGATTTCAGATGGGCCTTATAGTAACATAACCCAGGAAAACAGGGATTGAGTGGTTTATTACTTGCTCAGTACCCCAAATGATAGGCAGTTATAAAAGTGTTAGTGCTTTTATTACAACCTTCTCTACTCAAATTCATATCCTCCATCTGGAAAACTACTTTTTTCAAGAAAAGATTGACGTAATGACAGCTGTTTAAAGGGAAAAGCTATTTTTCTTCTTTGATCTATAGGGATCTTAAGTATATGGTGCTTTTACCTACATGATTTTCAGTTCTTCTTCCTTACATACAAGTATGCATATACAAAAATGCATTTAATAAAACATTAATATAGCCCTGCCTATTTTTGGCTTTTAGATTTTTGCCTGTCTTTTGGCTGCAGTTGTTTCCTCTTCTGATTGTGCGCCTGGTCAACTGTGAGCTCAATCCCTGATACAGTGTAATCAGAACTCCTTCCAAATACCATAGGCTTTTCCAGTAATATGAAGCAATAGCCTACAACAGCATTATTTATTAAAGATTACCTTTTATTAATCAATGATTCTTGCTAATGGGACAAAAAGATTAACATTGCAATACTGAAACTGAGATGAGTCTAGGGGATTAGATTTCATAGAATCATAAAGAAATTGAGGCTGGGAGTTTCTAGTCCAACCTCTTGCTCAAAGCAGGGTCAGCTCTAGAGGTCTGACCAGGTTGCTCAGGGCTTTATCCAGTCAGGTCTTGAAAACCTCTGAGGAAGGAGACTGTGCAACCTCTCTGGGCAACCTGTTGCAATGCATGACTGTCCTCACAGGGAAAAGCTTTTTTCTAATACATGGTCAGAACCTCTCATGTTTCAGTTTATGTCTGTGGTGTCCTGTCCTCCTGGTAAGGAGATCCAGGATTTGTCTTCTTGATAACCTCCTCACAGATCCTGACAGGCTGCAGTTAGGTCCCTCCAAAGCCGTCTCTCTTCTAGGCTAAACAAGCCCTGTTTCCTCAGCCTCTCCTCACAAGGCAAGTGCTCCAGCCCCAACCATCTCAGCGATGCTCCACTGAACTCACTCTAGTCAATCAATATCTTTTTTATACTGGGGGGCCGAAAACTGACACAGTATTGTAGATGTTGTCTAATGAGTGCTGAGTACAGGGAGACAATCACTTCCTTCAAGTAAAAATACTTGACATTCTGCAACTTAGAAGAGAATTAACATAGGTTTCAGGTTCTTAACATCCAGAACGAAGTAAAAACCCAACCACAGATAAATTCAGGGGAAGAACACATGGCTTGAAGAATAAAATCAGTGGGAATGGAAAACCACATTTCTAGGTAAGCACTCAAACATAATACAGCCACAGAGCAAGCCACATCACAGCACTAAATACAAGAAAATAAGGTTACTGTGTAGGAGCCCTATTTCACTCTGTATAGCAAGAAAGAAAGGTACTCCAAGCCAGAGTCTTTAGAAGAAAAGAGACCCAACCGGGGTTTTGATACACTTCTAAGCCATAAACAGCTACAGCATAATAAAAGATAAATGTTCAAAATTTATATCAAGAATATAAGCAGTACAACACCATTTCTGGCTTTTAAGAAATCAAGTAACCCATTCTTAGAACACCCTACTTATGCTGTGCTGCTTTCAATAGATTTAGTTGACATTACCTAATTTGTATGCGTCTGCAATTTTGCAGTTCTGCTTCCCAGTTTCTAAATTCCTTCTACCTGTGTTGTGCTCACTAAGTATCATGGGTCCTTGTGTATCCAGAAAATATGCCCAACATTAAGGACGGTATCATAAAGTAATAAGAAAATGAGCTTCTAATTGGTAAGAAGAGAAAACCCTAAACCTTTGTATTACTCATTTCAATTATGTCTTACATATGAAAACCAATCTGAATAAAAAAAGTGATGGCTGTTAAGTATGCAATTTTGTTCTATCAGCCAGCTGTCTATGATCTTGCAACTACTTTAACAAAATATTGTTAACAAGTCAATGTTTTCAGGAAATTTTGCTAGCAGGTAGAATATATACAGTAAGTTAACCATTTAATCAATACAAAGTTACATATGTATTTTATATTTAAGTATTTTTATAGCTACATTGTGCTATGTTTTTATAGCTATGTTCCATTGTGCTACAAAAAAATTTGATTAATTAACAGGACTTCTAACTGTCTTGGGATTCTATTTTGCCCCTTACACCTCAGTATTACTAATCCTATCTAAGGAAATATAACAAAGGACATCTAGAAATACTGTAGTACTTTAGTGGAAGGCAGTGTTTGGAAGGTATTGAAGGTGTCTGACCTTCTCTCATTCCTGTGTCTTCAAAAGCCACAACAAACGGAAAGGATTTTAGCTCAATTCCTGAACAACTGCAATCACAGTTTGTAATTACGCTGAATGTATATAAGAAAAACACAGAACACACACATATTCACCATACGCATGCTTGAAAGCATTTTCCAACAGTGTTATAAGCCTTTGGGTTAACAAAGTTTTTACATATAAGTAAGTACAGAGCATTACTGAAATAAGCCTCCTTTTATATTAAAAATGTTAAGCCTTCTATGCATTTCTGTGTACACATCAAGACTAACAACTGCTTTCACACAGTAAGACAGCAAACTACAAGTTACTCCTTCCCTAGGTTCCATGCAATTGTTTATGTAACTGACAGACAAAGATACCTGTCATTTAGACAGGGAATCAGCCTTTATTAAAGATTGTTCTAAGCCAAACTGTAAGAACAAGATATCAATTAAAATGTTTAATCATCATCAGGAATGCCGTTGCCCTACATGGGAGGTTGCAATTTACCTGTTACAATCCTGAATACAGTCACTGCAGTTCCCTTCTTTGAGGTAACACGCTGCTCTGTTTGAGTATAAGATACTTATATCACCTGGACTTTGCTCTCCTAAAAGAATATACAATTACAATCAAAAACCATTACTAAAATTACATTCAAGAATTAAAGATTTGTATACTCTGAGTTGTGCTGCAGTGATGCAGTTTGCTGATGACGCAAAGCTGCAAGAAGCTTTTATTTATCATGTCACCTAGAATATATAATTATTCAAACACATAAATAAATGCAAACATCTCTGCCCCAAGAAAATTAAAAGATCGTTTCACTCATTTTCCTTTATTTTGTATTACGTGCACTGTTCTCTACTGTCCATCACAAAGAATTTACTGCATTGTAGCTCATGCCAAAAATCGAGGGATATGCCAGGTTAGTTCATTTGTAGCTCCTTTAAGTAATCTAAACAACAATCCTAGATTTAGGGATAAGGTAACACACTCACCTAAACCCATGACATATTCAATTGCTGCTGAGTATCTGAGCACAGCTTCTCCAAACTGCCCACTCTTAAATAACTCATTTCCTTCACTTTTTAGCTTTGCTGCAGTAGGAGGAAGTAAAGAACTGCCACCATCAGCAGACAGAGACGCTGTTCCATGCGATCTGGAGATCTTCTCAGCTTCATGGCTTTCACTCTTTTGATCACTGTTTAAATAGCCATTAACTTCATCTTCATGGTCTGATAAAGGTTTTTGTGCTTTTTTCTCTGATGTGCCTTTTTTCATTCCGCTCTCAGTGTATTCCTTCTGCTTCTGTGCCTCTCTGTCTTCTGACTTCATGCCACCTCCTTTGCTAGGAAACTTTTTCTGTGCGTTCCCCATTTCAGCCTTCTCAGTAGCTGCCTCTCCAATCACTGGCACACCAATTTCTACAAGGAAGTTAATCAGCAGAGTTAGAGCTTGCATCATCAGAAGAAACTATTGTCATTGGAAAAGAGGGGTGTATTTCCAAGGAACACACAATACTTAAGGAATCTTCATTTTATAAGGATTTATTTGCCTCAGAAAACACTTCCAAGAGCACAGAAAAATTCCTAGTCACTAGCAATCTGTAATTATTGCTGAGAATGTGTTACTGTGAGATCCCATTTCTCCTTGCTGAGCACTTTCTAATCCCCCGTTCTGTACTGTCAGAATGGTACAGAATTTACCTTGAAATTAACTCTTTAAATACTGAATATTAAAATACTGATACTTTGATTTTCCATGATCAAAATTCTTGCACACTAAAATTAGAGCACACAACTAACAAAAGAGTAACATTACACACTTTAGAGCCCTCCTCAAATATAACTTAGAGGAGGAGGCACAAGAGCTCATAAATCATTCTCAAAAAAGGTTTCATATAAACATAATGGCAAAAGGTCTTTTATAAAGTTTAGATCATTTAATTGTCACTACTGTTTATTATTAATTTGAGAAAAAATGCATACAATAACAGTATCAGATATGAACATAATTAAATTCCTTAGTTACCTGAACAGATTACCATTACAGTATTCAAATGAAGACTTCAACAGAAAACTACATTCAAGAGTACTGACTCCTGAAATTATCAGTCAGGCAAAAGCAACTCTGTAACAACCAGTTTTGTGGCTTGGTGCTATTAATCAAGATGCTGGGTTTTCATCTTCCCTTAATGAGAGGTACTCTGCCGTCAAACAGAATTTTTTTAATTCCTTCATATATTAGAGCAATGATTCCTATTGACTCAAACTAAAATTCTGAAGTTGATGGAAAATCAATGAACTCCAGGTTGTTCCCAAATTACAAAAAATATTTTTTAAATGCAAACATTTACTGAAATCAAACCAGACAGGATGGAAAAGTGTAAGATGTTTAAAAATAATTAGCGCCATATGCAGCCGAACTACTAGAGTCTCATTTCGCGTGGGTGCGTGCTTCAGAGTCCGATTCTCTAGCACTTAAGGGATGAACGCTCCAACAGGATTCTTCCTGCCTGTAGTCTCTCTCTTTGGAAATATCTGTTTTTTTAGTAAGTTTTTCCAGCTTTTTTCCACAGAGGGAATAAGGCTAGGATAAATATATTCTACCCCAAACCTATTTTAAGGAAACTTAAAGTAAGCTACTTATATTTGAGACTTCCATCCATCCCCCAGATTTGACAATGCCAAATATGCCAAAAGGTTCAAAGTCTATGAAGTACGAAGGAACATGATAAAAGGCTAGATGGACAGATGAGCAAAGACAGCAGTACTATAATAATCATTTCCTTAGGATACATGCTAGAATAGTTTTATTTTACATTCGCCCAAACAGAGACTACTCTATACACCTTCTAGTAAGAAAAAGGAAAAAAAAGTTTTAAATGTCACAGAGAAAAAAGCAACTGGGCAAGTTTCTTGGACAAAATTCCACAGAGAAACACTCTGGGAGCGCATCCCAACTGCCAGAGACAAGGCAAAAGCAAGAAAAGCAGATACTTAATGTGAACTATCCTTTCCTCAATACACAAGAAAATTTCCGGAAGATGAAGTGTGCAGAACCAATTCTGGCATAGGCAGAAAAAAATTGTAAAATTTGGAGTCCCCTTGAAAATAAAGAATACGCATAATGATGTTGTTTAGTTGTCTGGTTATGCAACATCCCAAAACATTTCTGGATTGAGTAAACACCACACAAAATTGTGCATATGTATATAAAATCTCAAATCCAATTAGCACGATCTTTCAGTTTCAGTGTTGATAACATAAACAATATTTCGGTATTGGTCTCAACAGAGAAATGTATTCATAAAAGCAGTAGTCCACACTTTGCCTTAAAAAGAAGAGATGCTAATAAACTTTTCTTAAAGAAAGAAATTGCCTAGATACATAGCAAATTCAAAAGAAAAGTTAAAAAGATACTGAAAAGTATGGATAGGATTTTGACTGAAATGACAACAAATATAAACTAGAAAGAATTTTAATTTATGTTGTTATTTTCAATGTCATTTTCAATGACAAGGAGCGTAATTTGGTGCTATCAAGCAGAAGAGAGACCGGAAAAAAAAACACAAAATAATTTTCTGAAGCCAACTGCTGTGGCATCAAATACATTTAATAACATATATAAAGCCAAGCTAGAAGTCAGAAGAAGGATTTAACACACAGGAAAAATAAATGCATTGAAGCTTCAATATAAAGTGTAAGTGCCAAACCAGCAATCGCAAAGTGCACAAAATAGCAGAACACATAGGAAATCAAAGAAAACAATCCTGACTTGAGAAAGAGGTCTCATCCAGAAGAAGAACTTCTCTTGACCTCTACAGCTTAATAAATAAACCACTCACAAAAATTCTAGGCAACATCTCTTCCAGCGGTAAAATAGCAAAATGTAGACTTGTCTGGTATGAGGTTTCTTGTATGTGCCTGAAGCGCATCKTTTTAAAGGAGATCTTCAGCAATAACAGGTTGAAAGAAAATCATTTTAAAGCTAACTTAGATTTTGTTTCAATGCACTCTTCTTTTTACAAATAAGTATTTGCTGCATTTCAGAATTCAGTTTACTGTATTTTTTTAATTGTTCTAACAGATTAAGAAAAAATCACACAAAATTCAGCAAATTTTAATGATTAAAAGGGGCTATGTAAAACATAATATTTAAGATCAAAGAAAACCATATTTCTCTTTTGAGATTATAACTTCTTATAAACATATCACAATGTCAGGTGCTTTTTCACATATGCACATGATTTTCAGTTTTTTAGTGACTGATTATTAGTATTTATATTTTCTAGGATGCAAGCATTTTTCAGTTTCTATTGCCCAAAAAGGATTTTAATTGCTTTTGCTTTCAGAGACATAGAAAATGAAGAGAGACCATGAAGATAGACCATTTGTTCAAAGTTAAGAAATCAACTTTTCAGTTGTTTCAGAGTTAAAGAAAGCATGAAATCTTTGTTTTTCTTTCCATCTATAAATTAAAAGATTAGTAAGAATGTATGAGGCTTACTGACTAGAACGTGAAGTAAATGTGACTATACATGACTAGAAAAAAAATGCTTAGTCTATTTGTTGCTATTACGTTCACAGAACATATCAGATTTATTCAATAATTGTACTGACTTTGTGTTTGTTTCCAGATGCACTTTAAAATACAGAGTAATCTAGGAAGATGTAAATAGCTTGCCCCCTAAATCTCAAAATACTTATTTATAACCCATGAACACATACATCATTGACATTAGCTGACAATCTTTCGTATGTTTAAAATCCTGACCCTTCATCAACTGAATGGGAGTCTGCCTGTGGACCTAAAAGGCACTTAGTCATCTGAATGCTCCCAGTGGAAAACAACCCCAAATTAACCAATATTTAAGGCTATGGATGTGGTCCATTCTTTCTTCCAGGGTTTTACCTGAGGAGACTTAGTGTATACATACTGATTTTGAAAAATATATTTTTCTTAAAGGCTTGTGCAAATAGTGCATTATTAAATCACACGCATACAGTCTGCTATTCATAATATAGGACAATTTAGAACTTTCAGTGGAAAATTGTGCTTATTGGAAAACCCACAGTGCATGAACTGATTTAAGTCCAAGACAAAGAACTACACAGGCCACGAAAAACACAAAAGCCCCAATCGTCACACCAAATTATCTTAAAGAACTAAAAGAAAGGGGAAAGGGTGGAAATCAACCCAAGGATGTCATCAATCCACTGCAAGTTGGGGCCCAGACACGTGGCTGGATCTAAAAGCAATCTGCTAGTGCAAGCCTCACCAGCCTCACTTCCTCCTGCAGTCAGGCATTCTGGTTATGCCAGCAGCTTCATCTCAGCAGTCTTGCAGTTACCAGACACAGGAGCTGCATTTCAACTGCTTGTAAGCTACATACAGCACAAGAACTACGTTTCCCTAAAATATATACTTTCAGTGCACAGAGATAAACTTTTAAGTTAAAAAATATGATTCTTTTTTTTTTGAAACAAAAATCAAATTAACTACCACTTGATCATTTTGACACCCTCTGATCCAATCACTAATAGAGGGAGGAAAAAATACAGAAGGAAAATGTGATGGTAGAAAGCCAGGAGAGCTGTATGAGGGAAGCTAAGGAGCCCAAGATCTTCTCTAACACCAGAAGAAATAACTGCCTGGACCCACATCAAAGGATAGGTCTGAAATCATAGAGGACACAAGGAAGTAGGTGATTTTTAGGAGCATCTTTCATCTGCCTCTGCCTTCTACTCTTCTTCAATTCCAAAGGTATGTGTAATACAACTGGATTCTAAATTTCACACTCTGAGAAGATCTACTGTTAAGTACAGAATATAATTTTAGTCTTCAAACGGGAAAAATATTTTACAAGCAAATATGGATGAATTGTGTGATAAAGCTTGTAGTATCAAAGGCAACAATTTTTTCTCAAGTTAAAATTGAATAGAAAATTATATGACATTACTTTTATCTCCTCTGCTTCTTTCATATTCTTTTGTATTTCCCCCTCTTTCTTCATCACCTTCTGAATCCTCTATATCTTGAATTAGTATTTTTTTTCCTTTGCTTTTAGTCTCAGATACAGGCTTTAAATCTTCCAGTTTCTTTTCAATCTCTAACAGATTTTTCTGCAATACAGAAACAAATAGCAATAGCAGAAAACTTTTTTAAAGGTATATAAACAGTAATTTATAGCCAGAAAGTATATTCTGCTGAACAGTCCACATAACATCCTGATAAATAAACCAGGTAACTGTTACAAATATAAAAATAGAGAAAATATGTGACTTTTTCCAAGAGTCAGTAACAGAACTGAGATTAACACTCTATTTTTGTCTCTTAGAAACTCAATCAGAAACCTCTATTCTAACCTGTAGTGTGAGCAGAACATACATCCTGATTACCATTTCTACTTCATCTGTATTCACAAAGAGAAGATCATAGTATATCCTTCTCTAAATGAACTTATCTAAAAGTTAATTATAGTCACATATCCTAAAATCTTATCCATGCTCCAGACACCATTTACACAGCTGTGAAAGACCGGGCTACTAAGTCATTGCTTGCTTCTCTCTCTGGTCCCATAAATAATGCATTTCTGTCTCAGAAGGGTCCAGATTCATCAGAAGGTGTTAAAGGCACTTCATTGTAGCTTGGAGGTGGGAAATGAGTATTTATAATATCACGTAGAAGTGGGGACAGAACCCTAGTCTTCTCCTTTTGGGTTAACACTACTGCTACAGCATTCCCATATAAAAGGTTGGCACATTTTTTTTGAATGTTTCTTGTGATTTGTGTGTCAAGCTTCAGGTATACCTATCAGGATGGATCTTTTTAAGAGAAATTTCCAAATAACTTTGATCAGCCAAGAAAGTAACACTRTGAGCACATGTTCAGCAGCAGAATTTTAGGCACCTAAATTACTTTAATAGAGAAAACTTAAGTGCATACAGGTTCTCAGGATTAAGTAGTGAAGAGAAGACTTGGCGAATCGCATTCAGGTACCTGATTTCCACTACAGGCATCTATGCGGCCTTGAGAAGTGGATCACTAGCACAGTAGATCACTTGTGTCCTCAGAACTCATGTTCAAATCAAACAATATAAAGTGTACGCACTTCATTCTACAACKCCATACAGCCTTTTTCTAGTTATATGCAAGTAATTTATTTTTACCTTAGCTATGGCATTTTCTGGTTCAACACATAATACTTTCATCAGATCCTCTATAGCTGTCTGGTAATTCTGCAGATGATTGTGTACAGTGGCACGGCGCATCAGAGCTACAAAGGAAGAAAGTGTATTATTTATATATACTTTTGAAGCATAAAGAAGATAACACCACACTATTTTTTGTATGTATATGAAGTATAAGTGTAAAATGATTTTTAAAAGTCTACATTTACCTCATAATGAGGTGCTACTAATTACTGTTCTCTTGATCTTTTTTAATAATTGTAATTTGACATGACACCTTCATTTGAGATAGTGATCATGAATTGTGAATGATCTCATATTTTTACAATTTCTCCCCTCCTCCTGTGCAAGTATGGTTAGCTATAGTCAAGCATTTACCTTCAGAAAGGATTAAATCAACACCTTTCACTGTTTTCATGTTGCTTTTAAGGTGATTAATACTTCATTGTGGATATTATGGAAACAATGCACTGCATGAATACAAGAGGGCTTGTAATCATCATATGAAAAGTAAGAATTAGTCCCATGCTACTACATTAGAATAGCCATTGCGGATCAACAGAATTGGCTGACTAAAACTGCCCTAACCCCCAAATTACTGTTAAAATTAGTCTGGGGAACTAATCTGTTTCCTTCTTCATACTTGGAACTGATCCAAAGCTCAGTGAAGTCAAATGACAACATGACTGGATGTTGTACCATTTTTTTTGCTAGAAATAATTAATATTAAGGAAGGCAAGTTTACATTTCACTTTACCTTTTATGTTGCCAGGTTCCATATCTAGCACCTTCTCACAATCCTGCAAAGCACTGTGCCAGTTCTGAAGTTTGATTTCTGCTTGAGCTTTGTTATTATATGCAGCCACAGTGGGCAATACTGATATACTCCTGAAAAAGACAGAGTACTGACCATGGTAGGCTCACATCTAGAAAACTTGAATGTAGAAACACTTCGCTATTAGAAGCTGAAAACAGTATTAGAACCATATTAACATTGATATTAATTAATGATCATGGTTAGAGATTCCTTCCTGCAGAAACAGAAGCACCCATCCACCAACAAGATTTACTGCCTTAGGAGGGCTTGCTGGGGCTTAGATATGAGATGCAGAGAAGCTGTCACGGCTCATCTGGCCTTAATTCTTGCTGTCCATGCATGTAGGTTCTAATGATACTGCCAAATGAAAACTCACGAGTAGCAAGAGCGGCTACAGAGGTCTGGAGAGCTGTATGGTGAAGAGTGTGAGGACCCAGGCTGGCTTCTCCTTGTCTTGCTTGTAAAATGGAAAGGCTTTGGTAGAAGTGGATGAATCCTCCAGGTCAATGCCTGGCTGCACAGCTGATATTGTAAGCAGAGCTTTGGCTTTTATGACAGCACCCTTTTTGAAGAATGAGGATGGCTGGGATCCATTTGACAAAGAGGGGCAAGAGCATCTTTGACAACACACTTGCTAACTTAGCAAGGACGGTAGTGAAAACCTAAAGAGAAGTGGGGCAATAAGGGTTTCCAGGAGATGGCATACTGGAAGAGACTCTCCACCTTGTCTGTGAAAGCAGCATGACTGGAGGACCAACTCATGTGCTTGTACACAAATATACAAAGCATGGGGAAAAAAAAAAAGAACGTGTGTGCAGTTGTCAAGCTATGATCTCGCTGGGATTACAGAGACATAGTGGGATAGCTTGCCTCACTGGAGTGCTGTGATGGATGGATGGATACAAGCTCCTTAGAAAGAACAGGCTGGGAGGGTAAGGAGGACAAGTGGAGTTCTAGTCAAAGGAGTGACTGAAATGTGTGGAGGTTTGTCTTGGAACAGATGGCAAGCCCATCAAGAGCTGATGGACAAGACCAAGAGGACAGACCAATATGGTGACATCATCACAGTAAGTGGCTGCTTCAGACTGGCAAAGAAGAGCAAGCAGATGAAGTCTTCTTCAGACAAATGGAGGAAGCCTCGCAATTGCAGGCCTTGGATCTCATGGAACATCTGAACCACCCTGATAATTGCTGGAAGGGCAAACTGACAAGGCACAAGAAATCTAGGAGATTTCTGGAGCGTACTGAAGACAACTTCTTGACACATGTGATCAACAAGCTGACTAGGGAGATGCTCTRCTGGACTTGCTACTCACAAACAAGAACTGGTTGGGAATATGAAAATCAATGGCAGCCTTGGCTGCCACGACCATGAGATGGTAGAGCGTAAGATCCTGGGAGAAGTGAGCAATATGAACACTAGAATTACAACCCTGTATTTCAGAAGACAGGATTTTGGCTTGTTCAGGAATCTGCTTGGCAGGATCGCAGGGAGACTGCCCTGAAGGGCAAAGGGGTCCAGGACAGCTGGTTGATCTTCAAAGACAGCATCTTCAAAGCACAAGAATGATCCTTTCCAAGGTGGAGGAGATTGAGCAAGTATGGCAGATGGGATGAAAAGAGAACTCTTGCTTGAGCTCAAACACAAAAGTGAAGTACACAGCAGATGGCAGTGGGATGGGCTACCCAGGAGGAATACAGAGGCACTGCCTGTGCATTAGTAATGGAATTAAGAAAGCAAAAACTGGAGTTGAAATTAGCAAGTGATGTGAGGGGCAACAAGAAAAGTTTTTTTGAAGTAAATCAGCAGCAGAACAAAGATTAAGGAAACTTTGGGCTCACTGCTCAATGGGGCAAGGGACCTAGTGACAAAGTGCATGAAAAAGGCTGAGGTACTCAATGCATTCTTCGCCTCACTTTTTATTTATAATGTTTACCCTCAGGCCTTCCAGATCCCTGATCTACAGGCAGATCCTGTAGGAATGAAACAACATCCACAGTAGAAGATCAAGTTAGGGAACACTTAAGCAAGTAGTACATACACAAGTTCCCGATGGGGTGTTGAGGAAACAGGCCAATGTTACTGCAAGGCTGCTCAATATCATCTTCAAAAAGTCGTGGTGATTGGGAAAGGTTCCTGACGACTGGAAAAGGCAAATATCACACACATCTTCAAGAAGGCAAAGGAGGAGGACCTGGGGAACTACAGGCTGGTCAGCCTAACCTCAGTTCTCAGAAAGATTATGAAGCAAATCTTCCTGGATTCATGTTCAGGCACACAAAGGACAAGAAAGTGACTGGCAACAGCTAGCATGGATTTACCAAGGGCAAATCATGCCAGACCAACATGATAGCTTTCTATGATGACATGACTGGCTCATTAGAGGAAGGGAGAAGGGTGGATGTTCTTTATCTTGACCAAAGCAAAGCATTTGAGACAATATTCCACAGTATTCTTATAGCCAAATTGAGGAAAGATGGACTATAAGGTAGATAAAAATAGCTGGAGTGGTGGGCTCAAAGAATTGTAATCAATTGTACAAAGTTCAACTGCTAGCCAGTTACTAGTGGCCTCCCTCTGGGATCAATACTGGGGATAATAGCATGTAACATCTTTGTCATCTGGATATCAGATGGAACAGAGGGCACTCCTAGCAAGTTTGCGTGTGATACTAAGTTGGGGGAGCAGTCAATACACTGGAGGGCAGGGCGATATTCAGAGGGACTTAACAAGCCAAAGAAATGAGTTGACAGACTTCTCAGGAAATTTCATGAAGGTTAAGAGCAAAATCTTGCACCTGAGGCTGAGTAACTCCATGCAACAGTACAGGCTGGGTGCCAAACTAGCTAGAAAGCAGCTTTGCAGAAAGGACCTGGGGGTCTGATGGACGACAAACTGCATATAAGTTAATAGTGTGCCCCTGAGGCAAAGAAGGCCAACCACCTACTGGGCTGTATTAGCAAGAGTGTAGCCAGGAGGTTGAGGGAAGTCATTCTTCCCTTCTCTTCAGCACTTGTGAGACCACATCTGGAGTACTGTGTCCAGTCTGGGGCTCCCCAGTACATGAAAGGCACAAACTGGAGTCAGTCCAGCACAGGCTCACCAGGACAGTTATGGGCTTGGAGCACATGCAGCACTGATGGGGAGAGGCTGAAATAATTAGGTTTGTTCAGCCAGAAGAGAAGGCTCAGAGGAYGTCTTAGGCTGTTTTCAATTACCTAATGGGAAGGTACAGAGAAGATGGAGCCAGACTCTTCTCAGAAGTGCACACTGATAGGACAAAAGACATCAGACACAAGTTGCAACAAGGGATTTTCTGATTAGGTATTAGGAAGAAAATTTCACTGTAAGGGTAGTTAAACACTGCAACAGGCTACCCAGACAGGTTGTGAGCTCTCCACGCCTAGACATATTCAAAATTTAACTGAACAAAGCCCTGAGTTGGCCCTATTTTAAGAGGTGGTTTGCACAAAATATCCTCCAGAGATCTCATCCAACCTAAATTATTTTATGATTTTGTGGTAAAACTAAAATCACTAAGCAACGTGATTTCACATGTGTAAGAATAAGTAAGACCTATTTATTTTAAAATTATATCAACATAACAGAATTATATCAGAGCATGACCTGTGTAAAAGAAATTTTGAATCTCTTTAGAAATGAGAGAGAGATTTATGGTTTCCTTGTAAACTAAAAAGACTAAAATAGAATGTACTATCTATGTTCAGTTTACAATAGCAGAGCTCACTAGAGAACAAACAGAATGAGAACTGTACCCTGATTATTTTTATATTGGACTTTACTCTTTTCCCCTTTTTTAGCCATATACACATAATCCCTTCGGGCTACTATCAACTGCTCCAAAATATATATTTAAATATTTCTAAACTTAAAATAGGAATTTTCAGATGGTATTAGAAAAGTGCCCAGTTAGAACAGTATTAAGGAGCGATATCCAAATATTTCAGAASAAGGTGTACAATACCTATGGTGGTGCAATTTGGAAAGACTTCTCCATTAGGGAAGTTTCTGCCCATCCTTAATAATTAATGGCTGATTTATGGCCAGAAAAGCAGGGATTTTTTTCTTACTTTATATTATGGATTTATACTATATTCACTTATATACATATATATGTATGCATATGAAATATAGCTGTGGATGTTTTTGATTGTTGCATGTTAAAAAAAACAAAAATGTTACAGCTGCAAGTCAAGAACAAGAAAATATATACATCAAATGTCTCAGTTTAGACAGCCTGTGCAACACAAATACAATACTTCTGTGCACATATATACATCAACAATCTCCAGTTAAGTTTTCAGAAACTACCTGTTCCACAAAACCTTGCATCCTTCAGCAACAATATGAACAGTGCTTCCTAAACATAAATCTATTCAATATGTAATTTATTCCTGTTACACACAATTTACTCCTATTCATTATTTTCTGCACTGACCATAGACACAATAACTTCTTCATAAATTTTTCTGAGGATGTCCCATTATAATAGTATAGCCCATGAGTTATCTTAACACTTCATTTCACAGAAGTGTCATATCATTGCCCTCAGTTTAGACACTAGTAATTAACAGGTCAAGATTCCCATGTGCTCTCAAATTCTAAGTGACCACTTTGACACATCTAAGGCTTTTTTTTTAAGTGCTTATTATTTTAAAGCACAGAGTTAAACACAGAATTGAGTTTCCATTAACCTCAGTTTTATGTGCGAGTGGTCAGCACTTTGTGTCTCAAGTTGGTAATCTGCAAATGAGAAACAAATGTTGGTTTCATATGAAAATCTGGGTTTGTACAAATGGCATTATATTTGAACACTGTAAAAAAGATAGAAAAAAATATAGTTCTTTAAGGTAGCATTCAAATACCTTAACTGGAACACTATTCTTTCTCCTCCTGTCATGCCTGATCCCATTCACCTTGAACTTTTCTACTTCTGAAACACATATTGCAGAGGTCCTAAAGCAGCAATGAACCTGTAAGAATCTTGTATTTTTTTTTAATCCAGTGTTAATATTCTTTTCTTCTGGACTACTGCTAATTACAAACAGTGTTATGATGAAGCTGCACAAAATGAATTTTATTTTTCTAAACAGAAGTTTTTATTAAAATAATTTTACTTATTAATAACAGAGATAATTCTACTAATGCATTGATTTGTCAGTAAATCTGTCAGTAATTAAYTTAATTTCTCACCATGCTGTGTATCCTTTTGTTTTTATCAACTTGCTGTAGATTCTCAATTGTTTTGAAAAATATGAATAACTTTGAGACCTGAAAATTCTGTCCCATTACTATCATCCAATTCTCTTCCTGATTAATAAAAATTAATATCAGGATGTAACAGTACTTTAAGTATTCTTCTGTCAGGTCTTTTGAAAATCATCTAATTGCCACTAGATATTACTTCGATAAGAAGCTGCCTTAATCAGATCGCTCTAAATGTAATGTTCACAGGTAACAGTCATTAAAATAAAGGAATGCAGTAGTATTTACTCACCGAGTGTAATATATCACTGCTTCCATATAATCCCCAATAGCAAAGGCTTCATTGCCCTTTTCCTTTTCATGAGTAGCAATAAAGATCTTTTCTTTCTTTGTCATGCCTAGAGAAAAATATTCATACATAACAACAGCTAACAACTTGCATAGGTGCTATCAAAACATTTTCAGCTAAAATACACTGAACRTCACCTTCTATATCATTTTTAAAAATTGTAAAGAACACAGCTTATTAAAACACAAGTTTGTGTTTTATTTTCTAGAAAAAAGCCTAAATTCTTATGATATACATATAATTTAGAATACAAGATGGAAGTGGGTTTTGAACCTATATTCAGTAATGATCAAAAAGCCTATATATTCCAGAGGTCCCTACTCAACTGTTGGTAGCAAACAGATCTTTGTTTATAATAGCAGAAATATGTTTTTTATCTTTACCTAGCTCTCTCAACCTATACACAATATAAATATTTCAACTGATCTTTAATAGCAAGACTAGATTTTTGTCAAAGATGGCTTCATTTTCAGTTGACATTGTAAGTATTTTATCACCTCTATGGACTCAAAATCAAAAATGACACTTTTTCCTCTGGAATGTGCTTCTTCAATTTGTGTGCACAATCTGCTACACAGTATTACAATTAAAGAAAAGAAAAATTGTATACTTCTAAATCATTACCTGTTGTATCTATTTTCTTCTCAATTACGGGTAAACTTGGTCTAGTAAAGAATCTTGCTTTGGAGTTACTTTCTTCACAGCCATCATCAATTTTAGAGCACTCCTTTTCCACATCAAATCTTAAATTAATAAAAATAACAAATACAAGAATGCTGCATTGCATGACTCCTCTGCTAAGAGAAAGGCATACTATATTTTCATTATAAATCAAAGGAGATCAGGGATAAAGGCCATCTGTGTTTGGTTATCCATGACTAGTTAGGAAAAAGATGTTAAGTCTTATTTCTTTTCTCTGTGTTGTTTTTTGTGCTTCTCCTATATACGTATACTCCTCTCTTCCTCCTCCCTTCTGGTTAAGAAAAAAAAAAACAACCCCCCCCCCCCCGAAAAAAAAACATTTTGATAAACTACATGCAATAGAAGACAGGTAAAATTTAAGAAACAACATCTTCAGGCTTAGTCCCAGCCCTATCAAACATCTGTATTAACTTTTGTCATAAATACCTAAGAAATGGTTTCAAAGTGATTACTACTGAAAATATGAGAGAGATTTCAAAAGAGCATCTCAGACACTTCCCAGCCTACTCTGAAGTATCTTTCAAAAAAGGTGTTTAGGATTTTTTTTTTTTAAATAAATATTGTTGCCATAGTCCTAGAGAACAAATACAATAATAACCAGCTCCTATATGATCTAGAAACACTAAACTACTGTTCTATTTAGGACTTAATGAGAAATAGCCTTTGCTTTCCACAATAATCTTGACAATATGAATAATTCCCATCTGAAATAGGGACACAATTCTGAAAATTTACGCAATTCAAAATATTTTCAGATAAGAATAATTGTGTTCCATTTTGATTCTGATCTTTTGCAAGTTTATTTTTAGCTTTTTACTATAAATTAACCACATTTCAAAATAAATGTTTTTAAAATATGAAGTGAAACCTTTTTGGTTCAGAAATTTTCTAAACATGACTTGATGATTTTGAAATGATCATCAAAATGTTTTGAAAACAGGATATGCTTCAAACCTGACAAATTCCTTCAAACAACTTCTGTTTCAGTATACAAGTATTACCCCAAAGGCATACATTCTGTTGGAATATTCACAAACAACTTTAATGTTATCAGCATGCCAAAGCATTAAAAGATTGAGCACATACATAAAATTGTAAACAAAATACAGAAATAATAACTTTAAATGATACAGAGGAAAAAGAGATGAAAGAATAAACTATTGCAGAAGTTATTTTTGATAACAAATTTCACTGATCCTCATTGAAACAGAAAGGTCTCAATTTCTATAACACATATATCTGAAACTGATATGCACTAAAAACTGATATGCACAACTGTTTGCAAGAACAGTATCTTATGCAGAAAGGGCTTTTGCAGATTTGAGATACTGAAAGAGTTCCATCACTCAAACCCCACAGTCTCTGGATTTAGCTCCCCATCTGCAGCACTGGAAACCTGGGCATCATCGCTCTGATTCCACAGCATCATATTGCAGCTTCAAGGAGCTGAAGAGAAGCTGCTACTGTGCAAAACAGAGAAGTATGTGCATCCTCTATCCACAGCTCCACAAGCTGGGGGCACAAATCTGTCGTGAAATTGGGGAGAGTAATATGCTATCGTTACATGATGCAGAAAGTACCTTTGCATCAGGGCTCCACCCACCCTAGAAATAGCCAGGTATCGTCTGAAACCTGATTATATGTAACTGCATTTGAGCAAACTAATGCACCTGCCTCAAGCTTATTCTTTGAAGTTGGTGGCACTCAGTGCAAGAATAAGGATTCATCAGCTTTCTTTTTAAATTAGAATTGTGGCTTTAGATACACAGAAGATAAAATTTACAAACGTGTTAAATAAACTTAAAATTCTTTCAAAAAGCTGGTAAAGTAAGCTATTTTTAGTTCCGTGTTTCTATGTACCTCCCTAGATTTTCTATCTTAGATGCAGAAAGAGAAAATGAGATCTGAAACAAGATTACTTTTTATTTTCAGCTTGAACAAAAGGTATAGACTAACTTGTTTTCAGCTGTTAGCACCACATTACATCATTTGCATTTTAACAGAACATTTATTATGAAAAACCTAAGTTTCATTGAAGTGCTATAATTCTGTGAAAATGTTGACCTTAGTATTAAGTTTCTGGAAAATATTTTAAAAAGCCTAATAATTGTGTTCTGTTATTACATAAGTAAATAAATAAGAGTTAAAAAAACTTAAATATAAAGGATTTAACATACTTGTCCCATTCACTGTAATCCCGTGGTATATTTTTCTTGTTCCTTTGTTTGTTTTGTAAATTTTTGTTCTGAAAGAGAAACAGCCAGTCTGTAAGACAATTTTTAAAAGAGGAAATTCACAGCCTATTTGTTCCTGCAGTACATATCACTTGTAACTAACACTGTTTATAACTAATCTCAACATAGTCTTGTAAACTTCATTCATCTTGCTTTAAAGAAAATCTTTTATGTATTTGACATTGTATTCTGAGGAAATCTTCAGTCTCGCACTTTCTCTCCACTGCCCTGTTATGTGTCGCAGAAGCGCTGGATAAAACTTTGGACAGGAGACAGCTCTTCCTAATCAGTACCTTGTGTTGCCATCTTCCAAACCAGCCCTTTCAGTATAGCAGAGAACTCTACTTACTCTTGGGAAATCCCAACCTTGTGATGAGATGTTTGACACAGAGATTGAACCACTAACCTCATTTTAGGCCTGCCATTCCCAAGAGAATGGAATACACAGGTTCTGACAGCCCCTGAAATCCTCTAAACAAACGTAACATAAAAGTTTGGGTTGACTTCAGAAGTTTCTGTACTTTCTTTGACTATTTCACACTCCTGTCAAGCTAATCCCCAAGATGATTTACACTCATTCTACATTCTAGACAAGCTTCATCATTAAGATTTGCCTTACCCAAAATTTATTCTTTGAACTTCCTGCAACAATCGGTCCCAGTAAATGATTTAACTGACTAGTATCTCATGTCCTATGCTAATGGAGCCTATTTCCATGGCTGGCACCTTTGGCATATTTTGTACCTCTGTCATGAGAGTGTGCTTTTGAAATGTCCCTCCCTGCTTGCTGACTCCGACAATACTTAACAGCAAGGTGTGGTTCCAAACAGGTACTCCCCAGTGGCATAGCCAGTTCGAAACACTGCCACCTGCTCCTTCCTGGCCTTCAGCCCTGCTCTTGCCCTGCAATCCATCACTCATGGAGTTAGACCAGYGTAATTGTTTGTGGGGTTGCAGATTGACACTCATCTGGGTTCAAACAAACAATCTGATACAGTTTACAGTGCAATCCCTAAATATTCATACCAGTGCAACTAAGCACGTGATAAAGTGGACCAAAGATACAAACCACAACCTCTTAAACTAGCTTTACAAGCAGTGACACTGTAACAAGGAAATACTTCTACAGACCAACTTACATAATGTAAATGTGACCCTCCGGTAGACGCTTCAGGCTATCTGTAACCTAACATTTATAATGTTAGGTTACATAAACTTTTGGAGTATATGACTTAGAACTACTCTTAATGTTCTTGATCCTTCAAGAAGCTAGACAAAATGACAAATACATTTAGGGATTAATGCATGTTTGGAGGTGGTGACTCCTAAACAGGGCTCCCTGGAACATGACTTATCATTATGTATGTATCCTGATGTATATTGTGAACTCACTCATTTAATAAATATCAAATCTCTTTTCGAAACAGCATTCTATAACTTAAATAGAAAGGCAGACAGTGACCACAAAAATGGTGAAACTCTCAGAAGAAAACTCATAAGGTATTTACATTACTGCAACTGTAGCATAGGGAGAGAACCGCCAGTTTGCCCTTTTGTGGAACAAGACAGAAGTGTGGACCCAAAAATGCACAAATCCTTAAAATTCCAGGTTTCATATTCTTGGGACCATAGTAACCAAGCTGCAGCTCCAGCAGAGTCAGGAATTTCTCAGTCACTAAGATTCCATCCCATCCAAGAGCCTTTCATGAAAAGTTTGTTTTCATCCTGTGTCAGCTTTTCTCTGTTACTTTGTATTACAAGCAAAGAACTAAAAAAACCTCTGCCCTTGTCATTTTTTTGCCAGAATTCAGCACGCACAGATCCCACAGACTTTGAAGGCCAGTGAACAATTCCATACTGACTTTTGGAAGTGAGTTTCTCTAAACCCATGCTTCAGTGCTGTCCTGGAAAGTGTGAGACAGCAAAACTAATACTTAAGCAGCATGGACAAACAGTCAAGCTGGCTCCCCAGTCCCCTTTTATTTTGAAGCATAGATGTAACCACAAAGTACTGGGCAGCTTGAAAGGAAAACAGCGATGTAAGACAGATAAACTTCCACATTGTCTAAAAGAGGGAAATTCCACATAAAATTCTCTCTTTATCTACTGATTTGTGGACAACCTTCCCCATAACTTTATGCCAATAAGAAGAAAGAACCAAACAGAGATATAAGCTATCGGCAGTAAATTGAAACTGTAGCTACATTTAGTAACAGCAAGAATATCTGGTTACAGACAAAACAGATGCCTTCATCTATCAAACTTGTACCCACTGGTATAATATACTGATTTAGGTAGGGTCACTAAGGGTTTTCAGGACTGACTTCACCCAAGATAACTGGACTTTCTACGCATCAAGCCAACTAAATATACACAGTCTCCAATCAAATAACACACACATTAAATGGAAGGATTGTGTATTTTTTTTCTAACGGACAGGAGAAATTTATCATAGCAACTTTATTTTTGATATCATGTTATGAAATTATGTGATCCCAGTCTAAAAAAGAATTACAGTCCTAAATGATTAGCAAAACATGTTTAAAAACTATTAGATTACACACAGTTTATCAGCAAGGAAGAAAACAAATAGCAACTTAAGTGTATTAATCTAATTTTTTTGAGTTTTGATATTGCAGGTGATTTAGTGTATACTGTACAAAAAGCTTCCATTTACTCAGTAGTGATCTAGTAGTGGTATAATTGCACTGCTATAGGAAAAATGGAATTCTAAAACTCAATTTCAGGCCTCCCTTCCCTCTTTCAGATAAGATTAAAATTATTTCTGAGGCAGTCTGCTTGGACAAAAGGAAAGGAGGTTATATACAACAGATAATGCATAAAGCTATATCTAGGTTTCCTTGTTAGAAAAGTGATGTTATTACCTAAACCTCCTATGGAGAATAAAAATGATAAAAACGTGAACTGAAGACTGTTGCATGGTTTAAAGCAGGAGAGAAAAAAATCTGAATAATATTTTGCCTTTGAATGAAGATCACATCCTGTTCAGTAAAATTGTATATCCTAGACTTTAAGCCACTTTACACCAGTTTATGCTAATATTCAATTTCTGGATTCACTGAGCTTATATATTTTATTTACCATTTTCTGTTCTAAGAAACACTCATGTAGGACATAAACCAAGAGTAATCAAGTAACAGTGGCACTCTTCGTCTCAGCAAAATAAGATAGTCAAGAGGAACTTATACTGCAAAATGTGAACTAGGACATATTAATGAAAAAATTTAATCTCAATAATAAGCACTTATAAAGCATTATACTGGAATTCCCAGCCTCTTAGTATCCCAAATAATGGAGAGTGCAGAGTTATCCCAATATCTTGGTCTGGTGTCTAAATATTAGCTGACAGTAAGTAGTTCCCGACAACACAGAATTCAGGCATTTGCTAATACATAAGTATTCCAAGATGATTTGTTAAATTAACAACTAATAAAAAAGATCATGTGACTCATAAGGATCCTTTCATAACATTTTGAATTTTTATGTGTAACTACAAAAAGGAAAAATCTTTTAGTGAATTCATCACAACAATGTCCCAGAATTCCAAACAAAGAGTGGAGATCAGACTGAAGTCATCCATGATAACATCTGACAACTCAAAAAATCCCACTCCCACACCTACTCTTCTGTAAATGCCTCCTATAGCACTATATTTTTTGGGCAAGTAAGTAAATGAGAAAAAAAAATAAAAGAGGAAACTAATAGCTAGACGAAATTTAAATGTTTATACTGTAGTTCCGAAGATTCGTTAAATATGCTTTACAGCTAAATTCGGAGTTTGGGTGTTCTCTAAGAAGAGAAAGCAGGAATACCAAATCAAGGTATAAAATAAGGGGAGTCAAAGGTTACATTTACCCTAGTGCAGCCAAACATAAAGGGGGCTATAGAATGAAATAGTTGGCGCAGAGGATCCAAAATCCATATTGTATGTATTTTGGGGGATTCATTTTGGACTAGCTTTATTCTGGTCTCATGGAACAAATGCCTACTGGCAGCTAGAGAAATCTCCTAGTATAGTTTCATCCAAAAGGAGCCTAGATCATATGCTTTAAGACCACTCTGAAATGTGAATCAAAGCACATAAAAGGGCATTTAAGGAGGTTTGCTTCAGAAATGAATTCCTGATTAGAATTAAAACATTATTACAAGACACATGCTAATACTAAAGAGGCACTTTTGTCTGAGCATTCATCTCTTGCAAGGGAATTTACAGAGTTTTTTTGGTTTTGTTTTTTCTGGTTATCAAAATAAATCTCATAAGGAAAGGCTAAATGAGTGCAAATTTGTACAAATAAAAATTTCTGATTTTAGAAAAACCTATAAGTAACACACATTTGTAAAAATACAGCTTTAGAAAACTGAAGATACCTGATTAGCGGGAAGACAGCTGCTAGAACAACGAATGGGAGGCAAGTTATCTTGTCTTTCATGCAGTGTATCTGTTTTAAGAAATTGTGATTTATAATCATCTTCATTCATTTCTGTCACCCAGCTCTGAAAGGAAATAAATAACATACATGCACCTTAAAGTAGTAAAACAGATATTCTTCAGAGTCTGCAATGACCCTAACAACTATCCTCATAATGCACTGCTCTTAATGTGGAGAAAAAAAGATTAAGACCAGGCTTAAAAAAACCTTAAGCACAAGCTTAAGTTCCTGACTCTAAGCTAAAAGGGTTAATTCTTTCAATCCGTCTGCTGATTCAAGGAGTGATAAACTCAATAGTAGCTGTAACAGCATCTTCCTTTACTGGTACAACCATCATAGGTTTTTAGAGACAAAAAAGAGGAACCATTATAAAATATGAAAAGAAGCAGAGGTGCCTTTGCTCATTCACAAGAGCTTGGAGAATCTTCTTTAAGGGAGTGGAAATATATTTTCTCAAACAAAAATAAYATAGTATGATTAGAACATGCTATAAACAGTTTCCTATAACTTATCTTAAAAATATAGAAAGAAACAAAAAGCATCTACTTATCTTCTCAAAGTATGCTGCTTCCCATATTGTGAAAAATGCATTTCCTAAAAGTAGTTTTAATTCATAAAAGCACAAAACAATTATAAAGTTATATATAAATAAGTTCTTTAAAGTTATAATGGAAATTAAAGATTCAGTGGCTTTATTTCAAAAGAAAGAAAAAAAAAGAAAAATCAGACTCCTCTGATCACTTCTTCTAGCAAATACATCTCAATATGTAAGACTGCTAACTAAAATGCTATACCACTAATCACATGCTGCTTATGCTTAAGAACCTGAACAATCATCCAAGATTGTTATGTCAGAGTAATTACAATCCCTATCACTAAAAACTATAAATCAGAATTATACCATACCATTAGTTCACCATTAATTGTTTCCCATTCTTCAGCTGTAAAATCAGAAGCTGTGGCTGCAGGCTTATCTTTTCTCAGAGCTCTGCTCCCTGGGTGCAAATGCTCAATACGCTTTTCACAAAATAATGTCAGGTCAGGATAACATCCCTCCTCACCAGACCTTTAAAATAAAGGCATGGAATTTAAAAGTTACAAAAAAAGAACTGAACTACACTGCATTCCCCACAAATCTCAATATTTCTAAGTATACCATGGTGACTGCAGAAGACTATTCTCCATAACTGAATTCAGCTACACCTAATTGCATTTTGGTGAGAAATTCATAGTGAGTTAACTTATAACCACTTTTTAAAGGATACACATATGCAGTTCAAAAACTATCATCACAGTGCTAAAAAAAAATGCTCTTGTTATTTGCAGCAGAAGTTAAATAAGCATGACGTCTGAAATTATCACAAACCTTCAGGCAAGATGGTTTCATGACAGAACCAAGATCCAGTGGCAGCATTTGAGAAGAAAATGGCATTGAATTACTTAAACCTGTTTGGTGGATTAAAACAGGACTTGGATTTCTAATGTTATCATTTGGACACTTTTAACGCAATTACTTCAACTTTGTATTTTAATTTCTAATTGTTAAATACGTAAATCACAAAGAGGTTCAAGACAAATAGAATATTTAGGCCGAAGTTCCTGTGAATGTTACAGAACAGGAATATAATTAATAACGAAGTTAAAAAAAACAAACAAAAAAAAGTTTACCTTAATACCCTGAGAAYCTTTTCCAAGTGTTTAACATCTGTGCATTTTTCAATGAATTTGTAGTCCAGATGACCAATAGGTATTTGATATGTCTTAGTTGTTCCTTGATCGAACAAAGATGGCACTGAGTCATCAGCCATAACTAAATATTAAAAGAAAAATATAGTGATTCTTTTGGCACTCAATTATATTTTGAAGCAATGCTAATGTAAAGAGTAGTCCTGCCCATGCTTCTCAATAATATTTTCTTGTGCAAGCAGACCTATTGCCACAAAAGAGACATTTTCAAATTGAAGCCCAGATCTCACAGACTTCTCCTTTAGCAGAGCTCTACTGACAGACATACAGTATATGAGAGATGTGTTTTGGAAAAAGAATACGTACAACTCTAATGTTTCTGCAAGGCAGAACTAGTCAGAAATAATGTTTAAAGAAAAATGTTCATATTTATACCTACATTCCCTATTGTTCCTTAAACACAATGTGATATCACTAAAAACTTCTGGAAGAAAATTGATTCCCACTTTTAGTTCTTAGATACAAAGATTTCATTTTCTGATAAAATCCAAAATGTCCTTCCCCATTTAATTGCAAAATATCCAATGATATCTCTCTGATCAAAACTCATAAACAGTACTTTGTCAGCATCTTCCTTTGACCTTGGAGGCATCTTCACTATGATTGACCATGTTTTTACTTAAATCTCATTTTTCTTTTGCTTCTCCATCTTTCTACTTTAGTGATTCATTTACTGCATACATCCAACTGTGTCTTTCACATCTCTTCTGGATCAGCATACTCATTCTTCTCTTTGAAGACTCAAGGGAGCTTTTGTTCTCATGCTCTTTTTCCTGCATGCTCCTCTAAAAGGACACTCTCCTAAGACGTAAATTCAATGACCTTGTTTATCTCAATGCTTTACCTTTTTACTTTAATTGTCTCCTTCTGTCAAAGTCAAAATGTCATCTCTGCGACACCTTCTTGATGATGCACCTTTGACCCATTCAGTCTCCTCAGGGTCTTCCTCATCCTTTGTTAACCATTGTGTACAAATGCCACTACCTTGTTTATAATTCAGAACAGTAAACTGGATTCTTTCAGGCTAACGGATCCAGGTTATGTCAACTCTTGCAGACTCCCATTGATCTGCTGGGAGAGGGACCGCCTACAGTTCAGTCAGCTTAAAACGATCATGGAACTGCAGCCCTAGCCTGCAATTCCACAGGCAGCTAAGCCAGTCTAATCAGTCACTGACATCGTTCAGGTAAGGCTTGCCCTCCTCTTTTCTCACTCCGGGCTTCACAGTCAAACTCCCACTAGCATTTACCAAATTATCCCATTTTGTTTTATTTTCCGTGTTAGTTGGCTGTCGTTTTAATTAGTTAAATCAGCTCACAAAGGAAATCAATGAACATGAAAACACGGCAAAATTAAAGAATCAGTATAAATTCTGCATTTTGATGTCAGAACACTGTTAGTCTGGCTCGTGGTTTCACAAAGCCATAACTTCAAGGTGAGCTTGGAGCCCAAGAATTTTATGGACAGCAACGCATAAGTAATAAGTCACTGCTGCTAACAGAAGCAAGCTTTTGCTTTCCTCTGCTCTGCACTGTTCCCAGGCATACAGTTCTGCTTCATCTTTTGCACAAGTTGCAGCATTCTCCAGACTGCTTTCCATGAGCGAGCTCTACCCAGAAAAGCTTTTGCTAGCATAGTTGTCTTTGATTGTGATGAATCGATTTGGCTTATGGAAGAGTCCAAAGGCACAGGACTCAGCAGAGGATTAACAGCTGGAGAGTAATACTTATTTTAAGCAAGCACAATGGGGATAAAGGAGCAGGATCTTTCATTTTTTTTCAGAGGCAAGATGTTAAACCAACCCGCTGTATCTTATAGATTGATAAGCTTTGTCTTCTCTTCTGATTCTCAAAATCCAATGTTTGTCTTTCCTCACAAGCTATATTTTCTGGGTCTCTGATTATCTGAACTTATCTGGATCTTTTCCATAAGTCCACATCTTTGCTGAAGCAAGGTGTTCAAAGCAGACACTCCATCTCCCTTGGTACTTTTTACTTTGCTGTCTACATTTTTTTTCTACTTTCATTCCAAGCTCTAGGGAGCAAAAGTTGTTCCTTCTTTTTTTTTTTTGGCTGTGTTATATAGCACTTGAAATGATCAGTTATTTTTAAACTAGTATCACAGGGGCAGCTAGTAAGTGATGACACCTAGGTATTGCTATAAATCTACTCAAAATAATTGTGTTCTAGTGGCTAGCATAATTACCCATATTAGATTTGCACAAATGATGTTTATAATACAGCATCATTTAGATAATAACTGGTCATAAGTAGGTATTGCATAAAGACAGGTTTCTGCCTCAACAGTTTAATACTTTAGTACAAAAAAGAAGTAATGTGCACGCAGAGACGGACTAATACAGGAAATAGACAATAACAAAAAACACGAATGGCATAAAACTGCAAAATTTTATCTGCTTCAGTATTTGCACGAATCTTGGGGACCGGGGCACAGCAAGGCCGCCCTCTGCGGAGCCGGAGCCGGAGCCGGAGCCGGGGCAGGCCTCGCTCCAGCGCGCACCGGGGCGCCCCGCCGTGACCGCCGGGCGCGCCCCCCTCCCCCGGCGCCGGAGCGCCGCGCACCGCTCCGCGGCGGCTGCCGATACCCCTGCCCCCCACAGAGGCAGGGCAAGAGCTACCTTCAAGAAACGAGCCCAAAGCGCCCTCGCACCACAGCCGGCAGCCCCGGGGCCCCCTTCCCCGCAGCGGCGACGGCCGGCGCCTAGCGACTGTTGCTATGTACAACATGGCGGCCGGCGGCACGGCGCCCGCCTCGCCGCGCGCACCCCAAGCGACCGGCGCGGGGCTGCCGGGGCGAGCGGAGGGCTCCCCACCCCGGCCACCGCCTTGCGAGGCTCCCGCAGCGCCGAGGGGGGCCGCGCCGCGCCGAGGGGGGGCCGCCGCAGCTCGGCACCCACCTGCCAGGGGCCGCGCGGCCGCCACGAGGCGGGCGCGTCCCACCCCCCTCGCCTCAGCCGGGGACGCGCCGCGCCCGGCTCCCGCTGGCTGCTGCGCATGCGCAGCTGGCGCCGTGGCGGAGGGACACGGCGCAGTGGCGAGCCGCGTCCGCGTCCTCCGCCGGGCCGGGCCAGGGCTACGGCGCCGCCTCTCGGCGAAGAGGGCCATGACGCGCCGCCCTTCAGAGCGGCGGGAGGAGCCCGCGGAGCCGCCACGGCCGGTGCCCGAGCGTCGCCTACGTCCTTCCAGCAGTGTTTTATACAGCGTGAAAAAGCCTGTCCCCAACCTGCCCCACTTTATCGCCGTTACTGTTAGCTTTCATGGTTCTTCGCTARAACGAATCGCTCTAGGACTTACTTTCCAAGGCGGGTCTGCTCCCCCTCCCCCCGGGCACAGCAGGTGCTCTCCCTACATTTACCTAAAAATGATGAGGTGAAAAGGGAAGGCAGTCACGCTGAACTGGTGCGGTACCCCAGACTGGCTTACTCCCCGCCTTTCACAGGACCTGCGCCTCCCTCTCTTTAATGAGCACTTCTTTAATTTCATCCTTCTAACCAGTCATACAGCTTTATAAATACAATAATTAGTTATTTCCTTCTGTTGTGCAAGCATACAAAGTGCAGGCTTAAGTAAGCCACTGCTAACCTTAAGTGAACATTTTCACGAGGCAGAGTTTCTTGTCAGTTTACTACCATACTTGTGTATTCGACTTCCAAGGAACAACTTGGATAAGAAATATGAAGATCTTAACAGAACAGCTCCAAAGCTAAATGCCTTATCCCCTAAAACAACTCCCTGTACCTAATCATTTCCGAGTTGTATGTCATTAGGCATTCCACAACCAGGCTATCTTGTTAGACTGATAGAAGTTAAACATGTATGACCTCAACATTAAGAGCACTCCCATCAAGATTTGGATTTGCAAGCATTTAAGGAGACTACACCTGCATCACACACATTCCAGCAGTGTCTTGCAATACACTTCAGTAATAAGAATAATTTATTATTACTTAACACACATTCCAAATAACCTAACAGATCCAAGGGGTCTTGGCTCTTCAATATAAAACAACCATCTTAAACCTTTTATTACAAAGGCCACACAGATTTTTCAGTAGAAAGACTGCTGTATAAATAAGACTCCTGAGAATTCACCTGAAAAGCAAAGCAGGATGTTATTTTAGTTTGGGGCCACATCTAAATTACCTTTATATTACAGTCCCACTTCTTTCCTTAAGAACAACCAAGTCACAAAACACTTTGGCAATTTCTGTTCATACACTGTTTCCCAGTTTTTCTTTCCCTCCTCACCCCTTCTTTGGGGGGGATGATGATGATTCTTTAAAACTTCTTCCACGAATGGGTGCCTGAACTGTGGAGGAAAAAGGATGAGCAGGGAGGCACTGCGGGGCGGAACATGGGAAGGTTGTAACGGGCGGAGCACTGCTGCCGGAAAAGAAGGCGGGGCTTTACAGCATTATAATAGAGTAGGACACGCTTCATTAAACGCCATTTTGCCACTCCTCATATTGGTGTCTGTGTGGTGATGGTCCGGGGCCTGGGGAGAAGGCCCC
>NW_020448831.1:0-1119 GCF_003343035.1 Apteryx rowi
CTCCTGTGCATGCCTAGAGCATGTCCCTCACGCAGCTTTCGGCACCTGGGCTGGCCTTCTGAGGAGATACAGCTCTTATCTGTGGAGACACAAGCATATAAGAAGTATATCAACAGAAGCTGATTGCGATTTGGTCACCAGAGGCAGGGCCTGACTTCATCTTCCTCTGAGCCTTTGTTCTCAGCCAGCCTCCCACCACCCTGCGTTCCCACCTCATCTCTTTTGCCAGGTCAGTCCTCATGTGTGTTGCACCTGCTCTGGAGCGGGAGAAACCTTACTCTGAAGTGGCTGTTTTCCCTCCCGTTGCCCAACTAAGTTGAGGCATGGAATTCCTCGGCACATCCAAGATACCGCAGGGCATCTCCATATTGACAGTGATAAGTGGGCAACTGAATCAAGCCTTTCCACTGGACGTGTCTACATTTGAGAAGATGAATCCCATCCCTCCTTTTCTCTGAGGTTTCTTGCAGAGGGGAATTGTGAAAGGCGGTCTCATAGTCTCAGCCCCTCTAAAAAGTTGTAGGTCCTTCTGCAGAGGAAAGGTACATTTTCTGGGTCTTATTTTCCCAGTGCTTTAAGCAGAAACCATACTGCCCCCTTCTTCCCTTTGCATCGTTTCCTACACACACACACACACACACACACACACACACACACACACAGAGTTTAATTACTCATTTGCTTCCCACTGGCTAACACAGATCTTATGAAGGGAGCCCTCATATTTTCTTCTTTTCCTATCCCTAATCCTTTCTCCTTGCTTTACTCGCACAGTTCATGCTTACCATGGCCTCTGAAGATCTCCTCAGCCTTTGCTTTCTTTGCTTTCCCTTGTCTGAATTCATAGATGAAAGCCTGCATTTTTTTTCTTTTTAATAACTGAACCAATACCATCCTGCTGCACTGGGAGATGAAAAGACGAGTGTGTCGATAATACAGAAAGCTTCTCTAAGAGTCAGGTGCCATACCCCGAGGGATGAATATGGTATAAGTGTAGAGTGACAGAAATCAATCATGAAATTCTGCATACCCTGAATTTCCTCCAGCATATAACTATAACCAATGTGTAGATTCTCTGGGTGGCATTCATCTACCTTAACCTCAGATATTTGAATGTTG
>NW_020448831.1:4138-5183 GCF_003343035.1 Apteryx rowi
AACTGGTCATCCAGTCTCTCTGCAATCAGTGGAGAGAGATAGAGCTACTGGGGCACGAGTCATGCTGTTCCTAGGGTCAGGATCCCTCTGAGATTCCACCTCCCTGGGGCTTCTGYAGAGCACCTTAGGCCGTATGGCTGTCTATTAGGTGACTGAAGTAAGATGAGTGCACCAATTGAAACAAAAGCAACATTCTTCAGTGTTAATGCATCATGAAGTACMAAGCATCTGCTCATTATGGGTGTACGGCGAGAGAGCTAAAGTTAAGGCAAGGAACAAAGAGTGAGATAATTGAAGAGAAGAAGAAAACATCAAGAGAAGCAAGGTGGAATAATGCATAGATGCTAGTAATAAGTAGGAGCTTGCAGTGACTGAAAATAAAGGTCTTCACAGGTTGATTTTGCCAGACCATCTCTCAACAAAAACAACAAAAATCAGTAAAACGAGACCTTTGGGGAATTGTGAGCTCTTGGAAAAATCTGCTCGTTTTCAAGGACAGAAATTGCTAGGAACCTTTTTATTTTGTCAGAAGGACRGCACCCRCAAAAAAGAAAAAGATCAATGAAGTCATTGACTCTGGTTTTATTTCAACAGACTTTTTGTCCTCAGCAACTTTGTGTTTCATGTGGGACACCTCATTTCAAGCATGCTGTGTTTAAACACTGGAATCTCCCAAGTAATAATACAGTTATGACACTAAAGATACAATATGAGCACTTAATAAATAATGATGCAGCATTCTGAGGAAACCATAGCCTTTATTTTCAATGACAACACAGACATTTGGAGAAATGTAATAATGAATCATCTCTTTGAAATCATACATTCCTCTTTCAGTTAAAGCTTTCCCAAGAGGTTTGGGGGGGGAAAAAAAAAGTGGGTGAAGGGCAAGAGGGTTGTTAATTACCTTATCTCTCTCTATATATAGAAATTGCAAAAATACTTTAATATATAAAGCCCAACCAATCTGTTTCTTCCAATGCTGCAAGGTACTGTGAAGGCAGATTATTCTACTTCGTTTTTTAAATGCACCAATCACCTGCAC
>NW_020448832.1:0-1054 GCF_003343035.1 Apteryx rowi
TGCCTGACAAAGGAGCTGAGAGCAACTCTCCTGCAATGTTGCCCTCTGCGAGGTGGCATGCCCAGCTAGGTAAGGTGAAGGCTTTCCAGAATGCCTCTCTGTCTCTCTCCTTGCCTCCCTTGGCAGCAGGATCATGGTGTTGCTCCTTGTTTCCCCTCCTGGCCATGCTGCTCCTGTTCTTGCTCTCGGGCTTTCTGGGGTTGGGGGTTTTCAGCTGCAGTTCAGACACCGATGCTGCAAGTTGTGGAACAGAGGGGTCTGCATGGGAATGAGGTTGCTATAGGCCCCTTCTAACCTATTGCACTCCAGGAAATGCAGTCTGTGGGGCTGGGAAATGAGCTGAATCTCCGTTAAGGCGTACACATCTTCACTCCTGATAGTCCGTTGACCGTTTCCATGTGGTATCCTGCCCTCTGGAAAGGCACTGCTGCCTCATAGCATCTCTGTGATATCTGAGAGCCCCATGAGGAAGGTGCAGAGATGCTGAGAGTATGCAGATGGTGGTGGGAAGCTGTATGTGGGCATCTGAAAAGAGCCTTGTCTGTCCTTGGCTAGAAGGGGAGTGTGGAGAGCTCCCTCAGGTGCCCGGAGAAAGGGTGAGAAATTTGAAGATGTGCACTTTGAAACTGGACTCGTCTGCTCTCAGCAGGGGCTGGTTTCTTTCTAGGGCAACATATGAGTGTGATCATCCTCCAGCTCAAACAGAAAACTGCAACGTTTGGGGGTTTCTTGTCTTGAAAAGTCTCTGCTAACTTCTCAATGTCTGTTCTCCTTTGCACAGTCCCCCATGCCTGGAGATAGGAAAATGTCCAACAGCAGCTCCCTCAATGAGTTCCTCCTCCTGGCGTTCACAGACACACAGGAGCTGCAGCTCTTGCACTTCCTGCTCTGCCTGGGCATCTACCTGGCTGCCCTCCTGGGCAATGACCTCATCATCACAGCTGTAGCCTGTGACCACCGCCTCCACGCCCCCATGTACTTCTTCCTCCTCAACCTCTCCGTCCTCGACCTTGGCATCGTCTCCACAACTGTCCCCAAATCCATGGCCAATTCC
>NW_020448832.1:3777-4933 GCF_003343035.1 Apteryx rowi
GGTAACACAACTATGTTGAGATTTGTGCAAATTCGGCCATCCAAAAGTAGAGGCCTTGGTGGCAGATGCACCAGCCATAGGGAAAGGGAAAAAGACCTCCGTTCTTTTAGAGGCTTTCAGCCTGGGCAGTGCCCTCAGTCGTCTACAACACAGGCTGTCCTAAGCTGTCCCAAACCTGCACCTCTTTCCCTGCAGCCTGTAGACACCCAACCTGCTTCCCCACCTTGCTCTCACTGCACTGTCTCCTCACCTTTACTGAAATCCCTCCGTCCTTGTTGGTGGCTCCTTGAAACACAGAGCCTGGGACTGATCACGGAGCTCCTCTGGGTGTCCAGTTGCACCACAGCACTACCCTACAAGTGACGTTCCTTTTACCTGAAGTGCAGTGTGAACCTCTCCAGATGCAGTCTGTGGTTCTTTCCCCTTCTCATGCTTTTTCGCACTACCAAGAAAAGTTCCCTCATCTCTGAAACCACCCTGTCACAAGCAGTCACAGGTGACTATTSTATGGGCTTTAGCCTCCACTTCAGCAGGCTAAAGAAGCCCAGGTCCCTCAACCTCTCCATACCGGCCATGTGCTTCAGGCCCCCAAACCCGTCTGGGCAGACTTCCTCTGCACCCTCTGCAGTTGTTCCCCATTCCTACAACACTGGGCGTACCACACTGGGACATGCTGTTGCAGACATTGCCGCACCAGTGCTGAGTCAAGGGAGATAAGAACTGCCCTTGCCTGGGTGGCCAGATTCTTGTTAACGCAGCCCTGTATGCAGCTGGCCTCATTTGTGGTGAGCACGCACCATGCACTCATAT
The DNA here is from genome assembly GCF_003343035.1 of Apteryx rowi. NCBI lineage: Eukaryota > Metazoa > Chordata > Aves > Apterygiformes > Apterygidae > Apteryx > Apteryx rowi. The sequence goes on from NW_020448832.1 coordinate 4,588, forward strand.
GGCATTCCYGTGAGGTCCAGGGCCTTCTCCTTCTCCTTGGGGTCCCTCCTCTGCCTGTCAGGTCTCTGCCTGTCCTGATGCAGGGACTGCTCTGCCCCACTGATGAGCCTTTCAAACAAACAGGACAGGATGTGGGGTATACCCCTGCATACCCCACCTTTACCTGGCTTCCTGGTAAAACACGACCCATTCATGAAAACACTCCGAGCTCAATCATCCAACCAGTTTTTTGCCCACCTGGATGTCTACTGGACATCCACTACTCTCCTCTCCTCCACAAGTACAGCTCCATGACACACTCCTCATCAACGTGAGGCTGAATGGCCTGCAGCTCCCCAGGTTGTCG
>NW_020448833.1:0-3002 GCF_003343035.1 Apteryx rowi
ACTGGTGCTGGTTGGATGCCCAGGGCAGGGGCAGCTCCAGTCCCCCAAGAGGAGGAAGGGGCATGGGGGGGGAGTGGGTTGGGGGAGGGCGGTGTCCTGCTGCCTGGCCAGGGCTGGATCCCCAGCATGGGATGAGGTGAGAAGGGCCGGGGAGTTCCTGCCTGCAGAGCTGGTCCCAGCGGTGCCAGAAGAGGGGCAGGGGCTGGGAGCAAGGGAGGCAGAAGGCCGGGCAGGGGCAGAGGTGAGCAGGGTTGCAGTGGGGGGGCAGAGAGCAGGGGCACAGCTGGTGCTGCTGCAGCATGGTGGCTGTCACCTTCACTTCCCTTGCAAAAGGTCCTGCATGGAGCCTGGACAGGAACAGGCTGTTCCCCATCCCTGCGCTGCCCTCCCAGAGGGACAGGACACATGAGGAGGGATTCAGCCTGCCCTGTGCTCAGGACCAGCTCCTCTGGGCTGGCACAGCTTGGCCGGAGGCACCTCCAGCTCCTTGGCTGCTGCTCTGGCACGGCTGGCACAGGGATGAGAGCTCCCAGAGCAGGGCAGAATGAGGCCAGCTGCGAGAGCAGCAGCAGGGAGATCCAAGGGTCCCTGGCTCAGCCCTGGGCTTTGGATAACTCCCTCACACACCCTGAGAGGTTCCATCTGCTTCTTCCACCCCACCCTGTGCTCCCTTTCCATCAGCCAAAGTCCAGCATCACCTGGGGACTCTCTTCCCCATGGGGAGGAGAAGGAGGGCCTTCACCAGCCCCACACTGCCTTTCCCACCGCCAGACTTTGCAGTTGCGTGTGCCTGGCTCTGCCCGCTTGCCTTCAGCACAGTCATGGCTGCACCAGAAGCCCATGAAAATCCCAGTGCTCCTACCCTTGAGGTGGCATCCACCCCAAACCTGGAGCCTGGTTGGCCACAGAGACATCATGAATCCAGTGTCCCGGCTGTGCAGTAAAGGGTAGGGTGTGATGGTGTGCTCCTTCCCCCCCACGGCCCCAGCCTGATGTGCTCTCCCCTCCTAACCTGACCTCTYCATAAACAGCACATAGCCAAGGGCTAATTAAGCCAAATATGGCTGGTAGGCAAATACGACTACATGTCAACCATCTGATCCCATAAATAGGAGGCAGCCCAGAGCCCGTTGAGCTCTCCTGCATGGCAGCAGACTGCACGGCAGAACCTCCTCTTGAGCAGGGACACCTCTCAAGGTTATTCCTCGAGGTTGAGAGATTCCTTAGCTGCGACAGATCCTCAGTAAATGACTAATAGCATGCTGAAATGTTGCTAAGTTGCATCTCAGATTGATTGTGCACGTAATCCTTTAGACATAAACCGTTGACCAAGTCTGGAACTAAGACTGACTCCAGCTGCATCCAGACTTCTCTGAGAAGGAGTTTGGAAAGCAAGGGGGTCCACTCAACCTCACGACTCAATGGGAGGGTCTCCTTGATGATTTCGTCTGACCCTGCCCTCTATGCAGTAAATAAGCGAGTGTACCTTGCCATTGAACCTTGTTAAAATCTCTGTCTTATTTACCATCAGACTTTGTTAAATCACTGTCTTATATCAATAAAACTTACCACTGCTTCTCTCTTATGAGTGAAGTGCATCACTCATCTGTGACAGCTGCCAAAGCAAACTTCCAGATAAGGCCTGTGCTGTGCCTGGGCTCCAGGGGCAGCACACTGGGCTCAGAGGAGATCTAGGGGAGGAGCTGTGCACTGCTTGGTGGCAAGTCCACTCCAGAGGGGCAATTCCTGAGCAGGGTGGCCGTGAACCCTGCCTGCCTGCTGGCCACGGGCTAGTGGGGTGGCTGCAAGAGAGGTGCCCTTGCAATCAGCACCCAGACAGGTTCCTTTCAGCTGTGTCACCCCCTCCCCTCCCCAGGGCTGCCACTGCTGCTGGGGGGGCCCTCTGAGGTGCTGGGTGACATCACAATGCCTGCTGGCCAGCACATCTCCCGAAGGCCAATCAGGCAGCTGCAGTGGAAGTGACCTCACAATCAACACTGCAGCCACCTGTCTTTTGCCTGCCCCTCCCCGTCCTCCTGCCTATGTCTCATCTCTGCTGGGATGAGTGGTGCTGTGATGCCCTTCTTGTCCTCCAAATGGCTCCTTCCAAGTGCTGGCCAGTGAGGTTCCTGTAAAAGAACTGACYTCACCATCAGCATCACAGCAGTGTCACCTTTTCCTGCCTCTCCCCCTTCCTTCTTTTGAAATCTTGTCTCTTCTGGACCCTACATTCAATATCCCAGCCACATCCACTGTACTGGCATCTCCCTCTCCCCTATCCCATGGGATTACACATGTGTTTGGACAGCTCGCATGGCAGGATTGAAACGGGCTCCTGAGGAAGGCAGGCTGAGACAGCAAGGAGGTGGAGGGGTGCTGTATGCAAAGAGGGGGCTGGAGTGCACAGAGCTTTGCCTTGGAGATGGCGACGAGCCAGTCAAAAGCACTGGAGAAACAGACTGTAAGGCAGGTGGAAAATTGGCTGGACCATCAGACCAGAATGCTGTGATCAGAGGCACTGGTGGCTGGTTAATGGTGGCATCCCTCAGTGATGAATACCTGGGGCAACGCTGTTTATCTTTGTTATTAATGGCCTGCACCATGGGATGGAGCACACTCTCAGCACATCTATGGTTTATGCGCAATTGGGGCAAGCTCCTGAGCAACGTCGTCTAGTTCCCTCTGCACAGAGCAGGGCGTGAGACTAGATGACGTCCAGAGGTCTTGTCCACCCTAAGTGTGTGATTCAGTGACCCTTTCCCTGGAGAGCTCTGTAAAGACAGAAGAGGCAGAGGAAGAAGACAGGACAGAGAGGCAGAAGAAGAGATAGGAAATATGTCTGTTTGAATATAGTAGTTCCTCAGAACCAAGTTTCTGCATTCAGAGTGTTGGTAGGAAATGTATCGGGAATGAATAACTGTAAGTAAATATAGATGCATATAATAAATGTATACAATAACAAAGAAATAAAAATTTCATTCCTATTGTTAAAAAAGAAAAAT
>NW_020448833.1:3797-4866 GCF_003343035.1 Apteryx rowi
AGTGAAGGAATGTTTGGTTACAGTTTCCAGCTTTTCAACTTCTTTCTGTTCTTATGGTCCTTCTTTGCTTTCTTTTCTTTTCTTTAATATAGTGGTCTTTTATGGGGATTTTGTGGGTTTTTTTGTTTGTTTGTTTTTTTTTGTTTTCAGAAGGAAAGTGATTTTCAGAACTGGGGTGGGATGCTGTCACAGGGTCATGGACATCTGGTGCCATTGTAGGTGCCTTGCTGCCCTCTGCCCAGCCTCCATGTGCAGCACCGAGGGGCTCTAGTCTCCTGCAAGTCCTCTGGGAGAGCTGAGACCCAGGCAGGTACCTCAGATACACAGGGCCTCTCCAAGTGCCACTGGATGCTTGTGGGTAGACACCTGAGCTCTGCCTGAAAAGGTCAAGAACAGTTTTCAAGTTTTAAAAAATATAAACACACTTTCAACCCCTAAAATGATTGACTAATCTTAATGTCAATATTTTCCCATGATAAAATACTGGAGTGGAAATTTTCAGGCAGGGTCTTCCTCCTCCCCTTGCTCTTTATTCATTCAGATTCCTCTCAATGCAGCCTGTAGACCCCCAACCTGCTTCCAAACCTTGTTCTCACCTTGGAATCCCCCCACCTTTACTCATGCCTCTCTGCCTTCACTTGCTTTTCTTTGAAACACAAAGCCAGGGGCTGATMACAGACTCCCTCTGGGTGACCTGTGGCACCACAGCACTACCCTTCCAGTGACATTTCCTTTTCCTAATGTCACAGCTGAACCCCACAAGCTGCAGTTTGTGGCTGTTCCCCCTTCTCTTGCTCTTTCCCACTACCAAGAAAAGGTTGATCTTCTCTGAAACCACCCTCCAAGCAGTRACAGGCTCCTACTCTACTGCCCTTAGCCTCTCCTTCACCAGGCTAAAGAAGCACAGGTCCCTCAGCCTCTCCATAAAGGCCTTGTCCTTTAGACCACTAACATCATCTTCACAGACCTCCTCTGATCCCTCTCCAGTTCCCCTCCATTCCTCCAGCACAGGGCATCACACCCTGGGACACACTATTCCAGATGTAGCCACACCAGTACTGAGTTGGGC
>NW_020448834.1:0-1160 GCF_003343035.1 Apteryx rowi
ATTTCTTCTCCCGCAATTAATACCCCTCCTGAAGATGTCTACTCTTTCAGCAAGTTCATTGAAGTAGACTAAAATAATCACCAATGGGCCCTCTCTAAGCACTGAAGGAAGACTGATTCCAGCATTACAAATTGTCTCATCAGAGCATGGTTATGTGCAAGAGGTGGAAATGCCTAACTCTGGCAGCCCCGATTCCCATCTCTTAACTAAGCAGGACACATAGAACGGGGCAAGAAGGGAGCTCATTGACATCTCGCCACACTCCCTTTTCACTCCCTGCACAGTCAACGAAGTGTGACTTCATTTTTGGGGACAACAAGGAGGAGGCTGATCTCACCCCAGGCCAGACCCCATCAGTGCAGATGTCTCCGTCAAATCCAGGTCTCTGCACTTCCCTTTCTCATCCAAAGAGGGAACTAAGTTGTCTCAGCTGAGTTGCTTTGAGATACATTCCCTAATGACAAGCTCAGGTCCCGCAGGAGTCGCCTCCAAAATTTCCAGCACCACATGGCAACACAGCTACCCCAGGGCATCTCAGGCAACAATAGCCTCTCTCTGTGGTCAAATGAATTAAGCCCAAAAAGGAGATCCTAGTCATAAGTTGAAATCTTCTCAAAAAATAACTCAATCTAAAAATTGACAAGAAATCCTCATTTCCAAAACTTCACACAGTTTTTACCATTGCCAGATATTTTTTTCTGTCTTAATTGGCAGCACCATGTTCATGCACTACAGGAATTAGCCTGTCTATGCAAGTGTACATGCAAATATACACACATTATTCATCAAAATACATTTGCAATCAACACTCAGAATAGAGAAAGTTTGTTCAGAGGAACTCCTTTATTTAAACTGTCATGTTTCAGCTCTCTTCTTCTGCCTGTCTGTCCTTTCCTCTTCCTCGGCCTCTTCTCTCTGTAACAGAGATCTCCAGGGAACTGTTCACTGAATCACAGCACTTAGGGTGGATGAGACCTCTGGATGCCATCTAGTCCCAACCCCCCTGGTCAATGCAGGGGGAGCTAGATGAGGTTCCGCAGGGGCTCCCCCCACTTATGCGTTGGCCACAAGGGTGCTGAGAGTGTGCTCCATCCATAGTGCAGGACATTCATAAAGGTGTTAAACAGTCCTGCCCCACATGTTGATCACTGAGGGATGCC
>NW_020448834.1:2805-4754 GCF_003343035.1 Apteryx rowi
GTGTGTGGGGAACAGAGTGGGGTCTGCAGCCTGCAGCCCTGGCCACCCAGCAGGTGTGGTGGGACCCTGCTCCTCTAGATGAGTCTGGGCTCTCCTGCATTTCCCCAGTGTGAAGCCTGCGTCCCCTCCAGCTGGGAATACAGCCTGGCAGAGAGGGCCAACACAGGAAACACGATCTCTGTTCCGGGGTGTGAAGAGAGAGGGGAGGTCAGAGGGGGATCTGCTCATGCCCTGGGCAGTGATTCCCTTCGTGTAGCCAGTACAGCCCTGCTGATGCCCTGTAACCTGTGAGTCCAGGAGATGGGACTCCAGTCTGCTCTGGCTCTAAAGATTTCTCAGCCCTTAAGACCCAGGATGCAAAGCACCGGTCTGGGGACACCTCAGCAGTCGAAGGGGCTGAATGCCTGGCGTGTTCCTGAGAACATTTCTGCAGTCTCCCGGCACTGGTTTGACTCCTGTTGCCCATGGATCAGAGACTCCTTTTGAGGATGAACTCGCTCACTGTTTAACTCTGAGGACAGGCTTGACCAGGCAGTACAGATGCCAGCTGGCCTCAACCCCACAACAGTGTCCCCTGCCCCTCACTCTGCCTTCCAGCCTCTTCCGCCTAGAGGATTTGAGTTGGGAGGGACTGCTGCAGATCTCAAGGACCATGATCTGCTCTGAGGTGGGCTAACCTGACAGTTAGATCAGGTTGGTAGGTGCTTTCTCCAGGAGAGATTTTAAAGATTTCCTGTCCCCTGCCCCAGTGCTACTCAACTACCATGGTTATTTCTTTATTTTTTTTTCGTTAAACTCATTTGAAATTTCCCTTACTGCATGTTCTCCTTGTTGTCTCTTCTCCTTTCCTCCCCTTGGCCCCCACCCAGACCATCCCACCAGCTTTGACTGAGGACCATCACAGCCTCACCTCCAAGCACAGCCTTGCTGGGATCTCCTGGGACCACACAGGCAGCCCGTGGTGGCCATCTCCAAGCTGAGCTATGTGCTGCAGGTCTCCACATGGTCTCAGATGAGAATGTATGGAGACATAACATGACCCACGGCAGAGCATGGGGGATGACAACAGGGCTGAGCCAGGGGCAGCAGGCATGAGAAGAAAAGACATCCAGCAGCTCCTTTCCATGCCTGGGCAGGGAGTGATGCACCCAGCAGTGCTCCTGAGAGAGGGCAGTGACACAGGATTGGGGACTGTGTGCTGCAGTGCTGGGCACCGACCATCTGTGCTGGGTCTGGGAGTCCTGGTAGGTGGTGCTGGTGCCTGTAGCCCTTGAGAACCCCAACACTGCTTGCAGCAGTGAGTCCCCTCCATGACTGTCAGGAGCTTCTGGAGTGTCATGGCTCCCACCTGTACCTCATCCCTCCACTGGCCCAGCCCTGGTGCCCTTCACGTGTCCCCACGGTCCCACTGTGCAGGCAGCACACAGGAAAGGGTGCATTCTTGGGTGGGGAAACATCCCCCCAGCATAGTCCCCATAACAGCCCTTGGTGCCCCATCCCCCACGGCCCTCCTCCGTGCCAGCCTCCCACCAGCCTCCAGCCCCTGTCCAGCCCTGTCCCTGTCCCCCTGGGGTTAGCAGAAGGCCATGCTCTGGAGTCAGCTGGGGTCTGAGCCCAGAGAGATGTGAGGTGGGAGAGGCTATTTACCCCATACAGCTGCTGAGCCCAGCAGGCAGATGGAGCTGGTCACATTCAAAGATCACCCCTCACCAGGACCATGGGGAATGGCCAGTGCTGGAAATAGCTGGTATGAGACACTTGGTCTGGGAGGAGATTCCTGGGACAGTTTCTCCTCTCCGTTCATGCAGCAACAAGCTCAGCTGAATCTGCATTCTGACAGACCCTGTTTGAGGTCCCCCATGGGAGGAGGATGGTCTACAGACCCAGTAGATGGCCCCAGGACCTCCTCTGCATGCTCCCTGACAGCCCTGCAGAGGACCCAGCACAGG
>NW_020448835.1:0-1174 GCF_003343035.1 Apteryx rowi
TCTGCTGCAGCCACCCCACCAGCCCACAGCCAGCAGGCAGGCAGGCACGGCTCATGGCCACCCTGCTCAGGACTAGCCCTCTGCAGCAGACCTGCCACCAAGCAGTGCACAGCTCCTCGCCTATGTCTCCTCTGAGCCCAGCGTGCTGACCCTGCGTCCCAGAGACACCATGGACATTATCTGGAGGCTTGCTCTGGCAGCTTGACCTTCCCAAAGTAGCCATGATGTATTACTACCCACCAGAGAGTTGGGGGTTTTTTTTGTTTGTTTGTTTGTTTTTATAGTGTAATGCCAAGAAGGAGTCATTCTGCAGGCTCCAATGGACACTTTGATGATGGATGGGGGAGCTGAACTGTGCAAGGCCTGCTGGGACAGCCCTGGACCACCCTACAAGGAACTGACCCTCACTTGTTCTTGTCCACACCTCACTGCCAAGAGGGGACCTTTGTCCAAATCAGCCTCAGATCCACACTTGCGATTTCATCTCAGAGGGGCTTCACTTGCAAAGAAGAGTCCACGAGTGAGCTAGTGCCCAGGCCGTGCATGAGCTGGTCAGGCAAGACCTTCAGAACCTGCAGGCCTCACCCAGCTCAGGGACACAGTGCAAAACGTGCTCAGCTGAGTTGGACACCTGAACTGTCAGGTCAGAAATGACTGCCTTAGAGAAGAGAGGAGCATGTGGAAAGGTGAGGAACATAATTCTGAGGGGACTTGCAAGTTATTTGCATAAAACAACTCTAGCGTTGCAAGCTGATTCTCAGCTATGATCCATGAAGTATTTCCTGCTGATTTGCGGGCAAGTGCTTGAGCATCGCTACTCGCTGTAGTAGGCATATCTGGGAGAAGTGGTTTCAAAGGCCAGTGCAACGGAAGGCATCAGACCCTTTCAGTTCATCTCCCAAGAACATACCTGCCCATCTCCAAAGACCTCTCCACAAGGCCTTCACTCCTCCAAAGAGCTGCCAGCAAGCTAATGCCTAGCTGGGAATGAGCAACGCCCACAGCCTCCTCCTCCCTCAGCAAACACTGCTGCAGAGGAAAGCTCTCATTAGGAAAAGCAAATGAGATGAAAGCAGGGAAAAAGCAGGCTAGGTTTTCATCTCAGAGCAAGCAGAAACACTCCCTGGCCTTTAGTCTGGATCCTGCCTGCACATCCTGGCAAGAGCTGAGGAAA
>NW_020448835.1:3304-4582 GCF_003343035.1 Apteryx rowi
CCAACACTGAACCCTCTCATCTACAGCATGAGGAACAAGGAGCTCAAAGATGCCCTGAGGAAAGTGATTTCATGGACATTTTTCAGCACTGGTAACATTGCCATTGCTGTCCACAAATGACTCCCACTGTGTCCCGTACCAGGACTGAGCTTTGTTTGTTCACTTTATTTTTATTATGACTATTATTACTGTTGTTATTATTATTTGTCACTCTGTTGCTACAGAAATGCTTGGATTCATTCTAGCTTTCCTGAGACTGCTCTGTCTCACCTGGTRCCCATATAAAGTTGTGTCTAACACTGGGTCAGAGCTGACTCCCTCACAGTATCTCTGTAATAAAGAAGGTTCTTCCAGGTGCAGTGCTTGAAGGCTGGGCTTTTCTTCCAAAGMTGGTGTCAAGAATAGGTCCAAGGAATTGCACYCCAGAAGGGCCTACTGCACGGGATTGTCCATGGGTTCAGGAGCAAAAAGCTCTTAATCGTGYAATGAACTCATAGAGACAAAGGGCTGAATTTAGRACTCACCCATTGGTGTCCAGTGACAGTGGTGGGGATGAATGGACACAGATTTACATACCCACAGCTGTCCCACATTTTAAGGCCCAGTGTCTGATGGCCATCTTTCTGGAGGGGAATCTGGAGCTGCCAGGAGAGCACAGGGGATCTCCTGGGACAGCATGTGCCTGTCATGGGCAGTGAGTGGAGCCTCACAAAGGGAGAGGTCCTCCAAGGTGGAGTCACTTAAAGAACTCAACTCAGGTATCCATGAACAAAGGAGGACTCTGCAATCCCAGGAGAGGCAGTGGGCACCCAGCTGGCATGTAGAAGGGAGACTGGAGAGTGATTCATGTCACCCTCTGTGAAATACCAGGGGCAGGATCTAGAGGTGCACCTGGACACTACTAGTAGCTTTGGAAATACTACACAGTCTCTCCAAGCACTTACCGCATCAACAGTCCCCGGGAGGGATTAGAGGCCATGATCCCTATTTGGTTGAATCTGCYTCCCACCCTGACCAGCACGGCCATTGCAGAGTCACCCTGTGGCCCTGTGGCYCCAMAGCCTGCTTKCTCTGCAGAGCAGCACCGTCAGCTTGGYRCCCAGTGGGGAGAGCAGGGAAGGAMGTGCAKWAATGGCCAGYGAGATCAGRGGAGGGATTGGGARAGATGAGAAGGAAGTGGAACTGGCCTTGAAAGGGTCTCGGAGAGAGAAATGCCAACTTTTAATCCAAGACAATGTTCAGAGTGTGGGTACACTAAAGTGAGCTCATGGTGCAGAG
>NW_020448836.1:0-1236 GCF_003343035.1 Apteryx rowi
GGTACATTCTCCTGCTGAGAGGGTGCTGCATGGGTCAGGGCTGCTCACAGCTCTAGCTCATGCACATGCCATGTCTGAGGGGTGTTTTCAAGAGGAAGATCAAGAGAAGGGCTACTTGCAAGAGAAGGAGCTTTCCTTCGGGTGTCTGCACTTTCAGTTTCCTATTTTTGGCAGGGAGAATGAAGGAACAAGTTTTCTGTTTGTCAAGGAACTGGGACTCCGAAACCTTCACTCTGAGAGATTAATAGATCTATGAGAAACCTCATCAAGCTGCTTCATCCCCACCTTAGATTACAGACAGCATCAACATCACTTTTGTGACCTCATAGGAGTTTAGGTGACCTGCTCCTTAGGACGTGCATGCACAGAGATGCCCCTGGACAGTGCCCTGATCCAGGAGGTTTGTGTAGGGCAGAACTGAGCACACAGAGGGTGGGATGGGGTCTGTGAGAACTGGGAAAAGATGTTGGGACAGAGTAAGAGCTCCCCACAGGGACAGCTCCAGGCAGCAGAGATGGGCAGGAAAAGAGAGGGAATTGCTAAGAGAATCATCATGGGAGGATGGATTTGGGCAAGTCATGGTCAGTCCCTGCAATGCTGACACCTTCCTCTGAGCAAGCCCGCTGTGTCTCACCTCCCACTCAGCAGAACCTCTGCCCTGACAGCCATGGAGTCCAGGGCATGAACTGCCTCCTCTGCAGCCAGACCTCCAGCAGAGGAGAGGAGTATCTCTCCTGCCATGGGCCCATATACTGCTGCCCGACAAAGTTGCTGACAGTGACTGCCCTGCAATGTTTCCATCTGCGAGGTGGCATGCCCAGCTGGGTAAGGTGAGGGCTTTCCTGAGTGCCCATCTGCCTCTCTCTCCTTGCCTCCCTTGGCAGCAGGATCATGGGGTTACTCCTTCTTTCCCCTCCCCTCCATGCTGCTCCTGCTCTTCTTTCGGGCTCCCTGGGGTTGGTGGGTTTTCAGCTGCAGTTCAGACACCTGCCCTGCGAGTTGTGCAAGAGAGGGGTCTGCTTGGGAGTCAGGTGTCTGCAGCCCCCTTCTAGCCCATGCAATTCCAGGAAATGCAATCTGTGGGGTTGGGAATTGAGCTGACTCTCCCTTAAGGAGACACTGTCTTCAGTCCTTAATGTCCTTTGACCATTTCCCTGTCATGTCCTGCCAGACTGCGAGCTGCCCTCCAGAAGGGCACCGCTGCCTCATAGCATCTCTGTGATGTCCAAGAGACCC
>NW_020448836.1:3618-4686 GCF_003343035.1 Apteryx rowi
AGAGGCGCACCTGGACTCAACTAGTACACTTGGAAATGCTCCATAGTCCCTCCAAGCACCTGCCACATGCACAGTCCCTGGAGGGATTAGAGGCTGTGATCCCCATTTGGCTGGGTCTGCTTCCCATCCTGACCAGCATGGCCAGTGCAGAGTGACCCCGTGGCCCTGTGGCCCCACAGCCTGCTCACTCTGCAGAGGAGCACCATCACCTCGGGACCCTACAGCAGAAGAGGGGAGGGGGTGTGGGAATGGCCAATGAGATCAGAGGAGGGATTGGGAGAGAAGAGAAGGAAGTGGAACTGGGCTTGAAATTGCCGACCTTTAATGCAAGACAACGTTCAGAGTGTGGGCACACTGAAGTGAGCTCCCAGTGCAGAGACAGAGGTCCTTGCTCTGCTGGCCCTCCACGTGGCCTGGGAAGTGCCTGAAGAAGGATTAATGCTCCCCACCCTCCCAGCTCCTTGTGCCATCAYCCCTCCTGACGGGTGGCACCAAAAAGAAGGCTGGGAGCCCTTGTGGGAGCTTGTGTTGAAGGAAGCAGCACCCAGGAGCCATATCAGTTTGCTGCTGTCCCTCAGGCCCTGTCCCCAGCACATGTCCTTGAGACAATCTGTGTGTCTTCAGACACCCTGTGTGCTGGTCTATACCTCAAATATCTCCCCCAGACAAGGCTCCATGCCCAGCTGTAGGACTGAGCATCCAGCTGTGAGCCCTGGGAAGACAAACTCTCTCCTGGTTCCTCTGCAGGGCTGGCAGGGAGCATGCAGAGGAGGACCTGGGACCATCTACTGGGCCTGTAGAACATCCTCTTCCCATGGGGCCCCTCAAACAGGGTCTGTCAGAACAAAGATGCAGCCCAGCTTGTTGCTGCATGAACAGAGAGGAGAAACTGCCCCAGGAATCTCCTCCCAGACCCAGCCCCTCGTACTAGCCATTTCCAGCACTGGCCATTCCCCATGGTGCTGGTGAGGGGTGATCTTGGAATGTGACCAGCTCCGTCTGCCTGCTGGGCTCAGCACCTCTATGGGGGGAGTGTCCATCCTGCCTGGTGTCTCTCCCTGGGCCCAG
>NW_020448837.1:0-1596 GCF_003343035.1 Apteryx rowi
GGGGCCGCGGGATTCCCGCCCGCGCCGGGGCCGCTCCTCCGGAGCAGGAGTGGGACGAGGAGGAGGAGGAGGCCGAGGGTTTTCTTCCCGGCCGGGGGAGAGAGCGGGAGCGCGGGGCCGGGCCGGAGGGATGCAGGGTCCGAGGGACCCCGGGAGGCTCCGCGGCTTCGCGCCGTCTCCCGGCCCGGCGCGTTTCCCTTTGACTCGTTTGACACGGATGCGTCGCCGTCCCACCTCCCTCGCCGAGGAGCCGCTCCGGGCGGGAAGCGGAGGGGGCAGGCGAGCGTCGGCGTCTCCCTTCCGAAGGCTCCGGGCGGGTCTGGGAGCGCCAAGGGCTAGACACGACCGCCGGCACGCGGCCCCCCCRGCACACCCCCGCCCCGGCACGGGGGCCCCCGTCAGCCCAGCCTTATCTCAGCACTCAGGCAGCTACACAAACACAAGCGGATCGACGGGATTACGCTATAATTCCGGGGGGGTTATTGCCGCTCGGCTCCTCGTCCCGCCCTGGTGGCGCACGGAGCGGGTGCCGGAGCACGGAGCAGGTGCCGGAGCGCCGAGGGCCGGGCTCGCGCGTCGAGGCTCCGCCGCCGCCCCAGCGGGTTTTCCGGGAAGCTCCCACTCGCTCTCCTGGATTTCGGAGGAGCGAAGCGGAGCAGTCGGAGCCCGGGTGGGAGACGCGGGGCTCCCGGTGCCCCTGGGAAGTCACTTCACCTCTCTGTGCCTCGGTTTCCCCCCTTCCTCTCCCCCGCTGCGGTTACCGGTGTTGCCTTCCTCGCCGCCGCGGCCCCCCCTGGAGCCGGCGCCGCTCCCGTCCGCGCCCTCCCTTCCGGCTCTCCGAGGCAGGTCCCCGCTCGTCCCCACCGACGGCCGCTTCCGCCCCGCGCCGGGGCGGATCCCGATGCTACTGAACCGACGACGACGACAACGTATTTAAAGTAGGGTCACTGCAAAAACACAACCGTGTTGCCAAAAAACCAACAAAACGAGAAAACAAGCGTTTAATTGCCTCTGTATTTAGGGTTTTTGCCGGGGGGGAGGGAAGGGGGGGGTATTTCTTTTGTAAAGTGGTTCTGTGCACTATTAAACAAAAAAGCAGCTGAATGCGCTTCCTCCGGGCGCAGGGTGGTGGTTTGCGTCAGGGCCAGCGGCTCCAGGTGCCGGCAGCATCCCGTCTCCCGGCCCTGGGGAGCGGGAAGGGCCCCCGGGCGCCCCGGTTTTGGCCTCGCAGGTGTCTCCTCGGGGCGCTCGGCGCCGCTTCCCCGCTCAAACCCCGCTGCGGCGGCAGAGCCGCGCCGCAACCCTCCGGAAACTGGCAGCACGTGGGAAAAATCAGAGGAGGAAATAAGCTCGGGGGGCAGCTCATTCCCTTGAAAAACGCCGCCGGCAGCTCGCGAGGCGCAAAGCGACAGCAGCTCGCCGAGGAAGGGAGCGTCGCCGCCGCCGCCRCCACGTGAGCAGGGTGTCGGGGGAAGGACAAGCACCCGCCGACRCTGCCGCGAGCGGAGGAAGGCGAGACGGAGCGCTGTGAACGCGGAGGTGTTAACAGTCGCCCAACACGCGCGCGCACACGCACACGCACAGGCGGCTCCTCGC
>NW_020448837.1:3131-4827 GCF_003343035.1 Apteryx rowi
CCCCCCCGGCTGGCGCTGGCTCCCCCGCGGCCCCCAGCGCCGGCTCATGCTCCCCCCGTCCCCTTCCCACCCAGGCCTGCCGCAAGGTTTGGCTTGGTGCTGCTGACCCGCGAGCTGCCCCGCTGCCGGACTCGCGCGACCCGCAGAAGGTGAAGGAGTTCCTGCAGGAGAAATACGAGAAGAAGCGCTGGTAACACGGCAGCTGCCTCGCGGTGCCTCCCGCTTCCATTTCTGTAGGGCCCGCTGGCACCCGCCAGGGCCGTGCTGCCGCCAGCCTGCTCACCCGCCCCTTGTCTCCCCACAGGTACGTGTCGCCAGAGCGAGCCAAGGCCGCTGCTGCCTCCTCGCTGCCCAGCCAGGGCTTGGCCGCCGAGGCTGCGCCCGCGCAGACGCTCCTGGGGGACGCGGCGGCACCGGTGCTGGCGGGGGCGGCCGGCCAGGTGAGTGGGGGCCACCCGGGTCCCGCAGGGAAGGGGGAAACAGGGAGCTCGGCCGCCTGGGTGCCCGGTCCGTGACGCCGGCCGTGTCTCTCAGCCCCGCCTGGCCCAGAACAGGCCCCCGCCGCCCGCCAAGAAAGCCAGCACCGACCTGCTGGCCGACATCGGGGGGGACCCGTTCGCCGCCCCCCAGCCGGCGCCTGCCTTTGCCGCCTTCCCGGCCTTCCCCGGTGAGCTGGGGGACCTGCCATGGAAGGGGGGGACGGAGGGGCCCGGGGGGGGGCCCTGACCATAGAGTGGGGGCTGGAGAGGGCTCCTGGGGTGGGAGGACCCACCATAGAGTGGGGGGCTGGAGGAACTTGGTGAGGACACTGAGCATGGAGTGGGGGCTGGAGAGGGATTGTGCAGCTGGGGGGGGGGGGCACTATAGAGCCAGGGGGCAGAGCAGACCCTGACCATAGATTCAGGGGCCAGAGAAGGATCATGGGGTGGGTGGAGGATCCACCATAGAGCAGGAGGAGAGCAGAAGAGTCCCAGAAGGCACTGACCATAGACAGGGGGATAGAGAGGAGTTGTGGGGGGCATTTACCATAGAGCATGGGACCAGAGTGCTCATGGGAGGAGCACTGAGCATTGAGTGTAGGGCCAGAGAGGAGTCCTGGGAGGGCTCTGACCATTGAGCACTGGCCCAGAGGAGTCCTGCCATAGAGTCGGGGGGGAGGGTGGAGCCAATCACAGAGTTCAAGCTTGTGCTAGACAAGCCCCTTGGGGGTGCCTGCTAGGCGCATGCTGACCACAGAGCAGTGGGTGGAGGCGCGGCGCCCCCGCAGGGCACTTTGCAGCACAGCAGACTGGGAGGTCCAGGGCGGGGGCAGGGGGGGGCGCAGGGTTTTGGGGTGACCCACGGCTTTCTGCCCCCCCCCAGGCCAGGCCCCGGCCCACGCTGCCTTCGCCAACTTCGACGCCTTCGGAGCCGGCCCAGGAGCGCCCGCCTTCGGGGGGGCCGCGGCCCCTTTCCACCCCCTCCCCGCGCCCACAGGTACCTCCGGGGCTCCAGGACTAACGGGGAGGGGTCCAGGGTGTCCCCCCCAAAGGGATTAATGGGGGGGCTCGGGGGGCTCCCCCCTGCCCTGCCCCCACCCCGGACACCTGGGCTCCCCCTTGTCTCCCGCAGGGGGCGCTGCTGTGCCAGGTGGCCCCGCCCCCGCCAGGATGCCCGAGGTGGGCGGAGCCAGTGTCAGGTACCGTATTCCCCCGAT
>NW_020448838.1:0-1171 GCF_003343035.1 Apteryx rowi
GAGCTCTCCCAGCCTCTCCTTACATGCCCCACGCTCCAGCCCCTGACCATCTTGGTGTCCAGGTGCTGGACTCCCTGCTGTGTGTTAGTGCCTTTGCAGAACGGGAGAGCCCAAACGGGACTCGTTGTACAGACATGGTCTCCCCTGTGCCAAAAAGAGGGGTAGAATATCTTGGCGGCCCTGCTGGCTGTGCTCTCACCAATACAGCTCAGCACAGAGGGGAGACATTTGCCCTGGACTGTGTAAGGCCAGCAGAACTGACATTAACACTGATTCTTTCTTTCTTTCTAGTTTGCTGCACTCATGGAGGTTCCCAGTGCAGTCCTAGAGCCCCTGAGGATGGAGGCAGGGTGCCCGGGTGTGTCCCTGTAGCTGTCAATGTCTTTGCCAACATTGTGAGCCCTATGTGAAAGCAGCTGCAAGTGGATGAGATGAGGCTGCGTATGGATGTGAAGGCTTCCATAAATGCGCCTGGCTTCCCTGGGTGACTTGGGGTGTGGGTTCACCTCCTGGTACCTCTGCTGTGCTGCAAATTCCTCCTCCCACAACTGCTGTTACTGCCAGCCCCCTCAGCAAATGCTATTGTACCCCCTCCTTTTCCTAGAATGTTGCAGTGCCATATAGGATGAGTGCAAGACCCTTATAATAAATGCCAGCATCACTTGGGTGCCTTTGTGTGAGTGCCACAAAGCGTCCGTAGCTTGACCTGAGGAAGTCTCAGAGCTCTTGGGCTGCTGGGTCTGCGAGGGGTGAAGATGTGCCCAGGGCCAGGTTGCCCGTGGCACCCAGCCCTCAGTGCTCTGTGCACCCAGCTGTGGAGCCTGGATTGCTGCTGCAGAGCCTGTGCGGTCAGGACAGCTGGCATTTCAGCAGACCTCCAGGCTGGGGCTGTCTCATTGCTTGGGCCTCATTTCAAAGCCTCTGCACCCTTTGTCCCTTCACCCGGGAATCCTTGTTCAAGTAACTAAAGGGAAGGAACGGAGGTTCCTTTGAGCTCAGGAAGCCTTCAGGACTCTCAGCTGTTTCTCCATTGTATCTGTAACTTTTGTATTACTAGACAAAATCCCCATTTCCCCCCCATGCCTAGCTGGAGGTTGCTGAGGGGATGGGGGTGGAAAGCAGCAGCCTGCTGTGCCCAAAGAAAGCAGGATCCTTCCCTCTGAAAACAAAA
>NW_020448838.1:3396-4819 GCF_003343035.1 Apteryx rowi
CAAGAAATCGGAGAATGGACAAAGAACTTAAGCCGTAGGGGTATAAATACCCAGGGAATTTTCCATTCGGGGTCCCTCAGAGGAGGCACCCAGCTTGAGCTGTAATACTAAGAAAATCATCTTGTAAAGAATTCTTTTGTATCTTTTGGATAAAGCAGAAACCTAGAGTTAAACCCTGTTAGGGACACTGGATTAACAATTTCCCTAACAGTTCGGCACCCCAGATGGGACTCTAGGCAACCACCATTGGATCCTCTTATCTCCAAACTTCCAACGGCCGGCATCAGGTGAGTTCACCTAGGAGCTTTGGTGAGGGGAGGTACCGACTGGTGTGTTTTCAAATTCTGCCTCTAAATTTTGGGGAGAGTGGGTTCGAGTCCCACCTCCGGGATTTGAGAGGGTTCGAGTCCCATCTCAATCTGGCTGGAAGGGGGAGTGTGCAGCCTGATCAGCGTAAGGTGCACCACAAGACTCCAATACACATGGGAAACGTACCCGGCGTAGAGAAGGGGACACCCTTAGCCGAGGTACTGGACAACTGGAGAAAGATTGACAGTACCGTAGGGTTAGGAAAAAAGAAGCTAGTGACCTTGTGCCAGGAAGACTGGCCCCTCCTTACCCAGGAGGGCAGACCAGCTGAACGGTGGCCACCGCAGGGGACTTTGGACCAACAAGAACTGGCCTTTTTACAGCATCGCCTAGAAGACAGATCCCTGGGACAAATGCATTATTGGTATGTATGGGATAACTGGGCATTCGCTAGAGAAAAGGAGACGTCTAAAAACCGGAGAAAAGTTTCTTCCCAGAACACTGGAAGTAGTGCAGCTGCTAAAAGGCTTGTGGAAACCACTCCACCCTATGCTCTACCCTCTGCTTCAACTTCTCTATACTGCCTTTGCCTTCCACCTCCACCTTTCAAGCTCCTTTGCAAGTCGTTCCTGTGCCTGGAGCGGCCCCGCCACATCAGGACAAGGTACCTCGAGTAGCTACAATGTGAGTTTACAAACCCTGGGTGCCCCAAGATTTGATTGCATGGAGTCCACAAACTGCCAGGCTTAGGGAGGATCTGGAAAATGTTTTGCAAGTAGTAAGGGGAATATTTCGCACATATGACCCCACTTGGGGGGATGTGCAGATGCTTCTTGAAGCCCTGTTCACTCCCAACAAGAAACACGCGATTCTAGAAGTGAATTGTCATTGGGGTGAACAGGGAGGAGTGGCGGCCGCCCGAACAGCGTGGCCAGCTGTGGATCCCAGATGGGATCATAACATAGAAGCAGATTATTGGCAGTTACAATTAGCTAAACAGGGTATAGAGGAAGCCATACATTTGGCTGGACAGAGAACTGCAAATTGGTCTAAGATCCGGGAGTGTCAACAACAAATTGACGAACACCCCTCGGCATTTCTGTCCAGATTGTTT
>NW_020448839.1:0-1633 GCF_003343035.1 Apteryx rowi
GTGAGGCCTCCCAATGGCAAACCCTCTTCTCATGCCCTCTTCCTGGAGTCATTGCTGAGGCCTCCCCTCCTCTCCTCCCTGCCCACAGGAAGACAGCCCAGTGCGAGAGCTCTCCATCCTCCTCTGCAAAGACCTGATGGAGATTGTGGTGGGGAAGAACAAACAGGGCATGAAGCAACACGTGCAGAGGAGCCTGGTCCCACTCTTCCTCCACATGAGTGCCCAGATGCAAGGAGTGGCCCAGGTTTGGACCAGTGATTTTGGGAAGCAATGGTGACATCCCTTGGGTGGGCCAGAGCGTCAGGGCAAGGGCTGTTGACAAGTGTCCCTTTGAATGCATGTCAGCATGAGGTCCAACTTCCTGAGTCCCCCAGGACAAGGCAGAGCTGCCTCTGCCTTCAGTGAGGGACAGACCCAAGCTGCATCTTCCCATTCTGGGTTGGGAAAGGCTTGGGGCCTTGCCAAGATGATGGGGACACAGGGTGTCCTGCCCCGGCTGTGGTGGCATCTCCCGGTCTCTGCTGCTCTGCAGGTCTCTCAGGACACCCACACCTTGTCCTCTGCTCCCTCTGAACCTCGGTACCACACAGCTTCTAGCTGGGAGTCATGAACATG
Source organism: Apteryx rowi (assembly GCF_003343035.1). Classification (NCBI taxonomy): domain Eukaryota; kingdom Metazoa; phylum Chordata; class Aves; order Apterygiformes; family Apterygidae; genus Apteryx; species Apteryx rowi. The sequence continues at coordinate 616 of NW_020448839.1, forward strand.
AAGGAAGAGGAGGCTGGTCCCGCGAGGAGGGACAGGCCTGGCCTTCTGGGGAGGCTTGGTACCAATCCCCTGGCCTTGTGCTGTCTCCAGCTGCTGAGGGAGAGGAGCAGAGCAGTACCTGCACCAGAGCCTGCTGTACTTGGAGAACCTTGGGGCATCCTTGCCGGAGGCAGCCTTGAGGTTCATTGGTGAGCCACAACCCCAGACCCATTCCTGCCCACAAAGATGGGCTGAGGTGGTTCTTCACTCCCTCACACCATCTCTGGATCCTGCACCCTGGGGACCATACTTGGCCTCATAGGCAAGCTCAGGAAGTGTGGGCTGGATGAGTGGACAGTGAGGTGGATTGAGAACTGGCTGAATGGCAGAGCTCAGAGCGTTGTGCTCAGCGGCGCAGAGTCTAGTTGGAGGCCTGAAGCTAGCGGTGTTCCCCAGGGGCTCCAGTCTTGTTCAACTTCTTCATCAATGACATGGATGAAGAGACAGAGTGCACCCTCAGCAAGTTTGCTGACGATCCAAAACTGGGAGGAGTGGTGGATACCCCAGAGGGCTGTGCTGCCATTCAGAGAGACCTGGATAGGCTGGAGAGGTGGGCGGAGAGGAACCTTACGAAGTTCAACAAAGGGAAGTGCAGGGTCCTGCACCTGGGGAGGAATAACCCCATGCACCAGGACAGGTTGGGGGTTGACCTGCTGAAAAGCAGCTCTGCTGAGAAGCACCTGGGAGTGCTGGTGGACACCAAGTTAAGCATGAGGCAGCAATGTGCCCTTGTGGCCAAGAAGGCCAMTGGTATGCTGGGGTGCATCAGAAAGAGTGTTGCCAGCAGGTCGAGGGAGGTGATTCTCCCCCTCTACTCAGCCCTGCTGAGGCCACATCTGCAGTACTGTGTCCAGTTCTGGGCTCCCCAGTACAAGAGGGATGTGGCACTGCTGGAGCAAGTGCAGCGAAGGGCTACAAAGATGATTAGGGGACTGGAGCATCTCTCTTATGAGGAAAGGCTGAGAGAGCTGGGCCTGTT
>NW_020448839.1:7919-9348 GCF_003343035.1 Apteryx rowi
TGAAGGGAGGGTGTCGAGAGGATGGGACCAGACTCTTTTCAGTGGTGCCCAGTGACAGGACAAGAGGCAATGGGCACAAACTGAAACACAGGCAGTTCCATCTGAACATGAGGAAAAACTTCTTGACTGTGAGGGTGACAGAGCACTGGAAGAGGTTGCCCAGAGAGGTTGTGGAGTCTCCTTCTCTGGAGATATTCCAAACCCACCTGGATGAAATCCTGTGCAACATGCTCTAGGTGATCCTGCCTGAGCAGGGGGGTTGGACGTAGACGATCTCCAGAGGTCTCTTCCAACCTCAACCATTCTGTGATTCTGTGATTTGGTGGGAGCTGCCCTCTCCCGACCAACCGTGGTGGTGCCAGCCCCACCTCAGCCCTCTCCTGAATGGCTCCAGCACAGCCCTGAAGGGAGCTGGAGCTGCCTTGGGCCCGGGGCAGTCTGACGGCAGGAGGGTTTGACATGGGCACAACAGCAGCAGTGCCGGGAGCACGAGGAGGAGCAGGGAAATTGGAGCAAAGACCCGTGCCCTTGTCTGCAAGGCTGGAATACAGGACGGGTGATGCCTTTTTGGCCAGCCAGGCTTCTGGTGCAGGGTGGATGCCAGCTCGAGGATTGGAGCACCGGAATTTTCATGGGCTTCAGTGCAGCCATGACTGTGGGGAAGGCAAGTGGGCAGAGCCAGGCACATGCAACTGCAAAGGCCGGGGGTGGGAAATGCAGTGTGGGGCTGGTGAAGGACTACCTTCTCCTCCCCATGGGGAAGAGAGTCCCCAGGCAATGATGGCCACCACTTTGTCTGATGGGAGGGGAGCAGAGGGCAGGGTGGAAGAGGCTGATGGAGCCTCTTGGGGTGCACAAGGGAGTTTGCCAAAGGCCAGGGCTGAGCCAGGGACCTCTGGATCTTCCCCCGATGCTCTCCGAGCCGGGGTCATTCTGCCCTGCCCCAGGTGCTCTCATCCCCCTGCCAGCTGTGCCAGAGCAGAGGCTGAGGAGCAAGAATTCATGGAATCGCAGAGGAATTTTGGTGGGAAGGGACCTCTGGAGGTCTCCAGTCCAAGCTCCCACACAAACCAGGGCTAGGTGGAGCCCTCCAGTTTTGTCTGGCCATTGCTGGACTGTACCTGACCCCGGTTACCATCCCCAAACTTGCTCTGCTCTTCTTATCTGGGCACTGTGGGAGAGCACATCTTGTCAGTGCGTCCCTGCCCTGCCTGCCTTCCCGGCATCCTCAGCTTCCGGCTCCACTTCCCAAGTGGAGCAGCCCCACTCCTGTTCTTCCCAACAACATCCACTTTGTAGCAGGAACCCAGTCACAAATGGTTCATAAACAGTCGAGCTGTGACACAGAAAGACCTGTTGTCATAACTGGGCATCATCAAATCAGACCCCAAGTGACTGCTTTTGCTTCTTCATGCAGCTAAGACTCTGC
>NW_020448839.1:14393-15590 GCF_003343035.1 Apteryx rowi
CCCAGAGAGCTTTTTCCCAGGTCAGTGTGTCCATGCTGGCCTGGCCGTTCCTGAAACCTTGCTCTGTGCTCCCTGCAGGGCCCTGGGTTGCAATGCCGCTCAGCAGAGCGAGTGACTGTGGGGTCATGAAGCCATGGGGTGACTCCTGACTTGGCTCTGGCCATGCTGGCCAGGGAGGGAAGCAGACCCAGCTGGACAGGGATCACCACCACTGATACTGCTGGCACATGTCTGTGCTCATGGACAGTGCTTAGAGCGACCCCAGGGCATTTGCAATGGCAGGGGATGTGTTTGGGCATGCACTAGCTCCAGCCTGTGGTGTTTCACTGAGGGTGCAGGAATCACTCTCCTGTGCCCCTTCCCTGCACCTCCTGGGTCACCACTGCCTCTCTGGGAACTGCAGAGACCTTGTTTCCCCATACATATCTGGATTTAGTGCTTTACCTTCTGGTCACTCCACCATGGACCATCCCTCACTTTGTGAGGCTCCACTCACTGCCCACACCAGGCATACACTGTCCCTGGAGATCCCCTGAGCTCTCCTGGGGCTCAGATTCCCGTCTAGAAGGATGGGCATCTCTCATCAGCGCTGTCACCTGTGGAACAGCCCAGGGCAGGCAATTCAGAGACCATTCCCCATCTTCACTGGTCACCAACAGATGATCCCAGAATCCAGCCCTCAGTCCCTAACAGATCACCCAGGGACCCTGAGCTCATCCCCTGGATCCCAAGGAGCTCACAAGCAGAAGAGCAGGCCTTTTTCTGGTGCAATCCTTTGGCCGTATTTTTAAATCCATCTACTGAAGAAAGGCCAGATGTCAGGCATGTCACAGGGGAAATGTTCTTTTATTACGGAAATGTTATTCTGGAGGCCAGGTGTGGCATAAGGGTGCCCAGTGCCTGGTCCTGCCTGTGCTCACAGGACATGCGAACATAGAAACACAACCCTACTACCACCAGGTTATGAGAACTCCTGGGTCATGTCCACAGAATGGAGCACAGAAAGACAGCATGGAAATGAGGAGAACATCTCTAAAAAGAGAAGGTCCTACTGCTGGGTGGGGATGTGTCTCCATGAAAGCTGCAGCCCCCATGGGAAGGCTGCAGTGAGGAAATGCCTGCTGTGGCAGTGGGAGGCTGATACTGTCAAGCACAGGGTCTGTCCCCACAAGCTGCTGCCTGACTCCCCTCCCCTCC
>NW_020448840.1:0-2559 GCF_003343035.1 Apteryx rowi
AATCTGGTGAGCACGAGAACTCTGGCGAATGCAAACTCTGGTGAGTGCGAACTCTGGCGAGTGCGAGAACTCTGGGGAGCACGGGAAGTTTGGGGAGCGTGGGAACTCTGGTGAGCGCGAGAACTCTGGTGAGCTTGAACACTTGCGAGCCCGCGAACTCTGGCGAGTTCAAACTCTGGGGAGCGCAGGAACTCTGGCGAGCGCAGGAGCTCTGGCAAGCACGATCTCTGGCGAGCGCGATCTCTGGCGAGCGCGAGAATTGTGGCGAGCGCGGGAACTTTGGCGAGCCTGAGAACTTTGGCGAGCGCGGGAAATCTGGGGAGCACGGGAACTGTGGCAAGCACGGAAACTCAGGGGAGCGCGGGAACTCAGGTGAGCACGAACTCTGGCGAGCGCGAGATCTCTCGGGAGGGCGGGAACTCTGGGGAGCGCGAGAATTCTGGTGAGTGCGAATTCTGGGGAGTGCAGGAACTCTGGTGAGTGCGAACTCTGGCGAGCGTGGGAAATCTGGGGAGCACGAGAACTCTGGCGAGCGTGAACTCTGGCAAGCGCGAGAACCCTGGTGAGTGCGAACTCTGGTGAGCGCAAGAACTCAGGTGAGCGCAAAATCTGGCGAGTGTGGGAACTCTGGTGAGTGCAAACTCTGGCAAGGGCGAGATCTCTTGGGAGGGCTGGAACTCTGGGGAGTGCGAGAACTCTGGTGAGTGCGAACTCTGGAGAGCAAGAACTCTGGTGATTGAGAGCAAGAACTCTGGTGAGCTCGAGAACTCTGGTGAGCGCGAGCACGAACTCTTGTGAGCGAGAACTCTGGTCAGTGAGAGCAAGAATTCTGGTTAGCGAGAACTCTGGCGAGCGTGAGAACTCTGGCGAGCGAGAACTCTGGTGAGCGAGCACTCACACAACTGAGCTCTCCGGTAAGCAAGCACTCTGGTGAGTTTGAACTCCAGTGACTGAGCACTACGGAGAGCATGCACTCCTGTAAGCAAGTGCCCTGGTGAGTGAGTGCTCACATGAGTGTGCACTCTGAGCGAGTACTCTGGTGAGTGAACAGTGGGGTGACAGAGCACTCCGGTGAGTGAGCACTCACATGAGTTAGCACTGTGGTGAGCAAGCAGCCTGTGAAGCAAGCGCTCCAGTGAGTGAGCGCTCACACAAGCAAACACCCTGGTTAGGGAGCACTCACGTGATTGAGCACTCCAGTGACTGAGCGCACACATGAGTGAGCCCTCCGGTGATCAAGCACTCCAGTGAGTGGAAACTCCAGTGAGCGAACACTGTGGTGAGTGAGCACTCACACGAATGAGCACTGCAGTGAGCAAGGACTCCGGTGAGCAAGCACTCCGGTGAATGAATATTCTGGCAAGTGAGCACTGACACAAGTGAACACTCCGTGGAGCCAGAAAGCACTCCGGTGAGGGAAGACTCTGGTGAGTGAGCATTCTGGTGAGTGAACACCCTGGTGAGTGAGAATTCATGTGAGCAAGCGCTCTGGTGAGCAAGCGCTCTGGTGAGAGAGTGCTCACATGAGTAAGCGCTCTGGTGAGTGAGTGATCACATGAGTGAGCGCTCTGGTGAGTGAGCACTTACGCAAGCGAGCACTCTGGTGTGTGAGCACTGCGGTGAGAGAGCACTCTGTTGAGCGAGCACTCTGGTGAGTGAACACTGAGGTGACAGAGCACTCTGATGAGTGAGCACCCTGTGGAGCGAGCACTCTGGTGAGCGAGGACTCTGTTCAGCGAGCACTCTTGCAAGTGCACCCTCCTGTAAGCGAGCACACCATTAAGCAAACACTCCGGTAAGCAGGCACTCTGGTGAGCGAGCATTCCAGTGAGAAAGGACTCTGGCGAGTGAGCACTCTGTTGAGTGAACACTCTGGTGACTGAACTCTCACACAAATGTGCACTCCCGTGAGCCACCCTCACACGAGCGAGCACTCTGCTGAGCGAGCACTCATATGAGTGAACACCCTGGTGAGCGAGCACTCATGTGTCTGAGCACTCCGCTGAGCAAGCACTCTGGTGAATGAGGACTCCAGTGAGCAAGCACTCTGGTGAGTTTGAACTCCAGCGACTGAGCACTATGGAGAGTGAGCACTCCTGTAAGCGAGCACTCTGGTGACTGAGTGCTCACATGAGCAAGCACTCTGTTGAGCGAGCACGCTGGTGAGTGAACAGTGAGGTGTCAGAGCACTCCAGTGAGTGAGCACCCTGTGGAGCAAGCACTCCAGTGAGTGAGCGCTCACATGAGTTTGCGCTGCCCTCACCACCACCACTGCTTGCCAACCAAAGGGCATTAGCCCAACCAGCGTGTCAACACAGCTGACCCAGGAAGGCTTGTGCACGCACAGCATGGCGTGCGCAGCGATTCCCTTTGCCTGCATTGACCTGACAGGGGGTTGGTAATGCTGCTTTGCCTCAACTGCCGCAAAAATAACAAAACCTTTCCAAAAGCCAGGCGGAGAGCTGATGGCATTGGAGCAGCTCAGTCTCAGGGGAGAAATCCAGCAATACCTGACCAAAAGAAAACTGGAAGCACAGGCTCAGTGTCGCTGCCCACATC
>NW_020448840.1:2939-4852 GCF_003343035.1 Apteryx rowi
TGCTGGGGGACACACTGGGCACAGAGGGGACTGGCTGCCCCCAGCTGCTCTTCTGCAAAGCTCTCTGCCCTGGGCAGTGCAAGCCCAGGCAGATGGAGCAGGCATCTGAGAGAGACTAGTCTTCCCCTACAGAAAAAAAAAAAAAAAAACAACCAACAACAAAACTGCTTGCTGGTTCACACAACCTGTTTTCTCAGGAGGTCTGACACAAATTGGACAAGGCAGCAAGGCTGAGCTCTTCCCAAGCACTGTCTGACCTGGGAGACTCAGCAGGACCAAGCCTTTCTGTGGGACCTTGCAGCAGCAGGAAGGACAGGGGAAAAACACTCAAGTATCTTTGACGAGGAGGAGTTTGAGACCTACATGGGACAGTTACAGCCTAATATTCCTCACTCTAATTGGTAAGGGAGTAAAAATGTTGCTGAATTTAACAAATAGAGGAAGGCTCAGACTTGGTGTGTTTGCTCTGCAGCTCTGCAGGGGCTGGGCTGAGCCCAGAGTGCAGCAGTGAGAGGGGCTTCTGGAGGTGCAGAGGAGATTTGGAGGCCTGTCCCATCCCTGCTGCTGCCTGAGCCGTCCATGGCGGCTGCTCTCGCCCAGCTGCCCTGGTCCTTGCTTAGCGCCATGGCCATGGAGGTGAGGAGCTCTCTGGCACAGGCCTTCTCTCTCGCGAGGTGTTACAGTGCCCAGCACAAAGGGACCCTGGATTTAACTACAGCCTCCTCGAGCAAAGGGAGGAAATGTTAGTGTGTCCTTCTTTCCTTTCCCCCAGGCTTTTTAAGGTCTTCACATCCTCAGTGAGGGCTTTTAGACACAGCAATTCACCTCCCAGGCTGTCAGCTCACCATTCAGGGGCTTTGAAAAAGCAATGGGTTTTAAAGGGAGAGGAAAAGCCAGGGCAGCGAGCCCTTTTGGGGAGGAAAACATTTTGGCTGTTTGTCCTTTCTGGGCAGCTGGTGTTAAGGGCTCTTCTCTGAGGTGCCTCACTCCCATCAGTACGTGACCTTGTGGTGTTTGGCACTGACTGCTGAGGTGCAACTGCCTCATGGCCCTTGAAGCTACCATTCCTTATCTCCCCAAGAGAAGGATGGTGTGTGGAGGGGCGGCAGACGAAGTGGCATTTGATGATAAGCAATGGAGCCCCTTGAAAATACTTGAAATAAGAAAGCAGCCCAGCAAATGAYCTTCCTYCTTCTRGACACAAAGGACCAAGAAAGCCACATAAGCAAATGACGAGGCAACTGCTCGGAGTCTGATTCTCAGTTGCATTCAGCTCCCTTTGCCCCACTGCACAGACATGATGCTCCCTTGCCAAGCTTCTGACCCCTCAGAGGTGGTTTGAAGGGGACTGTGCGGAAGTGAGACTAAGCCCCAGTGTTTTGGGGTTTCTTCCTCCCCTGTGCTCAGGCTGGGCAGCTGATGGGTAGGGCTTGACTAGGTTCCCCTCAAGGGGAGGGGAAAGGTGCCTGCTGAGTTGGAAGGCAACTCAGCTGGGCTTCTGGGGACCATCTTCTCAGCAAGGGAGAGGAATTGCTGATGGTGCCTCAGCAGCCTTTTGTAGCTGAGCTGAAGAGCAGCTCAAAGGAGATGCTCTTCCTTCAAAGCAAGGTGGCCTTGAGTTTTTCCGTACTATTTTTTTTTGTCATGTGCTTTTTATGGGAAACTGCAGTCCAAGAAAAGTTTCTTTCCTCTCGGAGGGAGGAAGGGGGCAGTGATAGGAAAGGAGAGGATGGGTAGTCAGTCCCTTGAGACAGCTTTTCTCGCATACTCTCTTCTGTTATTCCTCTTTGACTTTTGTGGGTTACTTCTAATTTAATGTTTTGTACCCTTTTCTAGCAGAAGAACTGCACAGTATTTTGAAGAAATTGCCTCCCAGCCAATCAGTCCGAGCACTGCCATTCAACGTAATTGCT
>NW_020448841.1:0-6048 GCF_003343035.1 Apteryx rowi
TGCTGCGCAGCCTACTGACCTCCTCCCGTAACTCCCTTACCTGATGACACAACTCGTCAACAGCAGCACACCTCCTGCAGGAGAGCTGACTGCCAGCCCAGGCCTCCCGGAGAGGCCCCAAGCACTCCCTGCAGCCCGAGACCTGTAGAGCTGCATCTACTGTCAGAGGGTCGGTCTGGGTCCCAGCCTCTGACACAGCAACTCCAACAGCCACTGGGGAACGCGCTGTGYGGCATGTCACGACCATACTTGAGGAAACCTCCACCACAGGCAACAGAAACGAAGGTCCCTTCGCGCGTCCCTTCGCGCGCCCTTCTGCGCAAACTGCTGCGTCTGTTCGCCGCCTCTGGGAGCTGCGCTCTAGGCCTGGCTCTTATATAGGCCTCTCCCTAGCACTGCCTAAGAGGGTGCTTGACTGCCCTAATCAAGGGCCACTGGGATCAAAGGCCCCAACTCCCTCTGGTCAGGGCAACCAAGAGAGCTCGTTAGCAGCAGCCACTCCTAGCTAGAGCTTTTCCCAGGAGAAGTCAAGGCCTCCTGCAGTTGTCCTTGCCTAGCTTCCCCTTTCCTGTTCACAGCAATCACCTGCTAGTTCCTTGGGGGTCCTCAGGAAGCCCACAACTTCCAACAAGATCCTCAAGTTCTAGTCAGAGCCCAAACACTGCTGCGCAAACTGCTGCGTCTGTTCGCTGCCTCTGTTAGCTAAGTGGAAGAATTTTCTGCATTTTGATTTGTGCCCATTGCCTCTCAGACTGTCACTGGGCTCTAATGAGAAGAGTCTGGCTCCATCATCTTTACTCCCTCCATCAGGTATTTATACACATTGATAAGATCCCCCCTGAGCCTTCTCTTCTCCAGGCTTCAGAAGAGCTGTTTTCACCACATAGCTGCAAAGCAATCTGGAGGGCTCTAGTTGTTTTTGCAGAAAAGCAGTGCAAGACATTTATTGACTAGTAAACAAATACGTTACAAAAGACAGTAAGCGATGGAGAATGCTCAGGGAAATAGAGTAAATGATGAGAGATGTTTGTCTGAACAAACCTGGCTAGGTGGAGGCGTAGATTTTGGTGCTCCAATATGAACCTCCTCTCAAAGGAGTCCCACTGAACTCCTTCCACTGTGGGTGATTTTTTTTTTTTTTTTTTTTTCTTTGTTAGCTCTCATCCACTGAAATTTCAGGGGTCCGGTTTTGGAAGTTTGGATCAGCTCTAGAGAAGAATTTCTGTCCATATGGAGAAAGAAAAGCTGTCCAAAATACTTTAAGGAGCTGGGACCTGAACCTATTCCAGCTGTGTAGACCTTTCAGATTTCGCCATGGGAATGATTTTAGCCTCACTTGTCTTAGAAAACCTTGCTGGGTGTATACAAAACTTGGAATATACAAAACTGTATTCAAAGCCAGATTTTACAATACAGCTTTTTTTCTGAGGAAATAACACTTTTTTGGGGGAGAAGGACAATAATTCACCTCCTGAATTCATGGCCTTTTTGCAGAATATGCAACACTTGAGGTAAAATGTCAAAAACAGCTTTCTAGGCTTGGGTAAAAAAACTGAAGCAGCAAGCATTGTGCCCTTTTTTTTTTTTTTAATGAGCTCACAAAAACATAAAATTCCCCATATGGAGGTTTTTTGTTTGTTTGTTTGTTTTGGTGGTAGCTCTAGGGGGAAATTTCTTGCTGGTTTTCTTGGAAGACTTTCACATAAATAGAACTACATGGACTGCTATTCTGCTGAAGAGACCATGCAAAAATATCTTCGTCAATAGAATTTTCTTAATTGGAGAAGAAGAAGAAATCTTGGAGATATTTTCCTTGTGTCCAGATGATTTAAAATTAAATTCCATAAGGCGCTTTCTGGAAAAACTGAGCAGACAAGAATGTGTTTTTCAAAACTGAAGTTTGTACCACTTGTTATGTAGTTATATTTTTGTGTGTATATATATATATTTATGTACACATATACAGATATATAGTGATGGTTATGTGCATGTGTGTGCACACGTGTGTGTGAGAATGCATGTGTATTTCTGATTTTGAAATGTCTGCCTGCAAAGAAGCTCAGTTTATCCAAGAGCCTTTTCAGGAAAAACCTTGATTAAACAAGGCATATACTTTTGGAATTTGTAGGGCAAGATGAGGTGTTATTAGATTAATAAAGGTCTGCTGAGCTCTAGGAAACACTGAATACTTCAAAAAGGAAGATTATTATTATTTTTTTAAACACCACACACACAACATGAATGCAGTTGGGGAAATAAATTGCTGCTGCAGTATCAGGGGAATAATATTTACACTCTTCCATTTTTATTTCAGCTCTAGTTTCCCAGGAGCTCGGCATCTGTGAAAAGATATGAATATACACACAGTCTGGGTCCTGAGAGCTGGCTGAGGAACCCTCCACGGACTGAAAGGGACAGACTCTACAAGACTGAGATTTGCTAATTCATACCCCCTATAATTCCAGTTCAGCTTGTGGGTATTGAGTGATTCCCATCCTGAACCTGTGCTGAACCACAGCTGCCAGAGGCAGTACTTAGAGGCTACTGTTAGCTGGAGATTTGTGAGAACAGACAGATCCCTGGTGCTAGCAGTCATCAAGCGTATAGCACTAACTTCTAAGCACTTCACAAGGTATTTTTATAAGAACCGCCTAACAGATTTTAGCTAAGCTGAGTGGTGCTAGCTGACTTGTGCAGTTCTGTGTTGCTAAATGCCAAGTAATACATGTGAGGAAAAAACATCCAAAGTATACCTAGGCATTTATGGGTTCTAATTCCTAGAAATTAAACTAAACAGTTCTCTGAAAACATCAACTCTGTGCTTTGCAATGGTCAAAAAGGCAGCATAAGATGTTAGGAATTATTTGGAAGGAAGAAGGAAGAAAGAGAAAACATATTTTTAATCACTGTAAAAGCATATGCTACACTCAAATATTGCTTTATGCAAAAGGTGAGCTAGCTGAACTAGGAGAGGGTGTAGAAAAGGGAAATGTGATCAGGTTGCTTCTAGCTTTCTCAGCATAAAGTGGGACACCTCAGGGTTAATGACTTTGTGTTAGCAGTGCGCTGTCAGGCCTTGAGATTGACACCTTCATAAAGACATTTCTAGCTGTGCAGTCTTTGCTGCCAGTGCATTAGGCACTTTGGTCGGGGGAATAGGTGTATATGGACTAACACGAGCATTAGTATCCCATGGGATACAGTCCTGGAGAGAAGAGGGGTCCAGGAAAGCTGGTTTATTTTCAAGGATCACCTCCTCCGAGTTCAAGACCGCTCCATCCTGACAAACAGGAAATAGAGCAAAGGCGGCAGGAGGCCTGCATGGATGAACACAGAGCTCCTGACAAAACTCAAACATAAAAAGAAAGAGTGTAAGAGGTGAAAGCAGGGTCAGGAGACCTGTGAGGACTGTAGGGACACTGTCCAAATGTGTAGGGATGGGACTGGGAAAGCCAGTGCCCACATGGGCATCGAATCTGACAAGGAACATGAACTGCACCAGGAAGGTCTCTGCAGGTATATTGGCAGCAAAAGGGAGGCCAGGGAAAATGCGGGCCCACTGCTGAATGGGGCAGGGGCCTGAGTGACAAAGGACACAGAAAAGGCCGAGGTCCTTGCCTTCTTCACCTCAGTCTTTACTGGTAACACCGGCCTTCAGGAATCCCAGGCATCCAGGACCAGAAGGGAAGCTTGGAGCAAGGAAGACTTGCCCTTGGTGGAGGAGGATCAGGTTAGGGAGCGCTTACACAGATTGGACATACACAGGTCCATGGGACATGATGGGACACACCCATGAGTGCTGAGGGAGCTGCCCCATGTCATTGCATGGCTGCTCTTGATTATCCTGGCAAGGTCATGGTGATTGGGGGACCTTCCTGAGGACTGGAAGAAAGCAAATGTCATTCCTATCTTCAAGAAGGGCAAGCAGGAGGATCAGGGGAACTACAGGCTAGTCAGCTTCACCTTGATCCCTGCGAAGGTGGTAGTGCAACTAATTCTGGAAACCATTTCCAGACATATGAAGGACAAGAAGGTGATTGGGAGTAATCAGCATGGATTTATGAAGGGGAAGTTGTGCTTGACCAGCCTGATAGCTTTCTATGATGAGATGACTGGCTTGGTGGACAAGGGGAGAGCAGTGGATGTTGTTCACCTTGACTTTAATAAGGCTTTTGACACTGTCTCCCACAGCATCCTTGCTGACAAACTGATGAAGTACAGGCTAGTAAGAGGATAGCAAGGTGGATAGAAAACTGGCTGCACTGTTGGACTCAAAGGGTTGTGATCAGCAGCATGAAGTCTAGCTGGAGGCCAGTCACTGGTGGTATACCCCAGGGACTGATACTGGGGCCAGTACTGTTTAACATCTTCTTTAATGACCTGGGCGATAGGACTGAATGCACCCTCAGCAAGTCTGTAGCTGACACAAAACAGTGAGGAGTGGGTGACACACCAGATGGTTGTGCTGCTGTTCAGAGGGACCTCAACAGGGTRGAGAAAAGGGAAAATAGGAACTTCATGAAGTTAATTAAGGGTAATGCAAAGTCCTGTGCCTGGGGAGGAACAACCCTATGCACCAGTGCATGTTGGGGGCCAACCAACTGGAGAGCAGCTTTGCAGAAAAGGCCCTGGGGGTCCTGGTGGATGACAAGTTGGACATAAGCCAGCAATGTGGCTCCGTGGCAAGGAAGTCCAATGGTATCCTGGTTTGTATTAGGCAAAGTGTTGCCAGCAGGTTGAGGAAGATGATGTTTCCCCTTTACTCAGCCATGGTGAGGCCACATCTGGAGTGCTGGGTCCAGGTCCGGCCTCCCAGTACAAGACAGACATGGACTTACTGGAGCAAGTTCAGCAAAGGGCCACAAAGCTAATGAAGGGACAGGAATGCCTCCCATATGAGGAGAGGCTGAGAGACCTGGGACTGTTCAGCCTGGAGAAGAGAAGGCTCAGGGGGGTGTGTATAAATACCTGATGGAGGGAGTAAAGACGATGGAGCAAAGACGATGGAGCCAGACTCTTCTCATTAGAGCCCAGTGACAGTCTGAGAGGCAATGGGCACAAATCAAAATGCAGAAAATTCTTCCACTTAAGCATAAGAAAAACCTTCTTTCCTGTGAGGGTGGTTGAGCACTGGAACAGGTTGCCCAGAGAGGCTGTGGAGTCTCCACCCTTGGAGATGTTCAAAACCCAACTAGACCCGTTCCTGGGCAGCCAGCTCCAGCTGACCCTGCTGGAGCAGGGGTGTTGGACTTGGTGATCTCCAGAGGCCCCTTCCAACCTCACAGATTGTGTCATTCTGTGATTAAACTACCAGCATTGAAGTGAGTGCATCTATGTGAGTGCTTGCTGCAGTGAAGTCATATTGCAGGTGTCTGACACCAAATTTAATGGAAAGCATTAGGAGGAAAACTTCTTTTAATTAGTTATGTGCAGTTGTGTACATACATGCAAGTAGGTAGTGGTTGGGTATTGCATGTTTAATACAGCTAAATGTCTTGTAGTTCTGCATTTTTGGCTGGAGTGATATATGTATGTGATAGTGATGGTGCCTGCACAGTTGCACTGTCAAACTCTTTTGTATGTCTTGGTGTGTTGAACTGGGAAGTGTTACTGAAGGTGCCTAGCATACCTCTCCCACTGCTCTCTGAGAACCCATACCTAATCTAACTTTGCAAATCTGGTCCTAATAGGATATAGCATTTTCAGTTGTATTTAAATGTAATGATACGTTAAGCTTTTTGTGAAGAGAAGGTACAAAAATAGTTTAATAGGAAATGACATTAATTAATTTAGCCTCCATAAAAAGTCTTGATTAAAACTGAATAATGGCAGATAAGTAAAATATTTACTTTTGTGTGGTAAATGTATGTGTATTGAACCATTATATCAATGTGGATTTTGCACAGGCGTTTTTTTCAGAGTTTTTTAATCACAAACTGTRTCTCTAAAGGAATACTGCAACTGACAGATAGAAAATGAACGCTCTAACCACCAGATTTCTTACAGGAAGAACTAGAGATGTGTGTGCGGTCGCAGGGCCATGATCTC